>NW_020664587.1:5261598-5321305 GCF_002925995.2 Terrapene triunguis
ATCTATCTATCTATCTATCTATCTATCTATCTATCTATCTATCTATCCCCATACACCCCCTCTATCTATCTATCTATCTATCTATCTATCTATCTTTCTATCCCCATACACCCCCTCTATCTATCTTTTTCCTTCTCCAGACCTCAGGAAGAGCTCTGTGAAGTTCGAAAGCTTTTTCCTTCCACCAACAAAGCTGGTCTAATAAAACATACTGTATTTCCACCCCCACCTTGTCTGTCTATCTATCTCTGCTCAGCCATCTATTTCTCTATCTGTGGTTGCTTAGAGGGTGCCAGTCAGTCCACAACATAAGCATACACAACACAGTGATCCCATCCCATCCCTGGTTTGTCTGCACCGACAGCGCTGGCATGGTGTGTCTCTTTCACACCGAATGCTGTCTCCTTGCAGAGAAGGCTGTCTAGCATCAGCACTTTAAAAGGTAAAATACGAGCGGAGATTTTCTTTTCTTTCCCATGTTTTTCATCGTCTGTCTGCAGTCGGGCACAGGAGAAAGGGAAAGTGGATTTATAGCCTGGCAGGTACTTGGCTGATTTGCTGCATCAATACTCTTCATTTGTATCAGTACAAGTTATTGCTGTGGATCCCCGTGATGAATCCCAGTGATGCTTGGTGATAGTAGCGCCATCAAACACCAGCGCTGAGGTTTTGTGGCAGTGTCTTGTGCTCCTGTAAATTAGATTTGTCTCATTGCTGAGCTCTCCACAGACTGTGGCAATAAATCCTGGATGTTCTCCAATGAATGGGAAGATGGAGGGAATGTGAGACAGAGCCCAGGCCCGGGATTAACACCTGCTGAACAGGGGCCGTGGTGCTTAGCACAGAAATTTTAAAAAGAAGCAGGGGTGTGTTAATTCCCTCGGGAAGGGCTCGAGTTATCTGACACCAGCAGCCGAGCCAGGCAGTCCAGTGCTTTCTACGCACTGCCCGCGCAGAGCAGCTGAAGGAGGGCGCTCAGTGTGGCACCTGGCCCCCTGCTTGCTAGTCTGTGGAGGGATGGTTTTCATTCCCCACTTGAACAGGGTGTGTGTGTGTGGATGGGGGTGAGGGTGACGGGGAAGTTGGGCTAGTGGGAAGAAATATTGCCCAGGTTCTGTCTAGGAGGGAAGGATGGACCCGTGATGAAGGAGCGAGTCTGGGACTCTGGAGATGTGGGTGTTCAGGGCTCTGGCACAGATTTCCTGTGAGCAAGTCACTCGCTCTCTCTGCCCTGATTCCCCATCTGTACAGTGGGGATAACAGCACTGCTGTGCCTCCTGGGGGGTTTGTTAGACACTCAGATGCGACAGGGATGGGGGCCATGGAAGCACCTTAGCTCAATAGTATCAAGGGAGCCTTCACTCTTAAAATTTCACTGAGGACCTGAATGTTAAAACCAAATCACTTCAGCAACCTCCCTCCCTCTAAAGCGCTCCAACCCTCCCATCAGCTGCTGATTCCCCTTTCCTCTCCAAACTGTCTTCCTCTTCCAACCTCCGTCCCCAGCCAGAATAATTCCTGCTGCTGGCGCCCCTTCTATCTGCCGGACCTGCATCCCCACCGCCAGAAACTGTCCCCTCCAGCACATCCTGAGGTGGGCACTCCGGGCAGGCAGGCACTCTATCTAGATTCGCTGCTAGCTTCCACTGCTGTAGCAGGGATGCAACTCAAGTGTGGGTCGTGGTCCCAGATAAAGGTCCCTCTGGCTGCTGGAAACCATTCACGGTCCCCATCTCCAGCTTCCATCCATTCAACCTTCCAGCTTCTAGTTGCCCTCCATGGTGGAAGCTGCTGCATTCCCTGAAAGCTAAAGCCGGTCCATATGAAATGGAAGGTCCCAAGCTGCCTTCATGGCTTATTTACTCCAAGAGTAATTAATGAAGGAGAAGCAAGGCCTAGAGCAGAAGGTTGGGCTTGCGGTTAACGGGCTGGTCTCCACTGGAGGTGATCTTGATTTAGTGCCTAGCTTTGGTACTGACTTCTTAGCTAAGACCCTTAATTTCTCTGTCTCTAATCCCAGTGGCCAAAATAGGGAGCTCTTTAAGGTCGGGACTGTTTCTTACAATGTGGTCGCACAGCAAGTAACACATGGGGGCCTATCAGGGAAACCATAATAATAGGACATTTCTTTATTCTTCGGGGGCTTTGCTGATTCCTCCCCAGCACAGGCTTCGTGTGGCTCTTTCGCCTCGTCTTTAATTTTTGTAACAATTTTCTCAATGTTTCCGCAGCTTGTCTGAGGTGCCGCCCCCCCGCCCCCAGACCGTCCCATGCACTTGCTGTTGCAATGCGGTGAGAGTAGGCAGTGTGACAGAGCCACATCTATACAGCGGTTTCAGCTGCCTCTCTTGCAGATGCTACCTTATTCCCTACGGCTTTTGCGTGTGAAATCTCACCGCCCGCTTTGTCATCTGTGCTGCTTCTCGAAATGGCTGCTGTAGAAACACTGACGGATGCTGGAAACATGAGCAAGAGTGGAGCTCATAGAGGACACAGCCGAGTACAAGCCTGGGAGGCAGGTACTCTGTCTATCTAGATTCCCCAATAACACCCTTCACGGTGGTGTTTGGTGCACCTAAGCGGTGGGTTCTGGACCATGCGCTGCAGAGCAATGTGGTGGGCCTACCTTCGGTGACTCTACCTGCCTGTTTTCCCTTGGGGGAGTTCTTTAGCTCAAGGAGCGGTGGCATCGCTTTTTGGTGCCTACGTTTCCCAGATTAAGTCCCTGCCAATGGTTGTGGTATTCGCAGGCATGGGGTTGTGACTCATTAGACATTAGAGCAAGCGTGACGTTATCCATGTGCAGATCCAAATGCAGGACCCACCTCTTGGAGAAAACTTCCCCACCTCCCCCAGCAGTGGTGTCTCTGTCCAACCCACTCACAAGGGGGAAAGAAGAAGGGAATAAAGCAGGTGCATTGGTATCACAGTGCTTGGGCTATAGGAGAATCATGCTTCACTAAACGGAAAGATTAAGGGTTTGACTCTCATGACATTAAGGTAGCGGTTCTCAAACTGTGGAGCGAGACCCCAAAGTGGGTTGCGACCCCATTTTAATGGGGTCACCAGGGCTGGCTTAGACTTGCTGGGGCCGAAGGCCAGAGCCAAAGCCTGAACCCCATCACCCGGCGCTGAAACTGAAGCCCAGGCCCCACCACTTTCAGCCCAGGGTAACGGGGCTCAGGTTACAGGCTCCCTTCTGGAGCTGACCCCCTTGAGCTTCGGCTTTGGACTCCCCGCCTGGGGCGGTGGGGCTCAGGCTTTGGCCCCCCCCCCATTCGGTGCAGCGGGGATCGGGCTTTGGTTCAGGCTTCGTTCCTCTCTCCGGGGTCGTGTAGCAATTTTTGTTGTTAGAAGGGGGTCATGGTGCAGTGATGTTTGAGAACCGCTGCATTAAAGCCACTTTAGACTTCTGGAGCAGCGTAAAGGGGCCTGAGTATAGACTGCAAAGCCAGAAGGGACCATTGTGATCATCTAGGATAGCCTCAGACCTCTGGGCTTGGAATCCATGAAGCTGTATTCAGACCCCTTTACGCTGCTCTGGCAGCATAAAGGGGCTTTAAAGTAATGAAAATCAAGCCCTTAATCTTTCAGTTTAGCAAGGTGGGATTGTCCTCTGACATGCACTTGGCTGTACTCCAATATACCTTCGGCTACATCAGCAGTTACTCCTGATTCTTGCCATTGAGAATGAGAGGACAACCTGGACCTCTTACTGCAGAATTCCCCCTTTTTATAGACATTAGCGATGAGCTTGCATTGTGAAGTTCAGATCCAGACCGTGATTCCATTTTGAATCCAACTGGGAACTACCCTAGAGTTCACAGCCATTTGGATTTGATGACCCCACCGTTTCGGCCTATGTGCAAAATTCAGTTCTGCAACCAAAAGTGAACTCCCCTAATGTTCAGCAGGCTCAGATCCACTGTTTCACTTGAGTTCCTGTTGCACAGAAATCTAAAAGAGTCATTTCCTCTTCTGTTCCCCACAATAGCCCTTGAGGCGTTGACCTCGCAGCAGCAACAAGGGAAGAGAAAGCTCTGACCGCTCTTCTGTCCTCAAACACCTCCCAACAAAGTTGCAAAGCTTGTTCCCGCACAGAAAAAGTAGCATGTAACGTTAGCACTTCAGGGATAATGCACAGTACAAATGGCTATATCTATGTGATAGGCCAGGAGAAAACAAATGGGTGTCCTCTACACAGGATTCTTTCTTCCATGTATAATTATATATCCTGTTTTTCTTGCATTCACACCAGTTGAGACTCAGGGAACATGAGATCGATTCCTGTCTCTGTCACAGGCTTCTTGTGTGATCTTGGGGTCTCTTTGAGCCTCCATTCCCCATTTCTAAAGTGGAAACAGTTCTCCTCCTTTTCTCCCACTCTTTGCCTGGTGTATTTCGATTGTGAGCTCTTCAAGGCAGGAATCATCTCTTACTATACACAGCGTGGAGCAAAACAGGGTTCTGAGCTTGTTTGGAGTCTCCAGGCACATTACAGATAAGAGTACATTTTCTTCTGCTCAGTTAAACACACAGCTCTAGGCTTGATCGCTTCTCTATCTGCTACTTTCAGTGTTGTTTCCTGTATGCGCCCATTGCAAACACAAGTACAAACCACAGCTCTTCCTGTCCGTCATCTTCCACATCATTTTTCAGTTTACTTTCTCAAAATACTCTGCGAAGCTGTTTGAGCCCGATAGAATGTACGCAATTATTTATCTCGGTGTGGGATATGATCATGCTTCCTGTCCCTGTCAAAGGGTCCGGTATCTCATGATCAGCTCTGCAGAGAGATCTGTGAAGTCTAGCTGAGCTCATAGCCTGTCTCATCTGCTTCTTCTTGACAACACTTCAGCACGCGCTGACGCCTTGTGAACCTAGTAGTTTAAGTAGCATGTCCCTCCAGTGCTGCCTCCGGCACCAGGAGTATCCCAGAACATTGGCGCTTCTGGGGAACACCACCGCGTCCTGCTATGGGTAGGAACGGTCGGGAATTTTTCGACAAAATGTTTTTTCCATCTGATTCATCAAAACCGAAACATTTTGTGGGGAACGGATCAATTTGAACAAAACTTTCTCCGATGAGGGATGAAATTTTCTGGTCAAAACCAGAGAGTTCCCCCACAAATTGCTAATTGTCTGGAGGCCTATGGGTCTCACATGGCTTAGGGATGACCTGGATTCAGTTTCCTGCACTTCCTGATTTGGAGCAGGGACTTGAATCCAGGTGTCCCACATCTCTGGTGAGTGCCTGAGCGAGAGAGTCAGTCTCTGTCTTGCTTTCTCAAGATCTCCTGTTGGAGCTGTTCCCCAATATGCAGTGGGCCAGAGAGAGATTCTCTAGCTCAATGGTTAAGGTGCTCACTGGGTCTGTGAAAGAGCAGAGTGCAAGTTTCTCCCTCCGAATGCTGGACTTGACTCTGGCCTGCCACGTTCCAAGTGACTGCCCCACCCACAAAGCCATTCTGGGGAGAATCTCTTGCTCTCTCCGTTTTGTCCCAGTGCAGAATGGGAAAGTCTTCGAAATCTCAAGTAGTTTTTCCAGATGAGCAGAGCAGCTGCAGGGAGGGCCAGTAACAAAGGAGCTGGGAGGGTAATAGCAAGATGGCTACAGAGAAACAGGAGGTAATTTATTAACCGGAATACATAATATACAGGCTTAGTATGCAATGTACGATCATGGCATATAACGCAATGTACATGCATGGCTCAGAACATACAAGCGTGGCCCACATATGACATACACCAGGGTTTGTACACATATGGGCTACAGGCTGAGTCCTTATGGAGCTCATGCTGCGTATTCAAATTCTGCCGAATCTAAATTTCTATTTTAAGAAAGCCCAGCCCACTCACCAAGTTACTCACCCCGACGAATGTGAAGAAAACCTTCCAAGGGTAGGCAATGCGGCACTTCCTTCCTGAGTCTGCAGACAGCCTGAAACCATGGCTCTGCGAGGTGTCAACCCGACTGCTCCCCCATTGGTCCCATTGGGGTGTTACCTCTGAAAGCAAATGATGGCACTTTAAATGTCACCCAAGCTATGTCCTGGCTGACCTTTTGGCAACGGGATGGGGAAAGGGCACGGCAGTGAAATCTGCCTGGGCCGGGTGTTGCTACAGAGAAGGAAATGCAGAGGGAAGAAAGAAGGAGAGATACAATGACAGGACTGGGGGAGAGAAACAAAGGAAGGAAGAGAAACAAAAGGCAGGACGAGCAGTGGGCTGAAAGGGGAGCCTATTTTCCCACCCAGTGGTGTTGAAAGTTTCAATAAAGCACCAAACAAGTAAGAAATAATGGTGCTTTATTTATGCTTTATCGGCTGGAGCTCTGCTGTGGTCCTCATTTTATGATACTGCCAGCCCACAAGTAAAAATACTCCCTTCCCAGAGGGAGTTTGATATCCCAGACACCTGCTGTACATAAGGTAGAGGCACGGCCCAGGACATACAGCATACGAGCACAGCACACCTGTAGTCGGATGCAGCTCTGGATTGACTTGCGGGACATTAACTCTCTGGAGTAGTAAGGGGCTGGCACCAAGGCTCCATTTATTCCCAGGTAGTTTAATCTGGAAATTCCTCTTGCCGTTTACGATGGCTGCTTTCAGGATGAGCATCCCCAGTTCAGCTCCCTGCTTTGACTGACCTGCTGCTCCCACATCCCAGCGGAGTGCCTCACCCGTCAGGCTATTCTAGGGGTTGTCTCACCTATGTTTTTTCATGCCAGAATCCAAAAGGCTTGATTTTTGCTCCAAAACAAAAACAAATTCCAAAGCCTCCACATTTTTAACCAAACAGAATTGTTGTTCTCTGGCCAGCCCTACAGGCAGCAGCCATCACTCAGAGGGTACTATCAAAAGTTCTCCGCCTCCAGCAGCTCCCACAGTGATTAGGGTTACTACCTGGTCAGTATTTGACCAGCCTGGCCGGGTTTTTTTTTATAGATTTGCCAGTTGCCGGAAAAATGATTTAAATAATCTGCCTGGAGTTTTTTTACATGGGTGTAAAGATTTGCATTGTTATCACAGTGTTGTTATCTAATGTTAAAAGTGTCTGTGTCCAGTGTTCCCACTAACGCAGTTTAAGCGATAACAGATCAAAACTGTTGAAAATACAGCAGCTGTCTGCCCAGCAACACACACACACGTGTGTGAGTCACAGGACAGTGTGGAGAAGTACAATGTTGTCAATCTTATCTATATGTGTTATCTCTCTAGATACTGTAAGTGGCTGTTGAAGGGGTGGGGGTTGAGGAGTTGCCTTGGGGAGGCGTTGTGTGTGTGTGTGTTGGGTTTTTGCATTTCAAAGGTGATAACCCTAAATTGAGCTGAGCTCTTTGGAAAATCCACCCACTTCTCTTTAGGCCTACATGAGCGCCACGCTCTTTTGAACATCAACAACCTCTGATATTTGAAATAAATTCCTCACTGCAGAGCCTACAAAGGGGTTGAGAAAGAAGCAGAGTGTTATGGTGAAAGCACAGAACTGGGCTGACTGAGTTCTTTCCCTCCCTCTCCCACAAATTCTGTCTGTGACCACAAATTCACTCTGTGCCTCAGTTTCCCCTCAGTCTCTCACAGAGCAGTTTCAAACCATTAACATTTGCATGGCACTTGGAGACTCTGAGGCGGGTTGTGCAGTAGGCATTCCAAGCAGTAGTGATCTCTGGAAACTGGTTGATAAGAAATTGGCAGGCAGCCTGCATAACGGTCTCCTCTGTTTTTGCCCTTCTAGGTCATGAGCGTACTGCTCTTGATTGAGTACTCGACGGAGGTGGCTACTGGGAAAGGCTACTGCAAAGTCCTGGACAAGGATTACTACATTATTGGTAGGTTCGGTAGATGGAAGAGAAGCCAGAGGAGAAGCTGAGGGGGCTGCGTTCAATCCAAAGTTGTTTCTTCTCCAAATCTTCTTCAAACCAGTTGTCAGATGCCGGAGTTTAGAACTGAGGGTCATGAGCTAAAAACTTCAGACCCAGACCCGACCTAAAACAGATACATAAATTAGGGAGTAAATAGTAATGAAGCCTGACCTTAAAAACCTCTAAGGAAGGAGATTCCACCACCTCCCTAGGTAACCCATTCCAGTGCTTCACCACCCTCCTAGTGAAAAAGTTTTTCCTAATATCCAACCTAGACCTCCCCCACTGCAACTTGAGACCATGACTCCTTGTTCTGTCCTTGTAAGAATCCCGTGCTTTTTTTGTATATTGGGAGAAAGCTTTCCAACCACAAATCTCAAAGCCTCTGGCTAATATTAATTGATTAAAACTCATAACAACCCGGAGGTGGTTGAAATTTTTCTGATTTCAAGTTTTCAATGATGTTTTTCTGCAAAAATGCAATTTTTGACCAAAACAAGACCAATTTTTGCTGAATTTTTATGAGTTTTTTATTAGCTACAGAGCTGATTGAATTTTTTCAATTATCAAAATGGTTTTTTTTCCTTCAAAATTTGTAATGTTAACATTTCGGGGATGGGGGGATGAAATTTGAAAAACTAGTAGAAAACTCCTACAATTTTGTTTTTATTTTTTTTCAACCAGCGCTACCTGTCATGTCTATAGGCACTGTTGTACACATAAATGTATATTCTGCTTAGCAAAATTGTTTGAACCGCTGTCAAATGGAATATAAAATATTCCCACAAATAGTGATGTATAAAAATGATGATTTGTTTCCAAAAATTTTTTGGAAAAAAAAAATCATTTAGTGACAATACATTTCACATTTCACATTTTACAAACCCTGAATTAAATGGCCAGTTTTAGCAGGGGAGACTGAGATGTCAAATTTTCTTGAAGTTTCCATACAAAAATAAATTGTTATCCAAGCTAGACATTGAGTTTCACAAACCTTGAGATTTCTGCTTAAAAACAGAATGATTTTGTGTGAAAACTACTATTTTTTAACAAAACAAAATAAAAAAGGCCACATTTGGCATATAATCCCTCCACCCACTCCCTTCCCAAAGTTGCAGTATTTTGCAATTTTGCAATGAAATCCCAAACACTTGCATTTCAAGGTGCATCACAAATATTTCACAGAGCTCTACTCATGAGATTTCTGGCATTTCTTTTTCTGGTCAGACTGGAAATACGACAAAGAGCAATCTTTATAGTTCCAGAAACTATAAGTGAAAACAATGTGTCTAAACATTGCACAATGCTTAGCTTGAATTCAAATACAGAAATGGAAGAAGATTTGGGAGATTCATTCCCTTCCCCCCCCCAAAAATGGTTCTCTCACTTGTCCTCAACTCCTGCTGTTCTGTGTGTACATTGCACCAGAGTGGAGTGTGTTAACAATACCCTAGAATGTTGTGAAACTCTACCATTTCCTGGGAGCCAATTTCACACCTCTTCAACTTTTGCTTTCCCATGCAAATTAACGAAGGGGCTAACCCCAAAAAGGGCACACATCTGTATTTAAACTTCTAATTTCATTATAGTTCTCAAAAGCTCTGCAGCAACAACTTGCACATTTTTAATGTGTGATCTCATGCACTACAGAAATGTAAAACAAACAATAGCGGAAGAGAAGAGTTTAAGTCGCACAGGGGAGATTTTCGAAGGCATTAGGTGTCCAAATCTCATTGACTTTCAATAGGAGTTGCATCCTTATTTGGCCTCTGTGCCGCTTGGAAAGGCCAGATCTCTAACACGCCTTAATTCCATTTCTGGTGGGTTAATTTCCTTTGTTTTTGTTTTAAGTAATATATCAACATTTATCACTGTGGTAATAATGACTGGGAAGTAGCAGAGCTATACAGGAAACCAGTGTGCATGCAGCTTTTGTCATATGGACCCAAACCACCCGCACTGGAGGCAGAACACGCTTGAAGGACCGTTAGGTTTATTTCTCTCGCCAATCCTGCCCTGCCTTTGAACCCAGCTGTTCAGAAGCAGCACTCTGCAGTGTATCAGCGGCCCAACAACCTAAATATCCATCCCCAGCAATCAGCAAATGTGACTATTAAAACCACAGTTTACGAGTCCTGCCTGCATTCCCCCGGCCAGTTTATTGGGCCATAAAATAGAAACAGGCCTCTTTGCATTCAAGGGGAACATTAGGAGTCATTCAAAGTCCCTTCTAGCTGCATTCAGCACACTAGCTCTGATGTGGCCAGAAGTTAATCAAAATACACATTAGGCAAATAAAACCTGTTTTTTTTATGAGTCCCCTCGCTATGGTTGCAAAGGCCCAGTGTAAGCTTCATCAGACCACCATGGCATACACTGTTTATACCACATTTGCAATGAGAGAGGACTTTTATTTCATAACATACTTCTCCCTGCTCATGAAATTCCTGGGTATCTCTGGGAGACTGGAGCAAGCAGTGATGCATAGAAACAGAGCGAGAGAAAGACCCATACAGCATGTTTATTCATTCGCTGGCGTGTGTGTTTGTATAAATCACGGACTGGGAAAGTTTCATGAGATACACACCCCAATTTGGGGAAGCTTTCACCAGCAGCAGCGAAATCCCCAAGCGAAGTGGACAGGCTGTGCGGGGGAGGCGGGTATCCTCTTCAGATAAGCACAGAGGTCTTCTATGGCAGCTTAGAGCATGGGTTTAGGGCTGGGAAAGGGGGGCATGTCTAGTGGGAAGCATGTCTAGTGCTTCTGCGACTACACACCAGCCAAATCCTCCCATGTGAGTGGGAGGCAGGATCCAAAAGTCGAAACCCCTATAAAGGAAAAGGGGGGCATTGTTGTTACTGTCGCACACCGTGGGCTGTTGTAGCCCCTGCAGTGGTGCTCCCTGCCCTGGGGAGTGGAAGGGAGAATTCTGCAGATAGGAACTCAGGTCTGGCGCTGTGGATCCAGATTTGATCCTTCGTGTGAGGGTGATTGGGAGCAAAAGAGACGTGATTCCATCCATTCAAGCCCCCTGCAATACAAACCACAGGTGCCGGGTGCTGAGTGAGTCTAGGGAGGAACAGATACAGCAATGCCCAAGAATGAGTCTCAGTCGATAGAATCACAGAAGTTGGACATGGAAAGATCGTATTAAGATTTTCCCTTATAGTCTATTCTCCAGTGCTTCATCCACCCCAGAAGTGAATGTCCCACGTGATGGGGATTCTGCTACTTGCGTTGGGAGACGATTTGCCCAGCTTAACAGCCTGTGCAAAATATTTATCTTCCACTGACAACATATCTTTATACAATTCCCTGGTTAACTGTGTCATGTCCCTGGCTAGCAGCTGCTCCATATAGAGGGTAAGAGCCTACTACTGGTGGCATCTAGCAGAAGTGCTTCTTTAGCTTATGGGATGGAGGCAACTGGATTTAGCAGTGAAGGTCCTGCGTTCAATTCCACAAGAGGATAAGTCATTATGTTGAAGTAAAAGCTTTGACTTATGGGACCAAATCCTCCAGTCCTTAACTCAGTTAAATTTTCCATTGTGCAGTGATTGACTAAGTGGATTTGGCCCATGATTTGAAATGCTTCTGTGTTGCATTGGGATCTTAATATTATTATTATTTATTAGCGGACATCACCACCAGCTTCCTGTTGATCTTCATGCTGTTTATCATCAGCTTCTACCTTCTCTATGGAGTGGTGAAGGTATGTCGTTTTAAAAGTCTTGTTTTTGTAGGGATGGAGGGGGGGAAGATTATTTACAATTTCAAACCCATTGAACTGGTCACTGACAAACTTGCTCAAAGTCTGGATGTGCCTACTAGGGCTAGGGGGAAATTTCCCCTCAAAATTATTTTTGAGGGAAAATTGGGGTTTCAATTAAATGAATTTTTCATGCCGAGAGTCTGCTTTCCATTGACCATTAAGATTTTTTTGAAATATTTCAGCCAAAACCCAAACTATCATGATTCGGAAATGCTGCCTTGGTGTGTAATGACAGTTGTTCGCCTATCTGGGCTGGTCCGACTACATCTCCCATAATGCACCATAGTCAGCAACTCCCATGATGCAACCGCCTCCCCCCAATAAGAGAAACCATGGGGAATCATGGGAGATATAGTCTGACCAGGGTGCTTAGCCTATAGAGGAGAACAGCAGCTTGAGGCCCCCGAACTACAATTCCCATGAGGCAAGGTGGCAGAATTTCCAAATTGAAATATTTCAGCTTTCAAATTGCCATAAAAAAATCTAAATTTTCCATGGCAAAAAAACAAAACAAAAAACAAACCCCATTTTTTGATCAGCTCTCATGTTTATAGGTAAATTTCTAACACACCTGTCACATTAATATCTAGAGTTAGGTGTGGAATTTCTTGCCGCGGTGTGTGTGTGTGTAAATTTTTCTAGCTATAACAGCACAATAGCATCATAATAGCCCTTTCTAATCAATCATACTTGAATAGAAATAATCAGTTGCCTGCTCTCTCTCTCTCTCTCACAGAACAGGGAACGCCTCTTGATTCCATTCCTGGCTTTGCAAATCATGGATTTTCTCCTCACCCTCTTCACAGTCTTCAGTTCCTACATTCAGGTCCCTGAAATGCTGTCCATTGCATCCATTAGCCATGTGGTAAGTAAGAAACATGAGCCCACTTTTCAGGCTGCCGGGGTGCAGATCTATAGCACAATGCGTGATGGAGACTCTGGACATGAGCATCCTACTAGGTTAGGAGTGGTTTTGCCCTCCTTGGACACCTCACAATGGGCCATACCTGAAGGCAGGATATTGAACTTGATGGACTAGACAAAGGCCCCAGAGAAGCAGGAATGCTAGTCCAGTAGTTAGGATTGTCACCAGGGTCTTTGGAGACTTGGGTTCAAGTCTCTGCTCTGCCACAGATTTCCTTTGTCACCTTGGGCAAATCACTTAGTTTCTCTGTGCCTAAGCTCCCCAGGTGCACCACGGGGCTGCTAGTACTTCCTTCCCTCACAGGATAACTACATGATGAGGTGCTCCGATGATACTGTGATAGGGCTATATAAATACCTAAGGCAGATAGGCTAGTGATCTACACTGACATAGGACCCCAAGCAGGATACGTGGTGCACTATATGAATGAGGGGTGAATGTCTGGCCCCACTAACTCCATGGGTGTTTTGCCATTGATTTAAATGGGGCCAGGATTTCACCCCCAAAGTCCACTGCTAGTCTTACAACCCACTCTAACTGGACTCTCTGCCCCACTGCAGGAATCATTCATTTAATATTCATCGCATTTCCTATAACCTCACTTGCCTGATTCATCATACTTGATGTAATTTATGTACAGCGATAAAACCAAAGCGACAGCAGGTTGAGGGTTGGCCAGGGGAACATTTGTGTCTAAGATGATGGACCGTCAAGAGGTCTGACAGTGGAACTAAACAGTACTTTAAAGGGAAACCGTAGTGATGAATTCTCCTCTCATGCCATTGATAACTAATTACATATATTTCATCTCTGGTCAAAAGTCAAACTTGAGGCCTAAACAATAAGCATCAAACATGATATTTGGGCATCAAAATCAGCAGCAATTTTCAGAGCCTGGCGTTGAAAGCCAGCAGCTCCCATCAACAGGAGCCCAGAAACTCTGAAAATTGTTTTTTTGCATGAAATTCAGCCCATTTATTGGGTGCCTAATGTTAGCCCCTCCTGTGCACATCCCCAACTCCCCGAGTCGGAAGAATTTTGGCCTGCATATAGACTACACTTTCTGGACTGTTTTTTGGAAAACATTTATGGGTGACAGGCCTGATTCACCATTGCTCTTCCCCTCATGCCGTCAGGAGCCCTAGTGCAAAACGGGGGTAAAACACCCCATTTTACATCCACTTTGCACGGGGGTTAACAATCATGCAGGGGACCCGCTCTCCATTGGCAGTCAGAGGTGTGTCTCTATGGCAGTCAGAGGTGTGACTGACACATGTGCACACACACCCGAGCTAGCGTTGCTCTAGCTAACCCCAATAAGAATATCCTGGAAGCTGCGGCAGCGTGGGCTCGCTGATCCAGGGTCCCAGGGATGGGGGGTGTTGTACAGCCCATGCTGACAAGCAGGCAGGGCAGTCCCTACCCATACGCAAACTACGCAGCTGCGTAGGGCACCAGGAAATGTAGGGCACCAAATTGCCCCAAATTTCCTGCTCCAGCAGCCAGCCCGATCCCCGCGACGGCTGAGCTGCCCCCTCGTGGGCTGCGCACAGCAGGGCCCAGGAAAGCTGCCTCTGCCCCTGCCCCACCCCTTCCCCTCAGCCCCTGCACCCCTGCTCCGCCCCAGCCCCGACCCCACTCCGCCCCTTCCCCCCCAAACCCCATCCCCTGAGCTATGCATCCTGGGGGACTGCATCAGGTGTTCGGGTCGGGCCCGCCCTGCACTCACCGGGAGGTGGAAAGTGGAGCAACCTGGCCCCAGCCTGCTACACTACCCCGGCTCCCCGCCGCGCTGCCCGTGAGTGCTGGGGGGCGGTTCCCACCCTTCCCCCAAGCCTGGGAGTGTGGGGCTAGGGGTGGGCCTGACCCCTGCTGCATTCCTGCACTGGCTGCTCCTGCCTCCCAAAGCCCGTGGGCGCAGCCCACCCCCACGGAGGCCAGGGGCGCCCCCTCCCCCCCACAGGGGGTGCTGCATAGGGCACCACAATCTCTAGGGACGGCCCTGCACCCATGCTGCCGTGGCGTCACTGCTCTGTTACCCAAGCTATCTAGATGAAAGCTAACATGGGTATGTCTACACGTGCTGCAGTCACACCTCCGATTGCAGTGTAGACAAAACCTAATCTAGAGCACCTCGGCAGCATAAAGGCACCTTCGAGTGCAACTTAATCTTGAGTCCACTTGAAGGTCTATTTACACTGCCAGAGTGGCCTAAAGGGGCTGCGGCATCAAAGAGAGTAAGGCCCAAGTGCAGGATAAAGGAGAATCGAGCCCTTTATAGCTAAGGAAACACCCACAAATATGGCTCTTTCATTTAACCAAAAACTAAAGCCGTGATCATGCTGACATTTTTGTCTCTGTAGAAAGCACACACGAAGGTTCCCTTCCTGGCCGTGCAATTACTGGATTTCTGTCTGAGCGTCTTAACCCTTTGTAGTTCCTACATGGAGGTCCCAAACTACCTCAACTTCCACTCGGCGAACCAAGAGGTAGGTAATAAATGAACGACAACCATGAGTCTGGACAGCGATTGTCATGTTGTGCGTTAGCCTATTAGGGAAACCAGCAAAATGTTCATCCTGTTTTTTTCTGTTATGAAAAATGTTTCTTTAATACTTGCTGTTAGAGCAGCACCCCCAGCTCTGCTCTGTTCAGTGCCAAAGGCCATCTCTAGGCAGGGGTGAAAGTAACTTAAGGGATTTACCGGTACGCAGGGCAGCTGGGATCCTGAGCAAGGTGTGTGTGGGGTGGAGGGGGGCTCAACTGGAAGGGGCAGGGCCTCTGGTGGAAGGGGTGTGGCCTCTGGTGGAAGGGGCGGGGCTGGGGGCAGACTCCCCAGCCAGCCCTTCTGCGCAGCCCGGTGGCGATTTAAAGGGCCCGGGGCTCCCAGCCGCCACCACCAGCGCTACCCTGGGGCTCCAGCAGCGATTTAAAGGGCCGGAGCCCAGGGCCCATTAAATCACCGCCAGAGCCCTGGGGCTCCCGGCTGCTGCTGCTACCCTGGGGCTGTGGCAGCAATTTAAAGGGCCCAGGGTAGTGGTGGTCTGGAGCCCTGGGTCCTTTTAAATTGCCGGGCCCTGGGGAAGCTGCCCCCTACCAGTACGGTTGGCTGTGTGCCGTCTCTTACCGGTACACAGTACCGGGCCATACCGGCTTACTTTCACCTCTGTCTGTAGGACTTTCTAATCAACATAACTGTGCCCTTCCCTAACAGTTTGCTTGTGCAGTCATCATTTCTTAAAAGCACAATTGAGGACACACCTTCACTACGGCTCTGATGCAGCAAAGCACCTAAGCTAGGGTTGCCAACTTTCTTCTCGCACAAAACCGAACACCCTGGCCCTGCCCCTTCTCTGAGGCCATGGCCCCTGCTCACTCCACTCCCTCCTTCCTCTGTCTCTCGCTTTCCCCATCCTGACTCACTGGCTCATTGTCACTTGGCTGGCTCAGGGAGGGGGTGAGGGCTCTGATTGGGGGTGCAGGCTCCGGGGTGGGGCCAGAAATGAGGAGTTCAGGGTGCGGGAGGGGGTTCTGGGCTGGGAAAGGGGGTAGGGGTGCAGGAGGGGGCTGCGGGCTGGGGGTGGAGCAAAGGGGTTCGGAGTATGGGAGGGGGCTCCGGGATGAGGGAGGGGCTTAGGGTGGGAGGTGGTAAAGGTTCTGGGCTGGCGGGGTGAGTTTCAGGGTGGGGCCAGAAATGAGGGGTTCAGGGTGCATGAGAGGACTCTGGACTGGGGCAGGGGATTCAGGTGTGTGGGGTGTTCGGGCTCCAGATGGGGGTGTGGGCTCTGGGGTGGGGCTGGGGCAGAGGGTTGGGGCACAAGAGACGGTTGGGGTGCAGGCTGCGGGCGGCGCTTACGTCAAGCAACTCCCAGAAGCAGCGGAATGTTCCCAGTCTGGCTCCTACAAGGAGGTGTGTCTAGGTGGCTCTGCACACTTCCCCATCCGCAGGTGCCCTCCCCCCGCAGCTCCCATTGGCTGTGGTTCTCAGCCAATGGGAGCTGCGGAGCCAGTGCTTGGGGCAGCGGCAGCGTGCTGAGCCCCCTGGCTACGCCTACATGTAGGAGCCACAGCGGGGACAGACGCTGCTTCCGGGAGCCGCAGGGAGCCACGGTAGGCAGGGAGCCTGCCTTAGCCCTGCTGCGCCGCCGACCAAACTTTTAACGGTCTGGTCAGCAGTACTGACCAGAGCAACCAGGGTCCCTTTTCAACCGGGCGTTTCAGTCAAAAACCAGACACCTGACTACCCTAACCTAAGCACGTACCAAGTCCAGGCCTACTCAGCAAACCAATTAAACATGCTTAACTTTAGCCACACGCTTACGTGCCATTAACTTCAATGGATTGGGATCAGACTTTTAGGTAACAAGTCAATGAGTTAAAATTAAGTGAAAATATTTGGGCCAGTTGAAAATTTTCCATCAGAACTGTTTTTCTGTGGAAAATTGAGGTTTTGGTGAAACTAGATTTTTCCGTGTCTGCTTTCTGCAGAAATGTTATTGTTCAAAAATAGAGCATCTGAAAACTGAAATATTTTGTCAGAAAAAGAAATACTTCAGTCAAAAACGGAAATATTTCTGATGCACAAAGGGGACAGCATGGTGCATCATGGGAGATGTAGTCTGACCAGGGAGCCTGGCCTATTGAAGAGAATGGGAGCATGAGGCACCTGAACTATAGCTCCCAGGAGGCACTGCAGCAGGATTTCAGAATCAAAATATTTGTTTTTGGCCTAAATATGTTGGGGGTTGATTTCCCCGCCCCCGATCTGCCTTTGCTGATCAGAGCAAGGCATTTTGCCCATAGACCTGCCATTACACATATCCCTATCAGAGTGGGTGCAATTAAAGGTGGGGGCTAGATCCAGCCAGGGTTAATCAAAGTCCCGATACAGGCCCCGAAGCATTGGCAGACACTTGGTTATCAACAGGAAATGAAAAACTGTCCCTTATGGATTACTACTCTCCCACTTCAGCAGAACCAGAATGCTTGGTCCTTTAAGTCATGAAAGCTTTCCCTGGTAAGAGGGAAAGCAAGGATTGTGTCTCCAAGGAATCAAACCAAAATTGTCAACTGATTTCATCTGGCCCTTGATGTTGGAATAAAGACATATGACTATCATGGGCACTTCCCTTTCCTTTCAGAGCTTCATGCCCAGCCAGGAGAAGTTGTCTTCCGAGGAGTATGCCAAAGTGATGATCACCTTCACCGTCACATTCATCGCTGTCCTCCTGCTAAAGGTAACCTGCCATATCGCCTGGTGTCCCAGGAAGGTTGAGCAAAACTTTGCTGCCCCTTGAGACATGAGGAATTTGCTCCTCCTCTCCAGTCCTGCCATTAGAGGCACTTACCAAGCGCAACAGGAGCTGTGCATGTAAAGCGGAGCTTAGATACTGGAGACAAGTGTAGGAGAGAGGTCTGAGATTCAAATGATTCTGTTCCCTACCTCTGCAGTCTGCAAACATGAAACAAAATCTCTCTAAGGCTCCCTCTCTCCCCACTCTTTATAGATGACACTAGTGCATCAACCTCCAGGGGCGTCATGAGTTGGGAACAAAAGATGGAGGGGGGGTTGGCTGTTGTGTGCCAAAATAAATCAGATAAGAACACAGTGGGTGGGTCAGATTCTTGGCTGGTTAAAATCAGTGTAGCTGCATTCATATCGGTGGAGTTTACTCCAGTTCACACCAACTACGCTGCGGGGCTGGTGCTACCTTAAAATGTAATTAAAAGCCCACCAGCTCCTAAATCCCCCTTATCTTTTAGAAAATCCTTTTGCAGTGGAGTTTTCTCTTCATCTCTTGATGGCTCAGAGAACAGGCTTTTCATTGACTAGTTTCAGACCACTTCAGAAAACCACAGACAGCTCCTGCTATTCCAGCAGATGCTACCTGAATGAAAATGCTATTTGTCAAGTGGAGATTTTTTTTTATTAAGATTCTTCCCAGGCAGCCAGACAGCCAATATGAAGCACAATGTCTTATCTGATTGCACTCCTGACATGACTTCATCATATCTTTTAATATTAGCAGAGCAGGGAGTGGGGTCTGGGGGCAGTGTGGAAATCTGACTGGTAGGACTGGCATAGCACTAGGGGCATTCCAGGAGAAGGCTTATTGCCCCTGGCAAATAGAACTCCGCTTGAATTTACTACATGTTTAGCTAGATGGGTATGTAACATATCATGGATTTTCACACAAAGCTTTCCTCCTCGTGTGCTGGAGACAATAGACAGAAGGGTGTGTGAATGTGACTCAACTCCTCTGAGATGGAAAATGTGCCGGGGCAGTATAATGCCAGCGGGTGTGTGTGTTACACCAGTAAAATCCAGATTTCAATGGAGCGATGCCAATCTGCACCAGGTGAAGATCCGGCCCATAGTGGCATGAATAACTCTTACGTTGTGCAAGGCTAGGGCTGGTGCCCAGTGAGTAGCTGTTTTCTTTGCTGGGGGATGTGATAGTAGCAACTGACTTCAACATGGTCACTTGCTCACTGAGGCATTGTGCACGAGAGGAGTCGAAACGCCCTGGGGTTGAACCTCAGCTGGCGCAAATCAAGATTAAATGGAGTCAATAGAGTTACCCTGGTGCTAGTGAGAGGAGACTTGGGCCCTACGAGGGGGTAGTGTCACAAATAGATTTCAGTGATGTGTGCCGGAATGCTTTTTGTTTATGGCCACATGAAGGGGAATCCTGAAACTTTTGTCTGTTGTAATATGGGGTCACTGCATGTAAGAGGTTGAGAACGACTAGCATCATCATCACCATGTGGCATGTAGGGGTACATTGTGCTAGGTACTGTACAAACAAAGAACCAAAAGATATTTCCTGGCCCAAAGAGTTTACAATTGTAGACAAGAGACAACAGATGGGTACAGAGGTGGGACGACGAGGACCTAAGAGATGGGCCTTTTATCGCATCCCTGTGAGGTTATCTCACTGCCTGACTGAGCTCACTGTTAGGAAGTTACTCCTGCTTCTCAGATTAAATTCATCTTTGACATGGCTCTTGGTCGCCATGGCAATGACAGGTGAATCTCGGCTACTCCTGACTGACAGCAGAATGCAACTCTGCTCCCTGAAATTGACAAAGACCCATCATCTAGAGCTCCACAATCCGGATGCTGTGATAGTCCCTTCACTTTCCTCCAGTGCATAATGACACTGAGGGCTGGATGCAGAGGCAGCCGTAGCTATTCAAATAAGGGACAAGTTCCAAGCGATAGAGTTTTGATGAGGACCATGGTTACAAATGGAAACATGGTCGATCTAAAAACGCCATTTGGTCCATTTAGGCTCATCGGTTTCAATTCACTGTTTTCCCCCCCCAGGAGAGCATCTCAAGGCCCACTGGGCCAGCCCAGGATCTTTTTGCCTCAATTGCCTTGCCTAATGGCCCATTGCAAACATTTATTGTCCTTCCATTCCAACATCATCGGTCCTGTATATCTGGTGCCATCTGTTCGCCTTCTAACTTGACATTAGTGCCCCATAGCTCTGTCCTCTACACTCCACTCCGAAACAGAGTACGGCGTGCAGGAAAGCAGGCTATTGGCGAGAGAAGAGGGGGTCAGGACTAGGGCCCTGCAAAATTCACAGTCCATTTGGATCAATTTCATAGCCAAAGGGTTTTAAAATTGGTCAATTTCACGTTTTCAGCTGTTTACCTCTAAAATTTCACAGTGTTATAACAGTGGGGGTCCCAACCCAAAAGGGACCCGGAAGTGGGTCTGATCTCCCCCTCTTTCCCCCCCACAGCTGCCATGCAAGGGAAGGACAAGTCCTGTCCCTCCTGAGCCAGCAGGGATTTGCAGCTAGGAGCGGGGCGCTCCCAGCAGCAAGGGGGGGGGGGTCAGATTTCATGGGGAAAGGCTTATTTCATGGTCTGTGACACATTTTTCACAGCCATGAAATTGGTAGGGCCCTAGTCATGACACATGAGGTTTAGTCCCCTGTCTGCCACTAACTTCCTGGGTGACTTGTAGCAAGTTGCTTCACCACTCTGTGCCTTGGGTTTCCCATGTGCAAAGTGAGCCAGACGGCCCAGTGGTGAGGGCACTAGCCTACAATGTAGAAGATGTGGGTGCAGTTCCCTGCTGTGTCGTAGATTTCCTGTGTGACGTTGAGTCGCGTAGGCTCTCTGTGCCTCAGTTACCCATCTGTGAAATGGAGCAAGGGAGACTAAATATATTAAAGATGGGCAGTGCTTTGCCATCTATGGCAAAGTGCTAGATGTTATACTTATCTATCCCCTGGGGCAGGGAGAGGCGATCATTAGCAAGCGCTTTGAGATCCTCAGATGAAGAAAGCTTTAGAGATGCAAAGTGTTGTTGGTATTATTACAATTATGACCTATTGTTCAAGTGACGCTATACAGGCTTTTCTGGAGATTACGGGCGTACGGGAGAGGAGGAAAACAGAGGGCCAGAATTGCAGAGCATATCCTTCCAGAGCTGTATATTTCCTCCCCAGCCACGTACACTAATAGTTACCCGGGTCTGATGAAGACTTAAATATGCTGTATCATAAAGGTAACTAACTTCCCCTCCACCACTCACAGGAAAAAGGGCAGCGGAGCTATCAGAAACTAATCTGCAGGCATGGTGGGGAATGGGAGGCAGGTGGGGATTTTGAACGTACTTTAACAATCAATTGTCAGTGTCATTTCTTATGACGATTAGTTCCTTATTAGCATGAGACCAGGCCTGGACACTTCAACACCCCCTGAGCCTATTGCCAGATTGCCAGCAATGAGAATTACATGACATGCATTCACCCCAATTGCCATGCTCCTGGCACGCCTTCCCCTCAATTCAGTCCAATGCCATCTGGGCATGGTGGCCTAGGGCCATGTCCCATTACATCTGATGGCACCTTGGCAGCCCCAAACCGCCCCGGTGCTTGCTCTGTATTATTTCTCTCTACGGCTGGTGCCGTGCTGCTGGATGGGTCGAAGAGACTGGGTAACCAACCGGGACTGCCAGTCTGGTGCTAATTTCACTGCCTAGTGGAGCTACAAGTGGCAGTGAAGGAAATGAGCCGCAGAGCCATTTCTCTTTGGCATCCATGCTCTGTGCACCCAGGAGGTCTGCAAATCAGAGCAGGGGTCTATAAACACGATGCAGACAGCTAAGCTTAGAATGCGGCCTGGGTTTTAAGACTAAATGCGGGTAACTCCCGGCAACTTTAGCAAGAGTCGGAGCTGAATGAAGTGCTGAAGTGACCGTGTCTGGGCCTTCTAAACATCCCGGTAAGATCATGAGCAATATTTGATAGAGCCAGAGGGAGAGATACCAGAGAGCTTGGGTCACATCTCCTGTGGAATCCACCTGAAAAACCGCTGGTGTGTCTGGGTGAGAGAGGACATTTGCTTTGATAGGGGCCTACACTGTAGAGATTTCACAGGTTCGGGGCCTGCTCCTGTCAGTGCTCTGCACCATCAGCACCCCAGCAAGGTGTTACAGTTTGTCCTACTGCAGATGAACTCAGTTGCCTGAAGGAAGAGTAAGGCCCATAATATTGGGCCATACATACAGCTAGAGTGGAATCTTGCCCTGAGATACACGCCCACAGCTCCTGCTGAAATCAGTGGGATCCGCCCTCTCCATGAGCACTTCCAGAAGGATTCTCAACCAATTCTGACCGGTCTGGTGGGCTCCTTTCCCGTTTCTTTGGGGTGGTCAGCATCCCTGGTGGTGCTAGAAGGGACTGCAATTGTTGCTGGTCCCTTTGTGGGGGGACATAAGGAGGGGGAAGCTCCCCCTCCTTTCCTCCAGTCGTCCACCTACCCCATGGCCAAGCATAATCTGCCCCATAACCAGACGAGACGCCTTGCTTCTGTGCTGTGAGCATTATAGCTCCTTATCTCCAGGATAGATGGAGCGTGCCAGAAATGTTCTAAGCACCAGCCACCTGTGGCGCTGAAAGAAGAAGGCAGCCAATATTTTACCTTTCCTGCCTGGGTTCGTCTCCACAGTTTCACTCAGTCGGTTCGTCTACACAGCCCACGGAATCATCTGGTTCGACCGTCTCGAGCTCACGCCTGGGCACTAAATGTAGCTGTGTAGATGGCGCGCCTTGGACGCTGAAGCCTGGGGAGAGGGATGGACTCCAGCCTGAACTGGCGCTTAAAGCGCTGTCTACACAGATATTTTCAGCGCGGTAACACGAGCCCAAGTCTGTCGACTTTTCAACAAGGACAAGTGCAGAGTCCTGCACTTAGGATGGAAGAATCCCATGCGCCGCTACAGGCTGGGGACCGAGTGGCTAGGCAGCAGTTCTGCAGAAAAGGACCTGGGGATTACAGTGGACGAGAAGCTGGATATGAGTCAACAGTGTGTCCTTGTTGCCAAGAAGGCTAACAGCATATTGGGCTGTATAAGTAGGGGCATTGCCAGCAGATCGAGGGACGTGATCGTTCCCCTCTATTCGACATTGGTGAGGCCTCATCTGGAGTACGGTGTCCAGTTTTGGGCCCCACACTACAAGAAGGATGTGGAAAAATTGGAAAGAGTCCAGCGGAGGGCAACAAAAATGATCAGGGGGCTGGAGCACATGACTTCTGAGGAGAGGCTGAGGGAACTGGGATTGTTTAGTTTGCAGAAGAGAAGAATGAGGGGGGATTTGATAGCTGCTTTCAACTACCTGAGGGGGGGTTCCAAAGAGGATGGAGCTCGGCTGTTCTCAGTGGTGGCAGATGACAGAACAAGGAGGAATGGTCTCAAGTTGCAGTGGGGGAGGTTTAGGTTGGATATCAGGAAACACTATTTCACTAGGAGGGTGGTGAAGCACTGGAATGGGTTCCCTAGGGAGGTGGTGGAATCTCCGTCCTTAGAGGTTTTTAAGGTCAGGCTTGACAAAGCCCTGGCTGGGATGATTTAGTTGGGAATTGGTCCTACTTTGAGCAGGGGGTTGGACAAGATGACCTCCTGAGGTCCCTTCCAACCCTGATTTTCTATGATTATATGATTCCGTGGGCTGTGTAGACGTATCGAACGAGACCCTAGTGTGGAGGCTCTGAGTGACACTCTTAGCAACCCCCCCAGGGCTGTGCCCTGCAAGCCTTTTCCTTGCAAATAAATGTGCACAGATACATGTGCTCGTGCTTCTCTCCTCCTCAGTGGCTAGAGTGACCAGATCCCGAATTTGCTGGGATTGTTCCGGTTTGCTGGGCCAGTCCTGTTGTCCTGGCTGGGCAATGAGGGGTTTGATCCAAATGTCACAGACCTGGCCGGTCCCATCTCCTCACTCAGCTCCCTCCACTCTCCCATCTCCCTACACCACTCCATCAGCTAGTGATAAGTGCTCAGCCTTATCCTAGCCCCGCATGTGCCTCCCTTGCCTCCCGTGACTGCCCGTCTGTCACAAGGCACCACTCCTGGCTAGCTCGCCTCCTGGCGCCCAGGTCAGGGACTGCAGCTCTCGCTCTTGCTGGTCACTTGGCCCTCTGGTCAGGTCGCCCTTTCCGGGGTTATTGAGTCCAATTGTCTGAATGGCCTCTCCAGCTGGTGTTCAGCTCCAGCTCAGGCCTTTATGCCACTAAGCCAGGGGCTCCAGCCCGGGGACCCTATGACCTGCAATCCAGGTCCTCAGTCCCCATCTTTTCCTGTGCTCCTGCCTACCTTTTAGCCTTCTCTCTGTTTTCTTGCCTGCTTCTGGGTTTGCCGTGGGAGCCTACCCTATTCCCATGGTGCCGTCACTCCCTCCTTGCCTAGTGTCAGACCCTTGATTCCAGGGCAGGATCCTGGTGCTCCCCCCCCCCCCCCGGGCTTGCTCTGGGTGACCTCCCTCCTCCCGGGGCGTAGCTGCAGACTCCTGTCTTTGCAGGCCTCTTTCTCCTTTCAGTGTCCTGGCTTTATCTTGTACCCCAGCCCTTCCCCTGCTGGCCTTCACTCTCAATTAACACTGGCCCTCCCTCTCACGGGTGATGCCAGGTAACCTAACTGGCCTCTCAGGCTCTCGTTAACCCTGTCAGGGCTGGGTGGGGGGGGGCACACCCCATCACACCATCCAGTTCATCCTCCTCCCACCCAGCGCTCTCATCCTCCTGAGTCCCACAGCTCCTAGGACAAGCTCCCCCACCCCCAGCCAAACTGCCCAACAGCCACCAGCACCCTCCAGTTGGATCCTCATCCACAATGCAAAGGAGCTTTTAGACTGGGATTTCATAAGGTACCTAAGAGAATTTGGATGGCAGATATGTGCCTAACTCCCTTTGGCCTGGCCTGAATGGCTTATATTCAGTCATCCTGCTGTTAGGCTGAAAGATGATTTTAACTGAGTTTCTAACCAGCAATAAAACTGCCCTCCCCAAGGACATAGCGGCAGGCCTCGAATTTTGCCTCCTTCTTTATTTGCGAACCGATATTGCCCTGAGTGATCCTAAGAACGGATGACCCCGAATTCAGAGCCTAACCTGGGCGTACTTGGCATTTTTCAGACACAGTCAGCTTTTTTAGGGGAAGACTCCGCTGTCACTGAAACTGGCTGAAATTCGGGCAAATTCCATCATCACCTTCAGTGCAGATATCCCAGCTGGGGCTGATATCATGGATTGCAGGCTCTGTCCAATAGGCCGAGATTTGCAATGGAATCTAAGAGATTTAGACGCCCAGGTCCCTCCGAATTTCAATGGAGTCTCTCTCTCACCCTCTCTATTTCAGGGTATTATATTGCGACCCACTACCATGGCACATGCCATGTAAAATCAATAGCAAAGTTCTTAGTGGAATTTGTGGTCCTGCTTTGAGCAGGGGGTTGGACTAGATGACCTCCCGAGGTCCATTCCAACCCTGAGATTCCATGATTCTATCTGGCACTTTTCCCTTTTTGGGGTAAAAAATTCTGCTTGGGGTGGGATCTGCGTGTGTGTGTGTGGTTGGTTGATTTGTTTCAGGGTAATTGTTTCGGTTGGTTGGTTGGGCGGGTGTATTGGGTTGAAAGGGTGTCAGTGGTGGGGTTTATGAGCAGGAGGCAGGGACAGGGTTGTGAAGTGCCATTGTTACAGCACAAAGGCCTTGCCAAGAACAGGGTTTTGCAGCGTTTCCTAAAGATGGATTCACCTGATCTCCTTTGGAAGTTTGTACCACAGCTGGATCCCCTTGACTGAGAATGTTTGGTCTCAGCTCCCACAGGCTTTGGCCTCAGCTTTGTGATCTGTGTTGTCCCAGAAAAGAGCATTTATCTCAGTGGTTTATGATTTGGGCATCTAACTCCCTTAGGCTCATTTGAAAATCCCATCCTTAGTCTTTTGCTGACGCTCTGTTTGGGGTTTATTGCAAAGCACATTCCAAAGTGCATTTTAAAGCACACGCCAATAAAAATAAGAGATGCATGACTTTGCCTCGCTGCTCATAGTAAAGCAAACGTTTATTTAATACGTTACGTTGTCTTGGGCCGCAGTCTGTCAATTGATCCATTTTCCTAGAAAAACTCTATTTGTTTCATCTTGTAAAACTCTCCAAGGCCAGAGGCTATTTTACCTGAAAAGTGGAACTAATGAAAGTATAATAAATTGAATGGGCAAAACTTTCAGGTCCATTCCTGTTGGAAAGTATCCTTCGTGTTTCTCCCAGAGGGCTGTGAGACAAAGGTTATGGCCCACGGTGCTTTTTCTGGGCGACTGCCCCACTTGGGAAAAAAAAAAGCAAAGCAAAATACATTGACCTTCCACCCAATTTTGGGCTCCGTTCTGCTGGCCAATCTTGTCCTTGATCCATCAAAGCCTGAAAGCACTTCCTTAACTTTAACCACATCACCTTGCAGAATCAAGACGTGTGTGGCAGGGGCACCAGAATAGGGGGGTCCAGGGGACCATGGTCCCATCATTTTTCACCAGCTGTAAGGGCGAGCGACAGGGGAGGGGGCAGAGAGGAGTGAGTGGAGGGTGGGGTCTTGGGGGGAAGACGTGGGGTGGGGGCAGGGCCTGAAGGGAAGGAATGGTTCAAGGGCGGGGCTCTAGGACAAGAAGTGGCGCGAGGGCGGGACCTCGGGGGGAATGGGCGGTGTGAGGGTGGGGGCTCGGGGAGAAGGGATGACGCAGGGGCTCAGGGAGGAGGGGCGGTGTGGGGGTGGGGCCTCAGGGGAAGGGGCAGTGCAGGGGGTGCGACCAAGGTTCAGGCACCGGTGGCCCCCCACACTTTTAGGGAGCTTCCGGCACTCCTTGGGCCACTCAGAGGTGGGCATTCAACAGGGCAGAGCTTCCATGTCCCAGGTGAAGGACCCATGGTGAGACAGCTGCGTCAGGGCCCCAGAGAATGTGGTGGACAGTACTTTAGGGCCTCCAATTCACAGGAATGGCAGCAGTACAATGGCAGATCTAGGGCAGTATAGCAGTGACTGATTGTGGTCAGGAATGAAAAAGCAATAACGCAATGACAGAGCCCTTTTCCCCTTTGATTTTCAGGCCTACATGTTCAAATGCGTCTTGAGATGCTACAAGTACATTAAAGCCAGCAAGAGCGAGGAGGTGAAAGTCCTGCCAGAGTTTGCTGAGAAGGTGAGAAGTCCCGAACACCAGCTCCTGGTGTCCATCACAAAAAGGGCAGGGTGTGGATGGAAATGGGGCACACCAGCCCAGATTACTTCATGCAGAATTGAAGCTTCCATTAACCTCCATTAGAGGTCTGATGCACCCCCACATTACTCCAGTTTTAATGTGGTATAAAACGATTTAAGTCCGTGGAGTTACACTGGGATGCATGAAAAACTGGAGTAGTGTAGTGCTGAATCAAGGCTTCTCTATTGCAGGAGATAGAATAATAGAATCATAGAAGATCAGGGTTGGAAGAGACCTCAAGAGGTCATCTAGTCCAACCCCCTGCTCAAAGCAGGACCAACCCCAACTAAATCATCCCAGCCAGGGCTTTGTCAATCTGGGCCTTAAAAACTTCTGAGGATGGAGATTCCACCACCTCCCTAGGTAACCCATTCCAGTGCTTCACCACCCTCCTAGTGAAATAGTGTTTCCTAATATCCAACCTAGACCTCCCCCACTGCAACTTGAGACCATTGCTCCTTGTTCTGTCATCTGCCACCACTGAGAACAGCCGAGCTCCATCCTCTTTGGAACCCCCCTTCAAGTAGTTGAAAGCGGCTATCAAATTCCCCCTCACTCTTCTCTTCTGCAGACTAAATAACCCCAGTTCCCTCAGCCTCTCCTTGTAAGTCATTTTCGTGCCCTCCACTGGACTCTCTCCAATTTGTCCACATCCCTTCTTTAGTGGGGGGACCAAAACTGGACACAATACTCCAGGAGTGGCCTCACCAGTGCCAAATAGAGGGGAATAATCACTTCCTTAGATCTGCTGGCAATGCTCCTACTAATGCAGCCCAATATGCCATTGGCCTTCTTGGCAAGAAGGGCACACTGCTGACTCATATCCAGCTTCTCGTCCACTGTAACCCCTAGGTCCTTTTCTGCAGAACTGCTGCCTAGCCACTCGGTCCCTAGTCTGTAGCAGTGCATGGGATTCTTCCGTCCTAAGTGCCAGACTCTGTACTTGTTCTTGTTGAACCTCATCAGAGTTCTTGAATGATACTTAGGGTCTGTCTACACTACCCGCCGGATCGGCAAGCAGCGATCAATCCAGCGGGGGTCGATTTATCGTGTTAAGTCTAGACGTGATAAATCGACCCCCGAGCGCTCTCCCGTCGACTCCTGTACTCCACTGCCACGAGAGGCACAGGCGGAGTCGGCAGGGGAGCGGCAGCAGTCAACTCACCGCAGTGAAAACACCTCAGTGAGTAGGTCTAAGTACGTCGACTTCAGCTACGTTATTCACGTAGCTGAAGTTGCGTAACTTAGATCGATTCCCGCCCCAGTGTAGGCCAGGCCTTGGATACTTGAATGTGAACCAATGCAGAGCTGTCTTGCTGAATATCTGGGTAGCCTGAATCAGTTGTTCTAAGGCCTTGCCTTAGAAAAGCACTTAAGCAAGTGCTGAACTTTGAGAATCTAAGCAGTCTCGCTGAAGTCAATAGGACTATGCACGTGCTTAAACTCAAAGGTAAGTTCTTTGCTGGATTGGCATCTAAGCGAGCTGCAATACATCCCCATTCATTTCAATGGGGTGTTAATGCCGAAGCCCAACTGGAATATTTTCAACTATTTCACTGCTGACCATTTTAGCAGAAACTGCTCTGGGATTGTGTGTGTAGCTGCTGAAAGGCCATTCCAAAAAACATAAGGACACGCCATCAAAATAGATTGATAATCAAGATCGTTGAAAAGCCCCCCACAAAAAAAAACCCCACCCCCCCAAAAAAACAGTTGTGAAAAATTGAGTTGAAACATTTTTTGTTGTTTTTGTGTCTCAAATTGGAAATTTCAACCAATTCTAATAACTGTCCAGCCGGGAGAGAGTGGAGCCCAAACGTGGGTCTGACTCTTGTGGCTGGACTACACAAGAGGCTTATGAATTTGCTACTGTTGTTGCACTAACAGAGCCGGGTCATCTAGCTCAGGCTGTAGCGTTTTCTGTCTTTTGATTCAGAGGTTCTAGGTTCAGTCGTTACCTTCATTTTCCAGTCCTCTGTCCTTCATAAGCCATGGCGCTCCCTCCCCACTCCTTTGCCCTGGGGAAAGAAACACACATGAGGTCAAATCCAACTGAAACAGTTTCCTGTTTCCAGAGCAAGGCCGGGGCTCTAACGATTTCTTCCTTCCAGGTCATGCTGCCGTCATATGAGGAAGCTGTAGAACTGCCCCCCAAGGAGTCACCACCACCATACGCAGGAGTTTAAGCCCCAGCCACTGAGATGGGACGACGTCTCTGCTGCTGTGAATGCCTCTTAGCTTCTGTGCCTCAACTGGCCGATGCTCACCCTCACTGAATAATGCCTCTGTTCCGGGGAGAGCATGCTTCGATTGCACCAGACTCCCTCTGGTTCAATGGACTTGGAGCTCATAACCATCTCAGTTTCTGCTGTGAAAATAGAAGTGGCGGGTCTGATTCTCCTCTCATGCTGGTTTCATCCCAGCACAGCTTGGTTTGCTTCCAAGGAGCTACTGCCGATTGACACCTCTCTAGCTGAGCGAAGAATCGGACCCGCAGAGTAGGAAATAGAACCCAAAAAAGCTTTTTGCTGAGAGAGCCCAATTCTGAAATATGCTCGGTTACCCAGCAGCTTTTAATGAAGTCCTAAGGGGAAAGGATCGGCAAAAGGCAGATGATTCCACGTGACCAGCAGTGCCGTGCTCAGCCTGCCTGCCTATGCTACTGAGTAGGAGTGTGTGATCCGGCTGTCAGAAGTGCTGGGATCCTCACCATATTGACCTGCCATTTTGCACCTCCTAGTCTTTGTGGTTTTGCTTTTTGTGTGTGATTTGAAAAATGAGTTTCAATAAAAAGCTAATGGCTTCAGTCCCTGGCTTCTGTAGAGCGCTATCCTTGCAGTCGGAGGAATATAGCAAATGAGCCGCTCTCCTCTTAAAAGCAACTCCGTTAAAAATGCCATTGTGGGGGTTTAGGTTTATTTTAACTCACTGACTCCAGATCAGATGGGCATCATTTGCAAGTAAAAAGACTCTAATTGCCAGCCCTGCAAACTCCTATACAATCTGAGAGTCTAGCTGGATTCTTTCCTTCCTGCCCATCATTTCCAGGGATAAAGATCCGGCCAGCCAAATTGTGCTTTTTGATACACTTTAGCAATCAATTAAAGTTGCAGATGGGGAAAATGATCAGAATGTATTACCCAGTGCTGTTGATGATGCACTAAAGGGAAATAGACTCTTGCTTGTATTCCCAGAGCAGTGTTAGCTCTGCAGAGCTAAGGGGAGTAAAAATCAGTTACAATTTGATTTCCCCCCCTCAAGTCAGCAAAACATAGAGAGAAGATTCCCCAAGTAATAAGAGTCCATTTATAGCTAATCACGTTTGCAAGTAGGACCACAAGCAAGTAATAAAGGAATAAAGTAGCTAGACCTGGGTGAACTTTTTCAGACGTATAGTTTCTTTCTCTATAAATAAATTAATGGAGATGTCCTATCTTTTAGAACTGGAAGGGACCTTGAAAGGTCATCGAGTCCAGCCCCCTGCCTTCACTAGCAGGACCAAGTACTGATTTTGCCCTAGATACCTAAGTGGCCCCCTCAAGGATTGAACTCACAACTCTGGATTTAGCAGGCCAATGCTCAAACCACTGAGCTATCCCTCCCCCCCTCTCTGACAAATGGCGTTTTGGTCGACCCAACGCTATGTGCAAATTTGACACAAATCGTTTTGGCCATTCCCGAATCGGGCAGAGGAGGAGGAAGAAGTGGGCGTGCTGCTGCTTTCTCCCCCTCCTGTCCCCCATACCGTCTTTAGTCTGGGGGTTAGGGAGACCCAGGCTGGAATCCCCAATCCAAACACAACATGGATTTCTTCAATTCACCGGACAGTCTAGATTGCTTTTCCCCAGCTGTACGAGTGACACTACAAACCGTGCTCATCTCATCTGTGCATTTCCGTGGGGAACGTAGAGTCAACAAATTCCCAACCGGCTCTGCAGCTGTGTGAGTCACTTCAACTTCGCTTCCCTTCCCAGCTTTTGTCTTTCTTAGCTAATGAGATTTCAGGCTCTTTGTGGCAGGGACTGTCTCTTGCTATGTGTTTGTACAGCATCTAGCCCGAGGGAGCGCCGATCTTCGTTGGGAACTCTAGGCGATATTTTAATACTATTACGAATAACATCATCAAGGCATCCGCTACAGACAATGGGGTTGCCCATATGTTGCTAAGGGCCCAGTTTGTCCCACAGAGTTCATTGCTGGTGAGGATGCATGAGATGGAACAAACCCAGCTTGACTCAAACATCCCAGGAGAATTTTGCAGGGTGGGATTTTCAAAGCACCTTAGGAAAGCAAATCTCATTGAATTTAAATGAAAAAAACCCAAATTTATGAGTAAAATTCAACCAGCTGCATACGTGTCTGAAAGCAGAATTTAGTCCTAGAACTCAGCAGAGAGGAGGTTCTGGCTCTCCTAGCAATCTGCAGGTGGATTGCTGCTTGTTCATGCCCTCCCCTGTAAACTAGATGCCAGTGTGGCTGAAAGCGTTCCTTCAGCAGATGTCTATTTGAACTGGCAGTGAATGAATGATTGGCATGAGGCGTATGCCGTCTTCTGTATCAGGGATTTGGCCTGGTCTCCTGGATAGAAAAGGCTTGCTAATGAATCAGTCTGCAACTCCCAAAGACAAACAGGAGAGAGCTCAGAGGAAAGCAACAAACATGATATAATGCTTCAAAATATCAGACTTAATATTCAGGGCAAGGTGGGAGAACAGAGCAGGTTCAGGCTAGCTGATAGTGCCTTATACCAGTGGTTCTCAACCAGGGGTACGTGTACCCCTGGGGATACACTGCTCTTACAGGGGGTCCATCAGCTCATCTAGAGATTTGCCTAGTTTACAACAGGCTACATAAAAAGTCAGTGCAAACTAAAATTTCATACAGACAATGACTTGTTTGTATTGCTTTATAAACTATACCCTAAAATGGAAGTACAATATTTATAAAAGCAATGAGGAGTCCGGTGGCACCTTAAAGACTAACAGATTTATTTGGGCATAAGCTTTCGTGGGTAAAAAACCCACTTCTTCAGATGCATGACTCCTCATCGTTTTTGTGGATACAGACTAACACGGCTACCCCTCTGATACTTGATAGAATATTTATATTCCAGTTGATGTATTTGATAATTATATGGTCAAATGGAGAAAGGCAGCAGTTTTTCAGTTATTGTGTGCTGGGACACTTTTGTATTTTTAGGTCTCATTTTGTAAGCAAGTCGTTTTTAAGTAAGGTGAAACTTGGAGGTACTCAAGACAAATCAGACTCCTGAAAGGGGTACAGAAGGCTGGAGAGATTGAGAGCCGCTGCTCTATACAAATACAGGGAAAGAGATTTATACCCATCATACCTAGGCTGGGAGATGGGTCTTTGTCCTGCTGGAGGAGGGGCTAGTCTGCAGAAAAGGCGATGGACAATATTTCAGCTGTGCATTGGGAGAGCAGGTCCTTTAGCTCAAGCACTATTATGAGTGTGTATTATGTGTATTACGGTAGCCACTAGCAGTCCCAGGACCTCGATGTGCTTTGCAAACACAGCCCAAAAAGACAGTCCTTGCCCCAAAGAGCTTACATCAATGCAAACGGTCTAGTCCTTAAACCCCATGGATGACTCCAGTAGGTTTGGTTTGCACTATTATTGGCTGTAGACAGCAAAAGTAAACTGTCTTCCCATCTATCAGAGGGTTAAAAAATTAACCAGGTCTGCTAGGGAGTGCACTATATGATGGACTTTCTGGGCCTCAAGGGGATAACAACACTTTGTCCCTTTGCTGAAGTGGCTGCAGGTTAACACCACTGTTGAGTAAAATATCCAGCAGTGCCTAAGGGCTTTAGGCTCCTAACGCTGCAGCTCGGCACCTACTGCAATTGGAAAAAGCGCCTGAGTGGTGATTGAAAGGGGAGTTAGGCACCTAAGCTGCTTAAGGGCTTTTGACAATCCTACTAGATGCCTATCTACATGTGCAGGTGCCTAAATCCCTTTGACAATCTGGCCATAAGTGGCTTAGGCATCTAAGTCACTTAAGGGCTTTTGACAACGTTACCCAGAGTGCTCTGTGCACCTCGCCTGGAGACCCATAACTACGGTAACGACATGACCCGTTGCTAGGCCATGCCCCCAGTGGAGGTTGTCACCCTTCCATGAAGCTTCTGGATGTCCCTTTCATTTCTTGCTGGGGAACTGCCTGCTCGTCGGCTGTCACATAATTGATCCTGTAATAATCATCCCGCTATCGTCTACAGCACATGGGCTGCGTCCTGAAGTCCATGCTCACATTTTACTCTGGCCTTGCACAGGCACAAACTCCCATTGGCTACAACTGGAGCTCTGCCAAAGGAAAAGTGGAGCACAGCTAGTAAGTTTTGGTCCTCTATGTTTTCACCAGTGCAATACTTATGAGGAAGGATGGGTGTATGGTTAAGCCCCTGGCCTGGGCCAGAAGCTGGAAACTGGAGTATAAGTCCCAGTTCTAGTATAGACTGAGGTGAAACGATCTCCCTATGCATCATTCCAATCTGTCCAATGGAGCTAATAATTCAGATTATAAGTGCTTTAGGGCAGGGATTGTCTCCTACCATATGTTTGTACAGCTCCTAGCACAATGGCACCCTGGTCTGAGGTCAGGAATCTAGTGGTTAAAGTAAAACAAATAATAGAATTCCCCATCTAAATGTATGTTTCCCTCCATGCCAGCTGATCTTACCCCTTTTTGCGATTAGCGGGTCCTCTCGCACTCACACCCTGTGGCTAAAGTCGGCAAGAAATATCAGGTTTCCCGGTTTAATCATTTGTTTTTCCTGCAATTAAAGACAAACCATCACAATAACAGCAAAGCTGGCAGCCACTCCCATGCCAGGAAGGTAAAGAATCACCAGGAAGGTAAACAGTCCCCCTGTCTGGAGCCACCATCAGGGCAGCTGAGAAATAAGACACGATTCTGTAGCAGCCGGGACTCAAGGGGTCTTTGTGCAATGGACTGACACGGGGACAGGGATGGGACAGGCTCAAAACACTGAGACTCAGTGAATACTTTGGGAAATGGGCCCTGGTTGGGACTTCGGACTAGCTATACGGAGGCTATTAGGAGTTGAAGGTCTTACAGTCTATCTAATACGTCAAGCTAATCTCTAAGTGTAACTTGGCGCATATGCTAAGGACCTTCCTTCCCCCTTGTGGGCCCCAGGCATGTGGCAATCTTTGTGCCTTAACTGTGCGATGTGCCTTCCTAACATGCTGAGCCGGTGTGGGGCGAGTAGTCATTTACTGCTGATATAGGCCACTGGGGAGGAGCTGTGACCCACAGCGGTATCTCTGAAGCACAATGCCTCCCAGGACTACTCTGAGGGTGATGCAGCTTATACGCTGTCCTGGGCTCTGGGCTGCACCTAAAGGTGCAATCTAGCCCTAAAGCGACCACCCATCATCATATCCCGGCACCAAGTACAGGGTTAGACGATGCATCACAGCAGTCCGAGTGTGGAGCATCTTCGCCACGGGATGTTTTTCTAAGAGATGTGTCCTGCTTGGAATTATTCTGGGGCAGGCCTCTGGCCTGTGCTATTCAGGGGGTCAGACCAGATCATTACGATGGTCCCTTCTGGCCTTGGAATCTATTAATCATCATCCCACAGGAGCATGTTCCCAGGGGTCCAAAATTTAAATGGTGCAATCTCCTACCTTAAATTAAATCACCACTAATTGTGCTCTTGACTATTCACTTACTGAAAGAGGGTTAAGAGTTCCTAAACCTCTTGGCTTAATTGTCTGCCACAATAAAGCTATTCAAATCTGCTGGCCATATCACACGCAGAGATGGATCTTGTTGCACAGCCTAAGAGGAGTGAAATGTTCGGGCCCAGACCAGAGCACCTGACTTTATAAATGGACCTGATGTTTGGTGGGTTTTAGGAAGCCAGACGGTGGCTCTGCTTTGAATAGTAATTTATATCCAGAACTGAAAATAGTCCCTCATGAGAGCCTGCCTCAAAAGAGCCATGAAATCTGATAAAATGCATAGATTTCTTGTGCATTTCCAGTCAGGGCAGAGGCTGGGTGCTAGACAGGAAATGATTTTGGGTTTTGTGAAATGTTAGATGATTTGGCCAACACAAACTAAATGTGAGCTGCCGTCAGGCTGTTAATGAGTCACACTATGGTGCCCTCAGTGCTGTATTTGAGTCTGATAAAAGGGTCTTTTTAACGTGCTACTGTTGTTCTGTTGTTTGCTACTGTTCTATTTCTGAACTCACTGCCTTCAACAGGCAGCGAGAATGCAGCTCACAGAGAAAAGAACATAGCTCTTAACCTGGTACCTTCACACATTTTGCTTCCGAAAGAAAAGAAGAACGCACGGCAGTTCTCCAGTGCAGAGGGTGGTTTAGCTGATGGGACACTGAGATTCTTTTGTTAAACAAAGGAAAATCAATCAATTTTATATGCAGGCTAGACAACAGCTTGGGAGATCTAAGTTCCGTCAGTGCCCGCTCCCACAGTCTCTCTGTATGACTTGCAGCAAATCATTTAATCGCCCTGGGTCTCAGTTCTCCACCTGCAAAATGGGGATTTTTGTAAAGAGACGGCTCAGTTCAACAAAAGCAACACTTTGCTCACGGGACTGCAGGCTGGGAACCTGCTGCTTTATCACAACAGAGTCTGTGTCTCAGGGGGAACTCCCACTTCCAAAACGTGAAAGAAGAAAGGGGTGGAGCTTGGCTCCATACCATAGGACTGTATGTACAATAACCTCTTTGGAGGAGGGGCTTTCTCTTATATAAAGAAAGAGAGACGGGAGAGATGAAGCCTGGGTGAAATGAAGTATCATTATCCCTCCCTAGCCAACAGGAGATGCTGATGACAGGGGTGCGTGAGAAGCCCCGCCCCTCTCATAGAGTTCAGCGCCAAAATCCAGGCTGCAGGCAAGCACCTATCTTTGCATGAGACCTGCAAACGGGAACCCCACTCTTAGAGTCACCTGGGCTTTGAAGAAGGCCGATGGTGGGTTTCCCAGACGATGAAAGGGTGGCATTTCTGGCTTCTGATTCCTGCTGACATCATGAGCTAATGCTGCTGGGGTTTTAGTGTGATATTAATGATGTGTCAGGGCACTTAGAGCCTTTATTATTAGTTACACCTAAATCAATACAAATAAGGGTTCTACCTTCACCCTGCAGCCAGCCCCAGTAGTTAGGGGGACCATATTTCCCTCTGCTGAATACGTGCCACCGGGTAAAATTACTCGATACAAGTTCAATGACAATCAATCTGAACTATGCCGTACAAACATTCAAATTAACGTCAGGTTGACTGAGCCCCTGTTAAAAAGAAAGACTGCGGAGTTGGATTATTTTTATTTCCCTTCTTATCTTTAAGGCTTTAGGGTTCACATGGGGAGGAGTGACACACACACCCCTACCCACCAACCCCACGGGGAGAGGTGACACGCACACACTCCCGTGCACCTCTCTCTCAAGGGAGGCGTGTGTGACCGACTGACCTGACCCGCCCTGCCCGGCGCTCTCTGCCCTCTATGCCTGGCTGGGACCCCGGGATGGACCCACCTCTCCTTGTACCTGGCGTCGCGTCTTTCCAAGGCAACACATGGGGTGTGGGGGACAAAGGGTCACATGCCCTCCCTCCCCATATTTCTGCCAGGGTTCACACCAGAATGTGGCCAGCAGCATCCTTTCAGCACTGTGGGAGGGAAGGGACGGGAGCTGCTTACAGCTGCAGGGGAGGAGAGGTGGGGAAGGGATAACCTGGCCCCCGTCTTTGCAGACCTCATATGTAGCCATCTATGGTATTTCTATGGTCCCCACTGCCGGAATGTGTCTAGACACAAATGTTGCAACAATTTCTGCTAGTGGGTAATGAATGATGACGTAGAGGAACAATGGGCTCACTTTAGCGATGTCTGCTGAGAAACTGCTGCATCTTCACTAGAACCAACAGGACCAAGGAAACAAGAGTGGATATAGCCACACACATGGAAATTGATTGAAGAAAGAAAAGCCTTAAAAAGGAGGCAAGCCCAGGTGAGACAAGAAGAACAATGCATTCTGCTACAGGAGTATGCAGAGGAAGATAAAAAAGTAACGAAGTTGTGTTCGAAAAATAACAGCCCCCGGCTTGACAAAAAACGTGAGAGAAGTCAAAGAAGTGAGGAGTGACTCGAAGAAGCTGTTCCAGGGCGTGTAAGCATTTGTCATCGCAGAGTCATAGTGGTATCATAAAAACTAAAGATGGAAGATTGTTAACAATGGAAGCAGAACAAGGAGCGAGGGCCTGAACATCCACAACCAACCAGAGCCAACAGTTCCCCTCGATGGATGTGAAGAAGGTGAAGAAGTACATATCTCACTGATTGGCATTTCAGAAGCAGAACTAGAGGAAGCAATTAAGCAGTTAAAAATAGCCAAGTGCCTTGTCAAGATAAGATCGCTGCTGAAAGGCTTAATGCCGGGGAAGAGGTCATAGTACATGAAATATGTAAACTTTGTAATATAGTCTGGGAGAAGGAATTCAGTCCAGAGGAGTGGAAGAAAGATGTGATCTGTAAATTAGCAAAGTAAGGAAACCATCTCATGAGTGACAATGTCAAGGTATAACTTCACTTTTCCATACCCACAAAAGTGTTCTGCAATGTACTACTGAACAGAATCAAACTGGTTATAGATGAAAAACCACATACCGAGCAAGCAGCCTGAAGTTTGAAAAGACTGTGTATAGATCACCTCTTTACACTGAGATGAATGACTGAGAAAGGGCTTGCTTACCAGTGAAAATTTGTCTTGAACTTTATAGATTTTCCCAAAGCTTTCAACTGCATTCACAGAGAGGCTCTAGGGAAGATCCTGTGACAACAGGGGCTTCCTAAAAAGACAGTGTCGCTAGCTAAGATGCTGTATGAAGGTTCAAAATGCTGTGTAATGACAGAAAGTGGAGAGACCGACAGATTTGATATTGTCACTGGGGTGTGACAAGGATGCATTTTATCACCTCTTCTTTTCTGAACTGTGATAGATTATGTGATGCAAAAAGCAACACCAAAGGAAGATAAAGGAATTATATGGACTAGAAGAAAACATCGAGTTATCGACTGTACAGATGACATTGTTCTGTTGGACACAGATGATCAAGCTATGAAAAAGACCATTATCAAGGTCAAACATGAGGGCGCAAAACTAGAGTTAAGAATCAGCTAGAAGAAAATGAAGGTCATGACTGTTGAAAGAGGAGTCAGCAATGAAGGTGCATATGTGATTGCCAGTGAAGAATACGGCATAGCTAAAGCGTTTGTGTATCATGGAAGCACAATTAGTGCCAATGACCAACTCAAAAAGAAGGTGGAAGCAAGAATTGGGAGGCAAGTGGAACCTTCTTGGGACTGGCGAATATCTGGAAAAGTAGGACATGCACATAAGAACCAAGATAAAGTCAGACAATACCATTCTGATACTCACATTGTTATATGCTTCTGAGTCTTGGCAAATACACCTCTACCCCGATATAACACGACCTGATATAACACAAACTCGGATATAACGTGGTAAAGCAGCGCTCCGGGGGAGGGGGGCAGGGCTGCGCGCTCCGGCAGATCAAAGCAAGTTCGATATAACGCGGTTTCACCTATAATGCAGTACGATTTTTTGGCTCCCGAGGACAGCGTTATATCGGGGTAGAGGTGTACTAGGAACCCACTGAAGGAAACAATAGATTTCATAGGAGATGCTTGCGAAGAAAACGTTGTGTCTGCTGGTAGGATAAAGTACCTAGTGCCGATGTGTTACAAAGGACTGACCAGTAGACTGTAGAGACAAAGATTTGATAAAGAAGGCTGGTGTGTTTGGACATGTTGTACGGATGTCAGAAAACTGTCTTCCTAGACAAGCCCTGGATGGGATGCCAGCTAATGGAAAACAGAAGAGAGGGAGACAACAGATGACATATAAGAAAACCACTGAGACGCATGCTGCTGGCCTGGAAAGAGACTCTAACGGAGCAAGAAACGTGGCATATTAGACAGATGGAGGTGGACCTGGGCTGCCACATGTGTCATAAGGAAAGAGAGCATATGATTCATTAATTAATTCAAATAATAATAATAATACCCCAATGCAGGTTAAAGGGCATAAATACAATGGGGCATTTTCCTGCACTCGGTTTGGAGGTGAGCCACCATGTCTGTGGCATCATGTTAACTCTTATGAATTATGTCAACTCCTTTGTTCTTATATAGCTCCTGTCATCCAAGCTTCTTGGGGGCGAAGGAGGCAGCATCCTCAACACAGGCTATCCAGCAACAGCAGAGCCTCTCTGTGGCAGTACCCCATGCAGACCATCCCCTCCATTGGTGGGGGGAGGTGACCTATGGATCTGTATAGTCATGGGTCCACCCCCAGAAGCCAGCCTCATTCCTCCCCAGACCCCCTCTGGGCAGTCATGCTCCATGGTGCAGAGAGGGCATGACCATCCGGCACAACTGTCCTCAATCCTGCCTTCTCTGTGCAATGAACCTGTACCGAGTTCACAAAATCCAAGGTCGTCTGTGCACCTACAGAGCAGGTGGTGGCCTTAATTAACCTCTTAAGATAGACAGGCAAGTGTTGCCATTGCCAATTCACAGATGGGGAAACTGAGGCCCAAAGAGAGGACGTGACCTCCCAAGGTCATACAGTAGGTCAGTGGCACTGCCAGGAATAGAACCCAGGTGTCCTGTTGATTCCTAACCCCCTGGTGGGGATGTGGTTAAACTGAGGATGTACAGCAATTTTGGTAATTAAAAATTGATCCCTTTGAAATGAGCGTGACCTATAAAATACATAAACAGTTGTTAGTTGTAAAAAGCATTTCCCATTTATAGCATCAGAGCGAAGTAATATTTACCAGCTATTTAAAGCATAAAGGATAAACGTCCACTCACTGTTTTGGTCGTAAACGTTATTCAAAAGGTCTATATTTAAGGCAATACATTTCTCCCCCGCTTCCTGCCTTTCCCATTGTTTGTTTAAGCCTTACAGAGCCCACTCTGCCAAAAACAGTATTAATTTCCTCAGGAAAGTGGTTTGACAATAAACATTCTCCCTGATAAACAACTGGACTAAAAGTGGCTCCTCCACTCCCTTTAAACCAGCAGTGAAACAGAATCATTGTGGGGAGAAAACATTGGAATTTGACTTTGGGTAAATGGAAGCATCAGACACAAAATTTCCCCGTGTATTTTTGAGGCTGAGTCAAGCTCAGTAAACATCAAAGGAAATCTTTTTTTTTTTATTTAATGTTAAAAGAGTGCTAAGGTATTTTGCTAAAACCGTCACGTTTTTCTGGTGGCTTGTGGGGAAGAAAGTTATGTTTACCAGAAGAACCATATTTATTTTGACTAAAATAAAAATCAACAGTAAACTACTCAGTGTTTGGCTGGCTTTCCCAACCGGAGCCTTCTCCTTTACTCCACGACTTAGGTGGCCAATTAACATGACTTTAGCCACATCTCCGGATTCCTCCTAGAAAGTATTTATGTTTGAGGACTTAGAACACAGGCAGCCATGTGTAAAATTTAACTCTGAGGGGACAGTTCCCTAAACGTTGGGGAAGTTTGGATCCAAAAACCTACAGCTGAAGCCAGCACTTCTCAACATTTTCAGCTTGATGGTGACCCCTTATCTGAAGTAAAAAAAAAATTCATGGTGCTTTTACATTTACTGTAAAAGAAAAATAACATAAATGATAACAGTGCTAAGACTACATCATGTATTTGTGTGCACATTTCAAAAAGGTGACCGAGAAGTCTTAATCTTGAAGAGTCAGGGTCTGTGGAGATGGGAAAACAAGATTTTCTTTGCTTAAAAGTGTAATAAAATGTTCAATGCCTCACAGCTAGAGCGGGATGGAAATCAGAAATGTCCATTTTATGGAAAATTCCAGCTTTTTGAAAACAGATATTTGGTCTGAACCAGAATGAAAAGCTAAATTTTCTTAATTTCCAGCTAACTAGACACTGAAAAAAAGAATTGATTTGAGACCATCAAAACATTGTGTTTCAACGATGTCCAAATGTTTCACATCAGTGTCAAATCATCTTATCGCAGTAATGTCTGAATGTTTCATTTCAATAAGGTAAAAATGTTTTGTTTTGACTTTGTCATTTTCAAATCAGCGGGGCCTGATGCGATTCACCTGCGGGTACAGAAGGAATTCGCTGAAGAAATCTCAGAGCCACTGGCAATAATATTGGCAAACTCATGGATGAGAGGAGAGGTCCTGGAAGACTGGAGAAGGGCTAACGTAGGGCCCATCCTTAAAAAGGGTAAAAAGGAGGAGACAGGAAACTATAAACCAGTCAGGCTGACTTTGATATCTAGGAAGCTACTAGATCACTGTATAGACTATTCCATTTGCAAATACCTGAAGGATAAATGGGTGATCCCTAGCACCCAGTATGGATTTACCCAGAACAAATAATGCCAAACCAGTTTGATTTCCTTCTGTGACAGGGTAACTGGTTTGTGGATGGGGGAATGTGGTGGGCATAATATACCTGGACTTCAGCAAGGCTTTTGACACAGTGTCACATGACATTCTGATGAGTAAACTGGAGAAATGCAGGTTTAGCAGAACTGCCATTAATGGATACATTAATGGTTAAACAACTGCAAACAAAGAGTAACTATTAATAGAATGATATCAGATTGGAGGGAGGTCTCAAGGGGGGTTCCACAGGGATCCGTTCTGGGTCTGGTGTTGTTTAACGTCTTTATTAGTGACCTGGATGAAGGAATAGAGAGCACACTGATCAAGTTTGCAGATGACACAAAGCTGCGGGGGAGGAGGGTTTGCCAACACTTTGGAGGACAGAGCTAAAATTCAGATGGATCTCGATAAATTGGAGAACTGGGCTACAGACAACAAAATGAAATTCGGCAAAGGCAAATGTAAGGTGCTACTCTTAGGGAAGAAAATCCAAATGCACAAACACAGAATGGGGGGAAAAACTGGCTTGGCAGCAGCATTGCTGAGAAGGGTCTGGGAGTTGTGGTGGATCACAACCTCGACATGAGTCTGCAACGCGATGCTGCTGCTGCAAAAAAGCAATGGCATAGCATGAAAGTCAGAGGAGGTGAAAGGACCACTCGGTGCTGGTTAGGCCTCAGCTGGAGAACTGTGTCCAATTTTGGTCACCAAAGTATAGAAAGGATGTAGAGAAACGGGAAAGGATCCAGAGGCGAGCGACAAAGATGATCAAAGGGATGGAATGCCAGTCAGAAATGAGCAAAGGCTGAAGGAAGTGGGTATGTTTAATTTGGAATAGAGCAGATTAAAAGGGGACATGAGAGCAGTCTTCAAATACTTGAAAGGCTGCCATAAAAAAGATGGAGGAATGTTGTTCTCTCTTGCCACAGAGGGCAGGACAAGAGGCAACGGGTTCAAACTACAGCACAGCAGATTTAGATGACTGGAAAAAGTGGATTCATTGGCACGTCTCAAGGGAATTGGACGGCTGAAGGAGCAGATCAGAAACAGAACTGTGTAAATGAACTCATAATGATCATACTTACAAAGCTCTTGTGCAGCGTTTCCCAGCCACAAATCTCCAAGTGCTTTACCAAGGAAGGGGAAGTATTGTTATTTCCATGGCGCAGATGGGGAAACTGAGGCAATGAATGAGTGAATAAAATCCAGGTTTCTTGACCTCCCCCCTCCTAAGCTAATGCCCTATGCTTTGAGCCACTCTGCCCCCGGGAAGCTCATTCTAATTCTGACTCCCATTCACTTGTGAGAAGAAATCGTGGCAATGATTATGCAGTGTGGGATTGCTGGCTAAGGACATGCCTGGGGATCCACACCCTTACTAGGAACTAGGAGCACCTAGGAGTCTCAGTCATGGACCAGGACCACACTGTGCTAGGCGCTGTTTAAGCACAGACCAAAAAGACAATCCCTGCCCCAGAGAACTGACCATCTAAGTATAGGGGAAGAGACGACGGATGCAAACAGGCAGTGACGTACAACGAAACAAGAGTCTGCATGGTAGGCTGTTATCTCAGCACACCACAGGCCTAACCGTTGACAAGTTTTTGTAGGTATCGCGGCAACGGAGAGTTTTAGGGAGGGACTGGAAGGTGGAGAATGACGTGGCCTTGCAGGTGTTTATGGGGAGCTCCCCCCTGCAAGCGTGAGGGGCATCAGGGGAGAAAGCACGAATATGCTTGTTGCACAATTTAACAAGTGGACAATAGAGGCTGACGTCACTCGTGGTGTAACCAGGATTTCCCATGGGTCAGCTGCAAAGTTAGTGTCTTTAGGCCAATGCAGCCTGAGCTCTCTTTGGAACAGAGATGTTGGCCCCTCTGTAGAACACGTTCTTCAGGAGATGTAAAGGGTCCATGTCACAATGTGCCCAACTCATTGCTTTTGCTATTGTGCCTTCTCCAAGGAGCCCAGGGAATAGTCTGTGAACTCTTAGGGAGTTTGGAAACAGGCATCAAAGCTGCTGATCCTCTCTTGCCTGGTTCCTTGGGGAACGTGACACTGAACTTTGCTCCTGAGCTGAACTCTTGAGTAAAATCATAGACTATAGAATCATAGAATCTCAGGGTTGGAAGGGACCTCAGGAGGTCATCTAGTCCAACCCCCTGCTCAAAGCAGGACCAGCACCAACTAAATCATCCCAGCCAGGGCTTTGTCAAGCCTGACCTTAACAATCTCTAAGGAAGGAGATTCCATCACCTCCCTAGGTAACCCATTCCAGTGCTTCACCACCCTCCTAGTGAAAAAGTTTTTCCTAATATCCAACCTAAACCTCCGCCACTGCAACTTGAGACCATTACTCCTTGTTCTGTCATCTGGTACCACTGAGAACAGTCTAGATCCATCCTCTTTGGAACCCCCTTTCAGGTAGTTGAAAGCAGCTATCAAATCCCCCCTCATTCGTCTCTTCTGCAGACTAAGATCTACAGAGACCCCTAAGACTAAGACACTGGGCAATGTATTTCTCTTTGCCATTTCCCACCACCTTCACACTCGGCTTTCCTTGGTAAAGAGGGGCTAATGCATATGAACTTTGCTATTAGCGCTAAACAGTTGACTTCAATGAGGGCAGGGTTGGTCCTGATGTAGTACCTTGATTCAAAGCTCCTTAGAAATAGAAGGAATGCACCGGAGCTAGTATTTGAAACAAGTGCTTCTTCAGTAAAGAGGTGTGTGTGTGTTTGAGAGGGAGAGAGAACAATCTTCTATGCTTCTGGAATCATGAAGCCTACAATAGCTGCACTACAGAATGGGGCCAGCTTAATCCTTTAATGGTTTGTCTGTTTGTGTTGTGAGTGGCCTTGGGAAGAGCCCTAAATGCATATTTTCCTCTGGAAATATTGGATCCAGTGTTTTAGCTTTCTGAGGCCCAGGCAAAAATTATGGTTCATATTTTAAAAATAAACATTTATTTTAAAGATCTATAAATGCAGACGTAGAGTATCCCAAATGCCTCTGCCCTCACCCTGTTTTCAAAGCTTTAATGTTGTGTGTGTGCCCCAACCTCCGTAGTGAAAAGTTTCACCTGAAATGTATTTATCTTTCTTTGCTAATTAGCAGAAAAATGACACAGAGAAACTTTATATTTTCTTCGGCAAGAACGGCCATAGAGACTTCATTTATGGAGGGATCTGAATGATCCCCATTCATGGCCAGCAATACTGTCTGCACCAATAGTTCTTTGTGTGCCGAGCAGAGCAAAAGGAAAAAAATATATATTTTATATATATAAAAATGGAGGTGGAAGCAAAAAACAGGTCTTTTAATTCCATTTTGGTCCCTGATACTATTTGTAGTTATATGTGTGTGTGTGTGTGTGTGGGGGGGGGGTTACATGTGTGTGTCTGCAAGTGTGTGGGTGTATGTGTGTGACTGTATATATGAGTGTACAAATGCATTTGTGTGGATGTATATTTGTGTGTGCCAATGTAGATATTATAATAATACTTAGCTCTTATATATAGCTTTGTGTGTGCATGCATACATATATGTGTGTGTGTTTTCCCATGATAACCTGCAGCCAAATTCTCCCACTCTTGTTCACCTTAAATAGCAATTCCTCTGTGAATCAGCCTCATTTATCTCAATGGCGCGACCTGTGAAATAAGATGCTACTCACCATGAGCAAGAGCAGCAGATCTGGGGCCCCGGGGTATGGCGACACTGAAAATAAAAAGCCCACAGCAGCAAGTTTTGGAGCATGGGCCAACTGACTCGGGCTCATGGGGATCTTGCGATGTGGCTAAAAATAGCAGTGTAGATGTTCAGGCTGGGGCTAAAACCTGCCGAGATGGGACTATCTCAGAGCCCGGGCTCCCTCCTGCAAAATTTGGTTGGAGAGTTTATCCATTTCTCATCAAGACGTTGATGGCTTTGTAATGTCCTGGCCAGCTCTTCTAAGGCCAGACTGTGCTTTCCTTAGTTACGACTCACTTGAGTAGTGCCTTGTTCTGTGTGATGTCCCATTGATTTCAGTGTGTGTGTGTGTGGGGGGGGGGAGTGCACTTGTGGAGTAAATCGCTACTCAGCATAAGGGTGGCGGAATTGGCCTCCTCTGGATCTGAAGGTGGTTTGCTGAGTCTCGGGGTCATACAGCGCAGGTGAAATGAATCAATGCTTAAGGACATGAATGGATGGCTGGAGAGATGAGACTGGCAGATCACTTGCAGCCTAAAGGCATTTATCAACCAACATGGAAGTATTATTATAGTTAAAAAAAATACTGCACTACTTTGTGATGAATCCATCCGCTTACTATTAATGTAGCCCGCTAAATCTGCATAGTGCTTTATGGATACTGAAGAAATCTGATTCCTATTCACCCAGCGCATCATGGGTTTTATTTGTCTATTTAGATCGTCAGCTGCTTGTGGCAGGCACGGTATCTTCGTCTAGGTTTGGGCAGAACCATGCCCCCTGCTAAAAACAATAAATCATACAGTATTCTAATCTATTTATTTATCTAGGTTTACTAATCTGTCTACCTATCTATCTATCCTTTGCTATTGATATCTCCTGGTTTACTTCTCTCTCTTTTCGGTATCCCAAAGAGTACAATTTTATAATGGATGTAACAATTTCCCCCTGAAATTAACTCATTCTGTTTCACATTACCTGGACTGTGTCTCACTAAGCTTGTGATTCCAATCCTTTCATTCCCCTCTGCTCCCCCACTCCTACTTTAGCAGATTGATATTTTGGCCGGCAGATTATTAAAAAGGAGTGTGTGTGGCAGGGGAGGGGGGGGCCCACCACAAGGCAGATGTTTCCTAAATCCTGAGGGCTGCGTTTCATATGCCGAGCTGGATGTCTAAGGGATGGTTTGTGTGACCTTGTTCGTGTCCCACGCTCCCACCCCCTCCAGTCTCAGGCTCAGGAAGGATGCTAGCCCCATACACCGCAGACTGTTTACTGATTGGAGCAAACATCAGGCTGTGCAGATTAAAGCCAGTGAATGACAGGTTAACCCCTTTCCCCAACCTGGTTTCACTGGCCCCACTGTCAAGGTCTCAGATTCTCCACATTCCAGGCAGTAGTGGGTCCCCTTTCTTACTTCCCATCCCCTAGCCAAGCAATGAACCCCTTGTGGAAAGCCCCAGGGGCGGGGCAAAGCCAGGCGACCCTTCGTGTCATTCAAAGTTTTCTTCTTCTTTTTCTCCCTCCCCGCCTCCAACCTTGCCCTCCCCCCAGGTATGTCAGAGGCTGGCCTGCTGCCTCTCTGAGGAGTGGCATGTTAATACCTCTGGCCCAAGCCTCTTGCCTGTCACTCTGCCTCCAGCTTCTGAGCAACCATGGACAGGATTTTCTCTGGCTTCTTGCTCTCTGCGCTTCTTCTCTTCCAGGACCATGGTGTTTACGGGGCTCCCCCTCAGCCCAGAGGTAAGTGAAGAGGTCAGTTTGGTTGTGGTACCTTCTCGTCACCCGAAGCCATCCTGCTAGGGCAGATGCGAACACAGGGGGGAGAAAAGGAGAAAAACGACACCAAACAGATTGCAGGGCTGTGCAAAGAATCTTTTGCAAATAGTTGACCAAGGCAGCAAAATCCTGATGTCTGTGCTGCGTTCTCCTGCTTGCTTCGTTACTTAGGAATAATAGCCGTGTGAATGGCACAGACACCGTTAACAGAAAGCTACTTCAGTGTGTCTTCAGCATAGTATCAGGTCCAGTTCCTTTTAGCTGGAGGAGGCACTGCCATTAAAGGGGCTGTCCTGTGTCCTCTTTATCTCCTGAACAGAACTCGCTTCTTCTCTCAAAGCATTCCTCAAAACGCTGGTTTTGTTTGGGGAATTCAAGGAGCAAATTGGCCTGGATTGATCAGACATTCCTAGCTCTGGTTCACCTTTCCCAGTAAAGTGGAATGGATTGGTTTTGAGGTTGGTCCTTATTAAGGTTTTAATGTAGTCCTTTTTCAAGCAAACTTCCAGTGAATTCCCTTCAGTTTGTTGAAGTCAATGGTAGATTTTGCCTGAATTGGGATGACAGGATTTGCCTTAGAGACAAGCTGCCCAAGAGATACCCTGTGAGCATCCTCAAAGAAGGACGGTTAATTTTAATGTCTGCAAATCCCCATTTCCCAGCTACAAAATACTTGACAATGGTAGGCAGCCAGTGTGCTGAGTTCAGTGCCTATCATGCTAAACAATACTGTCATATTGTTTCCTTGTACTCCCAGTCTGTCCGTCTGCACCTGTTATCTCTGGTCTTTGGGGCAGGGGCTGTCGGCTTGTTCTGTGTTTGTAAAACACCTAGTACAGTGAGGTTCTGGCCCATGTTGGGGGCTCTTAGGCACTGGGGTATTACAAATAATATATAACAAATGAATGAGTGTTGAATTCAAAAGGAAAAGCAAATAGTGAAAAAGGTTTGTAAAAATGGTAAAGAAATCAGTCCATTAACTGATCCGGTAGGGACTGGATGAAGTTACAGACGACAATTAATGTTCAGCCAACCTGCGGAACTCATGGCTGCAGGAGGTGGTCAAGACAAATATTGGGGCTGGATTTGTAAAAGGGTTGAGTGATTTTAGGACATTTTAAAACATTTATATCTGTGCAGCTCACAGCAATGATCAGGGTGATGTGACTACATGCTGTAGGGCATAAGGTAGCCACTTAGAGAAAGGAACGTTCTTTCCAGGCTGCCTAACTGATCAGCTTTGTGAAGAGAAGGTATCTCTATACCTGAACCATCCAGTACAAGATATTACCAGAGTCAGGAAATGACAGATGGACCATTCATCCAATCCACTATATTTCTAGTATGACTGAATGCTGCTTGCAACATAAACGTGTTTTAATTCTGAGTTATCAAGAGTTTTCTGTTTCTTCTAATTAATACAGCACCATGGTGCTTCCCCAAACTCTGTTTCATTGCCATAAGGGCTTGACTATTATAAAAGTTATTACAGAATAAAGTAGACAGTGGATTTAAAGTGGAGTATCTACTTTGGAATAAGTCCACATGTGGACATTCTTATTCCAAAATATAAGTGTTGTTTTTGGTTTAATTTAATCCACTTCCAAAATCAATTAAGCTATTTTGGAAAAAGGCACTCTTATGCCAGAATGAAAGTGTCCATATGTGGAGTTATTCAGGACTAATTGTTCTGGAATAGCTCTTCCTGAATAGCTCCATGTGTAGACAAGCCCTAAGACTAGGGAGCCTTCTGGGGCTGGACACAATTAGCTAGACTTGCTGTTGATTTTCCAATACTCTCTCTTTATTTCCCCATAAATACATTTTAATTTCATAAGAAGAGATTAAAAAAAAAGTAGTTTGGGACAAAAATACAAAAGTGCTTTGTGAAAAAGTTGATTCCAAAATCTTTTATTGCTCAGCCTTATCCCACACTTCAATGCTTTGGTACCACACTTCTTTCTTGGCAGCAGTTAACAATTAAAAAAAAATGGTGGTTAGGTCACTGGAGTGGGAATCAGGAAACCTATTGTCCATTCCTTGATCCACCAGGGACATACTGCATGACCTTGGGCAAAGCTCAGTGCCTCAGTTTCCCTACCTGTAAAATGGGTATAATGACACTTCATAAAGTTCTTTTTTGGTCTAAGAATTAAAGCACTATGTAAGCCTGATTATAAACAGATGTTTTCTATTTCCTGCAATGAAATATGGCAGTGAAGTGAAACCAACCCCCTGAGGTAAATGGTTACTTTTCAATGGCAACCACTGTGTCCTACTGACTAACTCCTCCTTGAATCCCTTCTGCACATTGCGTTGTTTAGAGATACATTATTCTGAAGCCAGTGACACATTCAGCCCTAGCATCTTTCAGGAAATTCACCTGATAAGCTGTCTTCATGGATGTACAGCGGGATATTTGTTTTCATATGTCTAATAGCGTGAGAGATCAGTTACATTTCACACTGATGACCAACTTCTAAATCTATGTCTTAATTTTAGACAGACTTGCTGGTCAAAAAGCTTGCGTGTAACAATCTGCCAACAAAGTCTGACAGAACTTTTCCCCTGTATCACAGAACCTGTATCCTCCCCCTGTGTGAAAATGAAATATTAACAGAGCACATGAGAACAGAACCTCACAGAGGCAGGCTAAATGGGGCAATTTGGGGAAATGTTCATAAAAAATATCAACCCTTTTTATTTTATTTTATTTTATTTTGGTCGCAGTTTGAAATGATGAAAAATGTCATCAAAATGGTCAGTTTTGAGAAATTCCATCCAGCTGCACTCCAGAGCATCTTGACCACCGATAGTTTTCTCCATCATGTTTATTATTGATCTTACCAAGGAAACATAGAAGTTACATGGGAAATATGTAGTCTTAGGTCAATCTATTTTACATTTTCACACCGATTCTCTTGTCTAGTGCAGCCTTATTCTTTACAGTATAATCACCAGTGCTTGTGATGTGATACCAATAGGAAAAGTTGTGCTTTAATGCAGTGGCTCTCAACCTTTCCAGATTACTGTACCGCTTTCAGGAGTCTGATTTGTCTTGCGTACCCCCAAGTTACACCTCACTAAAAACTATTTACTTACACAGACATAAACATACAAAAGTGTCACAGCACACTGTTATTGAAAAATTGCTGACTTTCTCCTTTTTACCATATAATTATAAAATAAATCAACTGGGCTATAAACATTGTATTTACATTTCATTGTACAGTATATAGAGCAGTACAAACAAGTCATTGTATGAAATTTTAGTTTGTACTGACTTCGCTAGTGCTTTTTATGTAGCCTGTTGTAAAACCAGGCCAATATCTAGATGAATTGATGTACCCCCTGGAAGACCTCCGTGTACTCCCAGGAATACATGTACCCCTAGTTGAGAACCACTGCTTTAAGTGTTATACCAGGGGGTTGTATGCGTCAGGACTCCTGGGTTCTGTTTCCACCTCTACTGACCCCCTGGAGCTTTGAGGTAGTTATTTAATGGCTAGGTGTGCCTCTGTTTATCTATCTCTGAAATGGGAATAACAATACCTATTGCACAGGCTTGTTGTGGGAATTTATGTATTAATTTTTGCAAAGCGTTTGAAGGGCATCTGAGAAAGGTGCTTCAAACAATTGGTCTGCTCCACTGCTGTTTTACTCCAGTGTGACTGCACTGAGTTTCATCAGCATAACAGCATAAAACTGGAGTGGTGAATCCAGCCCCACAAAATCTCCTTATCTCTGTGCATTATAAGTATGCATATTTGTACATGATGTTAGGTTTTTTAACCAATACAAATATTTTTCTTGTACACAAAGTAAAAGCACATTTATAAACATTGATTAATTAGTTCCCACTTTGCCCCATGAGATAAGTAAATATTAATCATCATCCCATTGGTTTTATAAATGGGGAAACTGAGTCACAGGGAGGTGAGATGACTTGCCCAGTGTCATGCAGAGCAATGACCCAGCTTTGACCCACGAGACCTCACTCCCTGTCACCTACAAAGACCCATGCAAAGAAGCTAGGAGCCCTGATTCAGGATCCTCTGTTGTAACCTGCATCTGTCCCACTTACCCTCTTCTCCCCACTTTCCTGCCCCCTCACTTGCCTTCTCTCCAGTGTCCCCTCTCCCTTCACATTTCTTTCTATTTAGTGGATTCCCTCCTAACTAAATCCAGCCCCCTAAGGTGCCATTTGCTGCTGCCCCATTGTTCACTCTGCTGGTGTGTTCTACCCTTCCCCAACCCTGGATCTGTCTGATCTGTTTCGGTTGTAAGCTCTCTGGAGCTACAAATAGGACCTAGGTGTCCTGACGCACAGGTCTCTGCCATAACCCAGTAGAACCCTGTCTCCCCACAAGAACCAGGAAGTCTTGAATCCCCAGTATCCTGCTCTGACCGCCGAACTTCACTATTTGTTCCCGGAGCCTTATTTCTTCCTCTTTCTCCTCCCACTTTTCTCGTGCAGGTGCTCTGTGTAGGACGAGACCCACCGACCTGGTGTTCATCATAGACAGCTCCCGCAGCGTGCGCCCCCATGAATTTGAGCAGGTCAAAGTCTTCTTGTCCCAGGTCATCGAGTCCCTCGATGTGGGCCCCAATGCCACTCGGGTGGGGGTGATCAATTATGCCAGCACAGTCAAGAACGAGTTCTCCCTCAAGACCCACTGGACCAAAGCCAGCCTGCTGCAAGCAGTCCGCAAGATCAAGCCGCTCTCCACGGGCACCATGACGGGCTTGGCGATCCAGTTTGCCATCAATAGGGCGTTCAGCGACTCAGAAGGGGCCCGGGTGAGGTCTCCTGAGATTAACAAGGTAAGTGAATTATCTGCTGAGCTGCTGCACTGGGAGAAGTCAGTGTTACTCTCGCTGACGGCGATACCCCTCCCACCCATCCCCCTTCCTTCTGTCTAATCAGAGACTGGAAACGTTGAAGAAAATGGCCAAAGCCCCACACAAAATATTCTGGACGGGGGGAAAGTGATTGTTATCTCTGTGGCAATGGCCATCTTTACTAATATCCCATCCAAGGAAACTACACTAAAGGACCTTTCATTTTGCAGTGGCAAGGAGGCTGGTTTTCTAAGACAGACAGCGCAATTGAGGACTCAATTCTCATTGAAAGTTAGTGGGATCTTTGTCTCGGATCCTCAAAGGTATGTAGGCACCTAATTCCCATTTATTTCAATGGGAATTAGGCACCTAACTCACTTTGACGATCTGGGCCTTGGTGCCTCACTCCTCTTTGTGCCTTTGAAAAACCCCCACTTCGAACTCACAAGGTAGGAAATGTCACAATTAAGGTTGCCCTGGAAACCTTAATTCCCCCACCCTCCAGCCCACTCCTTGTCTGTCTTGACTATTGAGATTCAAGCTCTTTGGGGGCAGAGACCACCTCTTTCTCTGTGCATGTAGTGAGTGTGGGGCATGAGATCATGGTCTAGGTTGGTATTTAACATAAGAACATAAGAACAGTCATACCGGATCAGACCAAAGGTCCCTTTAGCCCAGTATCCTGTCTTCTGAATGAACAGAACAGGTAATCATCAAGTAATCCATCCATCCCCTGTCACCCATTCCCAGCTTCTGGCAAACAGAGGCTAGAGACACCATCCCTGCCCATCCTGGCTAATAGCCATTGATGGACCTATCCTCCACGAACTTACCTAGTTCTTTTTTGAAGCCCTCCCATATAACAACAACAGCATCTGCCTTCCCCTGACTTGTCACCTCTGAATTTGGCTACACCTGCCTCAGCTCAGTGACAGCCGGGGGAAACCTCTCCCTTCTGTGCATGCAGAAAGCTCGTTTCATCAACAGCTTGCGTTTTAACTAAACATTAGTCATGACGCAGCCTAGGCCCGCATGCTGGCTCCCCATGCTCTCTGCTAGCAAGACAGGAGCAGAAAAATAAGCAAGGGCTTAACATGGGCAACCAGAGCTTCCGTCCCAACCAATCAGGAAACCAGCTGTTTGAAGAAGGGTTTTTTCCCCCAACTCTAAAATTTCTGGAATGTCAGTTTCTTTCCTTTCTCCTCTGCTGCTTGCAGAGGAATGGGGAAGCCAGCAATGTGGAGTAGTGCAAAAAGGAGAGGGTAAAGAAGCCAAAGGCAGCAAAAACAAACAAACAAAAAACCCAACAACCAACAAAGCCTAAATGCAAGAAATGCACTCTCGTAAAAATGTGACCGCACCTGAAAAAACAAATCAACAGCCTGTTTTAAAGGCTGTGATAGCTAGAAATTAACCAGACACTACTGAACAATGATGCCAATGGGTGGGGATCAGATCTCTCCACATACCTCTAGCATTGGCACACCTAACAAATATGAATGGATTTACCTCACATCACTCTTTTATCCCCAAGTTCACAGAGGGGAAACTGAGGCACAGACATTGAAGGCGGGATTTTCAAAAGCACTCAGTATTTTGGTCTAAGTCTTACTGACTTAGTGGGAGCACATTTGTGCCAAAATTGAGCACTTTTGAAAATCTAACTTTCCCAAAGTCACACAGTAAGTCTGTGGCAGAGTTAGGTATTGAACTATATCTTCTGAAGCTGAGTCCGGTGCCATAATCACAAAAACATCCTTCCTGTAGAAGTGAGAGCAGGGGCCTGGAAGCCAGGATTCCTGGCTTCTGTTCTCACTTTTGCCACTGACTGAGTGTGTGACTTTGGGCAAGGCACTTAGGGACGAAGTGTGGCCAGGTGTAAAATGGTGTAAAGTGTAATAACCTTTCTCTCCCACACAGGGTGTTACCAAGCCTAATTTTAATGATACTTCATGCCTAATGTAATGACACTCACCTCACCAATGGATATAAGGCAGTGCATAATAGCTTGGTATTATTATTACTATTATTATTATTAATAATAATTAATGTTTGTAAAGTGCTTTGAAATCCTGGGATGATCCTGGTTGTGATTCTGGCCAAGTTCGTGCAAATAGAGTAAGAATGGACTCAACTTTAATCTTTTTTGGAGATTCAAAATTGTTCATTCTGTCCCACAGGTATATTTTGTCTTTCACTGCTTTCAGGTGTTACTCATGGAAACAGAAATGGTAAATTACTCAAGAGAGGCAACCTGGGGTGATGTATCTATCCCTGTTAGAAACAGGACAGCTATCTAATGTATTGTGTTTACACAATACAATACAATTGTGTTTATCCCGTTCGCTGAAACATAGTATCTAGGTGCTGATTCAATGGTATTTGCAGCCCAAGTCCCAAATGGCTTCAAACTCATCTGGGCTCTTTCAGACTCAACAGTCCTTCGGGCCTTTTGTAGCTTGTCCATCACTGGGTTAAAAGAGGAGATTTTAGAGTCTTCTCCCTTGCCCCCAGGGCCAGATTAAAATGAAATAAGGCACAGATCCACCAGCAGTCCGGAAATGCACAAAACCCATCGATTGCATCTCCCACCTCATCATCTCTGCTTTCCCTCCATGAATGGAATTTTCCACCCCGTGAGCTTTTAGAAGCCCATCACTTCTCCAGTCCTCATCCCTGTGGACACTTTTGACAAAAATGATTTTTTCCCCCCGATTGGCCAACATTTTTCACGTTTTTATCCAAACAATCAAAACCCTCAAATTCTTCAGTTTAAAAATGTAAAATTTGATTTTCCAGTGATTGAAAATGGCCCTGTTTTGTCTAAGAAAATCCATGTCAAATGTTCGATATGCACTCCATGCCTGCGGATGGGGCATGCGGGCCCTTGTCACTGAATGCAGGGCTGTGCACACATATCCTAGCATTGCCAGCTTCCAGGCCAACAGGGGTGATAAGGAAACTCCTGCATCGCAGAGAGCAGCTCCTTAGAGCTCACTGCTCCTTCATCCCACACTTGAAGCCTCCTTCTGAATGCAGAGCCTGGGGCATCAAAATTCCTGCTTTAATCTGCTAGGGAACGCTTCTCCCCTCCCCCAGAGCTTTATTCCCTGAAGCCAGGCAGCCTGAATGAATTGGCAGTGGTCCTGTGGAACTGGGAATAGCTTCAGAGGAAACATTTCCTAGGACAGGTTTAAGCCTCCCTCCTCTCTGACCCTGACCTACAGCTCACCCCCTAAAGAGCAGTTCTGCTTCTCGCGTGAAAAGGTTTATCTCCAGCAAGACCTTTCCAGGGAGAGACAGTAGTAGCAGTGGGAGCAGGGGACACGAGGGAAGGATATTAACGTTTCCCACAAAGCTCTCCTGTCAGTTAGCTAGTAGCCCAGCACAGCTTGGAGGTGGCAAACTCGACTGTGAAAACTCAATGAAATAGGGACAAAGACAGGGCCTCCTTTCAGCTGGGTCTCCCTAGCAAACACAGTTGTTACTTCACTGAGAGATGGCTGGGCATGTTCCGAACTCTTAGGTAGCTTTGTGCTCAGTGTAATATGATTTTACTTTATTATGTGCTAAAGAACAGTGCACTCTATTGTCTGATACTGGCCTTTGGGGAGAGAATGCCAAGCAGATACTGACATTCCTCCTAGCCTGTCTACAATGGATAATTCACAGTGTAACAATAAAATAATAAAAAAAAATGAAAACCCAGCAACCACCTGCTACAGTATTTTTGTCTGGTCTTAGGAACAGCCATTGCAAAAACCCAAAGCAGAGCAGAAAACAATGGACTAGATTCCTTCCTGGTGTAAGTCAATGGGAGATGCTCCATGACTCTTTATACCAGGGATGGATTTGGTCCCATTTTTGTGATAAGGAAAAAAGTTAGCGACTACCTATTTAGTTATTTTTGGCTCCATCACAAATTATCCCCCCCCCCCTTTCTCTGAGAAGCCATTCTGTAATAATGATGATGCAAGACTAAAATGGGGTCAAAATATTTTTACTTCAACATTTTTTTAAAAAGAGAAATGTTTTTTCTGTCCAAAGAAACATTTTTGTGGAAAATTTTCCTTTTAGTCAAAATGTGCCTGTTTATTAGCACTAAAAGAGCATGCAAATTTTTAACTGAACATTTTTACATTTTTGGAAAATAAATTAATTTGTGGTTTTAAAAAATTAATAAATTTTCATTGGTTGAAAGTTTTCAGTTTGGTCATCTTAATGAGAGAATGTAAACCAAACATTTTTCGATTTTTTTTGTCTTCTGGGAGAAAAAAATATATCAAATGTTTGGATTTCAAAGCTCCAGCCCCTCCTCCCCCCAATATTTCAGTTTTTGGATTTGGTTATTCATTGAAAAAGAAATGAACAAAAAAGTTTGGGAAATATCTAGAAAAACCAACAGTTAAAGATCACCACAGAAAACATTAGCATTGCTTTCTCTGCGGTATGGAGGATCAAGTCTCACTCAATGAATCCAGATCACAAGTGCCCTGATTCAAAACCAAAAGCTCCACAAACCCCACTGAGCTGAACAATCCAGCTTGACTTGTCTTGCTTCTTACACCTCTATTGATAACCAGGAAGCTGCAGTTGGAACTGACTGGGCAGGGTGAGGTAGTACAGAACCCAGCTCCCAGAGCTGTATCAACTCCTGCTGGACTACTGGGAGTAACACTTGCTTTTGCAAATGAGATCAGCAGTTGTGACTCACAGGATGGAGAGCAGATTCATCTCTGGTTTCACTCTGCTGAAGTTAAAGGTGTTATGCTAGGGATCAGTTTGGTCCATGACATGCAAGAAGGTCCTGTTTTACAGTCTTCAGAGTAGCAGCCGTGTTAGTCTGTATCCGCAAAAAGAACAGGAGTACTTGTGGCACCTTAGAGACTAACAAATTTATTAGAGCATAAGCTTTCGTGGGCTACAACCCACTTCTTCGGATGCTGTTTTACAGTTTTCTTCTGTTTTACAGTCGCTTTTCCAACCATAATCAGAATTCAGCTGAAGGATCTGAGTGTGTGTTGTATAAGTGTGTACACACACACACATAATACGGACTGATATATAGAAGTCAGGGACTCTTATTTAATTCCCTAGTTCTTGTCTTTGAAACAGAAACCGGGTCTTAGATTTGTGCTATTGCTGCATCATTGCAGATGGGCAGAAACTTCAGCTGCCTTGCAATTCACTTGTGTGTGTCCTCCGCAAGTAAACCATTCAAGCCAATGTCACCGCAACCCATCTCTTCCCCAGTACTGTCTTTCTCCTGCCAATGTAGGACAGTATTAACCAAAAGGAATTATTCCCACAGACAGATTTCAGAGGCACTGACTAAGCTGAACTCACTTTCAGTTTTCAAGTGCTACTGAATTAATTTAACCCCTGCTATGTTCTGAGGCCAGGTTCTGAGTTAGAGGGTGACAGAGGGAGCGTGGCAATCTGCCACAAGGAATAGGATGACAAAGGAAGAGCAGTGGGATTTCATAGAATCATGGAAATGTCAGGTTGGAAGGGACCTTTAGAGATCATCAAGTCCAGACCCCTACGCTGAGGCAGGACCAAGTAAACCTAGACCAGCCCTGACCAGGTCTTAAAAACCTCCAGTGACGGGGATTCCACAATTGTCAGCCTATTCCAGAGTTTAACTCCCCTTCTGGTTAGAAAGTTTTTCCTAACAGCTAACCTAAATCTCCCTGGCTGCAGATTAAGCCCATTACTTCTCGTCCTGCCTTCAGTGGCTCACGGTTCAATTGATCACAGTCCTCTTTATAACAGCCTTTAACGTATTTGAAGACTTATCAGGTCCCTCCTCCGTTTTATTTCTCAAGACTAATCATGTCCACTTTTTAAAATCTTTTCTCATAAGTCAGGTTGTCTAAACCTTTGATGGTTTCTGTGGCTCTCTTCTGGACTCACTCCAATTTATCACCATCTTGCCTAAAAGGCAGAACCCAGAATTAGACACAGTTCTCCAGCTGAGGCCACACCAGTGCTGAGAAGAGCAGGACAATCACTCCTGTGTTTTCCATACAACACTCCTGTTAATACACCCCCAGAGTGATATTAGCCTTTTTTGCAACTGCATCATATTATTGACTCACATTGAATTTGTGCTCCACTAATGCTCCCAGATCCTTGTCAGCAGTGCTACCACCTCACCAGTTATTCCCCATTTTGTAGTTGCATTTGATTTTTCCTTCCTAAGCCTGGCCGTTCTTAAAATGAATGGCGTGGAGAAAGTGAATAAGGAAGAGTTATTTACTCCTTCACATAACACAAGAACCACGGGTCACTCAATATGTGAAGCACTTTGCACTTGTCTTGGTTGAATTTCACCTTGTGGATTTCAGACCAATTCTCTAATTTGTCAAGGTCATTTTTAATTCTAATCTGGACTTTGTATTTTCTCTGGCACCTTCCATCTAGGGATCCCTGGGCCCTTTGCAAATATTTATAAATTCAGCCTCACAGCCAAAGTCAACCCTAGCGCAACTCCACCAACCTCCACAGAGTTACCCCAGTGATTATTACGGACCATTTTCCTAATTTAAAAGCTGAAGGGAGCTGAAAAACAGAATAAGTAAGCCCAACTCCTTCAAACTAGGCTGCCTAAAATTAGGCACCTACAGTAATGTTTAGGGACCTTGGAAAGTGACTGGATTTTCATTCCTCATGCTTCCAGAGCTAACTGCGAACCGCAGCCACTGGGAGCTGCGGGTGGCTGTGGCTGCGGATGGTCAATGTAAACAAACTGTCTTGCGGCCCGCCAGTGGATTACCCTGACGGGCCGCATGCGATCCCCAGGACGCAGGTTGCCCACCACTGCTCTAGACCATCCCTGGCATGTGTCTGTCTAACCTGTTCTTAAAAACCTCTAATGATGAAGATTCCACAACCCCCCTAGGTAATTTGTTTCAGTGCTTAACCCCCCTGACAGTTACGAAGCTTTTCCTAATGTCTAACCTAAATCTCCTTTGCTGCAATGTAAGCCCATTAGTTCTGGTCCTGTCCTCAGGGGATAAAAAGGACAATTTATCACCTTCCTCTTTATAACAACCTTCTACGTACTTGAAGACTTATCATGTCCACCCTCACTCTTCTCTTCTCCAGACTAAACAACCCCCTCTTTTTTTTCCCAATCTTCCCTCATAGGTCATGTTTTCTAGATCTTAAATTGTTTTTTGCTCTCTTCTGGATTTCTTCCAATTTATCCACATCTTTCCTGAAGTGTGGTGCCCAGACACAGTACTCCATTTGAGGCCTTATCAATGCTGGGTAGAGTGGAAGAATTACTTCTTGTGTCTCGCTTACAACACTCCTGGTAATACATCCCAGAATGATGTTCTCTTTTTTGCAACAGTATTATATTGTGGACTCATATTTAGTTTTTGATCTCTACAACAGTACTCCTTCCTAGGCAGTCATTTCCCATTTTGTATTTGTGCAATTGATTGTTCCTTCCTAACTGGAGTACTTTGCATTTGTCCTTATTGAATTTCATCCTATTTATTTCAGAGGGAGTTAAGTTCATTTCTCCAGTTTGTTAAGATAATTTTGAATTCTAATTGTGACGGGTTGGATCACAGAAACCCACGTTGGGACTGCCCCTGATGTGCCGAGACTACCTCTGAGCCTGTTTTCCTTGCCAGCTTGGGACTTCAGTGCCCTGCCTGGTTGTGCCAGACACGCTAGCCTGCTACAAACACAGACCCAGGTCTGAACGACATCCCCCAAAAGCTGCAAGCTTAATTGAAAACAGCTTAAGAAGTGTTCCTGTCTCCAACACTCAGATACCCAACTCCCAAT
>NW_020664587.1:5321405-5326004 GCF_002925995.2 Terrapene triunguis
CCCCCCCCCCCCCCAGGTATTAATACATTCTGTGGGTTAATTAATAAGTAAAAAGTGATTTTATTAAATACAAAAAGGAGGATTTAAGTGGTTCCAAGTAATAACAGACAGAACAAAGTAAATGACCAAACAAAATAAAATAAAACATGCAAATCTAAGCCTAATACAGTAAGAAAGTGATTACAGATGAAATCTCACCCTCAGAGATGTTCCAATAAGCTTCTTTTACAGACTATCCTCCTTCTAATCTGGGTCCAGCAATCACTCCTACCCCAGTAGTTACTGTCCTTTGTTCCAGTTTCTTTTAGGCATTTCCTTGGGGTGGAGAGGCTATCTCTTGAGCCTGATGAAGACAAAAAGGAGGGGTTTTCCAGGGACTTATATAGTTAAGCTGATTGGTCTGGAATTCCCTGGGTTGTCCTTATTCCCCTTTTTATAGATTGAGACTATATTTCCCCTTTTCCAGTCCTCTGGGATCTCTCCCATCCTCCATGAGATCTCAAAGATAATCGCTAATGGGTCAGAGATCTTTTCAGCCAGTTTCTTAAGTATGTATTCTAGGATGCATTTTGTCAGGCTCTGAGACTTGGAGACATCCAATTAAGTAATACTTAATTTTTTCTTTCTCTATTTTAGCCTCAGATCCTACCCCATTTACACAGATGTTTACTATGTTAGTCTTTCGATCACTGCTCACCTTTTTGGTGAAAACTGAACCAAAAAAAGGCACTTTGGCCATTGCTGTGTTTTCTGGTGTTATCCCGATATTTCATCTTTGTCATCTGGTCACCCTAATGCGACCTAGCTTCCACTTTTTTGGACTGTTGTCCCCTTACTAACATTCAATGGGGGGGGGGGGTTGGCGGCTAGCTCCCAGTACCAAAAGGAAGGGGGAGGGTCGGTGGGAAATCAGGACCCTGAGGCTGACAGTCCCCAGGAATAATGGGGAGAGGCCAGTGCTCCAGGTCAGCCTGATTGATAGGGTGGCAGGCCAAGGAGGGAGTCAGGAGGCCAGGGTGGGTCCCGTCCTCTGTGTGAGTTGGAATTGCCTGGGTCAGACAGAGTGGGGCCGAGCTAAGGAGAGAGCAGGGGCCCGAGCTGAGCCGTGGAGCAGAGCCGGGAAATGCCAGAGCCAGAGAAGCAGCCCAGGGAGCAGGTCAGTGCTGGGAGCAGAGCTGCAGCAACCAGAGCCAGCGGGGCCAGAGAAGCAGCCCAGGGGGCTGGAGGCAGAGCAGCAGCAGCAGCGCTGGGGCAGGTTGGAGCTGAGGCTGGAGCTGGGGCCGGAGCAGTCCGGAGCCGGGTGCAGGGAGCAGCTGGGGAGAGCGAGGGGGGACCCTGGGCAGAGGGCCCAATGCAGGGAGACACCCCAGCCAAGAGGCCCTGCAGGCCAGACTTGGGGGGGATCGTAACCCCGACAGGACAGGGGAGACGAAGTGTCCTGCCACCTAGAGCCTGAGGTCGTGTGGCCACCACCAGAGCGAGTGTCTGACCCGCAGCATCCCTGCAGCACAGCCAGGGCCTGGGCAGGGGCCTGGGCCGTGTGAGGAACAGATTGAACTTCCTCTACCAGAGACACTGGTTGTGACGTCCCCGTGCCACAGAGCGGAGTGACGGGATTTCCTTTCGCCTTTCCCATTTTTTCCTTATTTTTTTAAAATTGATTGTTGTTTAATAAATTGTATTTGCTTTGAGCTGTATGCAATGATCAGTGGGTCAGGGAAGCATCCAGTGCAGAGAGAGCCCCCCGGAGTGGGGACACCCTAGCCCTTGCCTTGAGTGACCACGACCAGGCCCAGGATTCCTGAGCCTCCCAGGAATCCTGGGCCCAGCCTTGTTGGGGTTACGAAGACTCTGCCACACAGGAGAGTGGAGGGGGAGCCCTCGAGGTCAGGCAGGCCTCTGGGTAAAGGAAGTGGGAGCGAAAACTCAAATCCTTTTGCTAGTCCCCTTCACCGGGTAGTTTATAAGCCAGAAGAGTCCCCCACAATAGCAGGACCATTCCCCGGCTTACATATATTTGAATTTCAGGTCGTTAAAGGTCTGCTGGTTAATCCAGGATGGGGGCAGGGGCAGTTGAATCTCTATGGACCATTTGGCTCTTGGCGTCTTTGCTGACAGTGCCAGCAAGAGTGCCAGTTAGTGCCAAATTGTGGTGGTGGTTTTTGAGACTTGGGTTCCTGTCAGCTGGAATCCATCAAACTCGCCTTATGCAGGCCACAAAACAGCTGTCGGACGGTGTCAAAGCCCTTGTCTAGCTCCCCCTTCTCAATACACACTAGGATCCTGTGCTTGAATCCCATGTGCTGGATCCCATGTGTTTTTAAGCTTTCTTGAGTCTGAGCAGAGTCTAGGAACACTTTTGGGGGGCAGATCCTCTGGGGAGCACCCTATTCTGAGAGCTAAGACCCCCACCATCTAGCTACCTACTGCTGGCTCCTCCAGACTCCCCAGTAGCCTCAAGCTCACCCTTTCCCCGAGCTCCAACCTCACGGGCACTCTGATTTACAGTTGACCTCTCCGGGGAAGCACATAACACACAGGCTTTGCAAATGGGTTCCCAAACCAGTCACTCTCTACTGCAGACAGCACAAGAAATATACAGATCCAGGCAAAACAATAAAACACCTGTATGCCCGTTCCTCACCTCTCTGGAGCATTCTTCAGGATTTGGGGCAGTGTCCTTTCTGGATTCCAAATCCTCTCTCCTGGACCTCTCTTCTCATGGCTTCTCCACTGGAGCTTGTTGTCTGCTCTCTCTCTCTCTGCTCCAGCCAGTTTCCTTTGACCTTGGCTGGTTCCTTGGTAAAAAAATATCCCCTTTCCCGCCAAAATCTGTGCCTTTGTTTTACTGATGTGTAATTGCACTGGGTGCCTATGAGAGGATAAATTGGAGTATCTGACTGGCCTTCTCTATACCATTATTATATATACCTCCACCTTCTCTTCTCTTCCTCTACATCTTTTCAAATTAAATAAATAGCTACAGGCTTTTAAATTCCTTCTCATATGAAACACACCCATCACTCCATCTGACTTTGCCCCACAGACCTCTCTCCATTTTTCTCTAGCTTCTTCAGCCCTTTTCTAATTTCAGCTCTCTATTTTAAGACAAGGAGACCAAGGCTGGGTCAAGGTGAGGATGTACCATTGATTTATATAATGCCATTATAATATTTTCCGTAGCCTCTGTTCCTTTGCTTAATACAGTCTGACATTTATATGCTGCTTTGACCATTGTGCACACCGAAGAGACAGCTTTCTTGAGCTGGCCATGAAAATGTCAGGATCTTTATCCCACTAATCCATTCCAAGTAGTTTAAAATAATTCTTTCCAATGTGCATTATTGCCCCGCTCTGGTCTGCGCTGCCATCCATATCACCCAGGCTCTTCTGAAGTTCTTCACCATTCCCTTTCAGTTTTACTAGCCTAAAAAATGTCACCCCTCAGCAAATCAGGCTAATGCACAGTTCATCCCATTGAGCTGCAGCAATTTACATCAGCTGAGGACCCAGCCCGTTAAGTCAACTACCCAATGCTTAGTCCTGATTCCTGAGCACACCACCATTTCCCCCTACCTTTATCTTCCTATCTCTCAACCAGCTCTTTTTTCACTGCAGGTCTTTCCATTTCTTTTTCATTCTCCACGGTTACTGAGCTTCCAAGCCTGTCGTGGGAGGGACTTTATAGACAACAGACTTTTTACTTCCTTTTTTAAATGCTTTGTTCTTTTTAACATCACCTTTCTAGCCTGAAGGCCACGGTTTCCCATCTTGTGAGCCAAATTCCGCGCCTGGCTAAACCCACTGTAGTCAGTGGGTCTGACCGGTTAGAAATCTAAACAGGGAAAGTGCTGGGCCAATCCTGCTTCTGTTAAAGTCAATAGAAAAACCGCCATTGTCTGCAGCGGGAGCAGAGCAAGGCCAAAACCTCATGCTTTTGAAAATCCACACTACTGTTTCCAGATATCTAGCACACGTGCTAGGAGGACCCCAAGAGCATTGGCCCAGCTATGCTCCCAGAGGGAAGGGGCACAAAAGGACCACAGTAAATATATTTGTTTTACATCTCTCCTGTAGCCCAAAGCAAAGGTCTGGCTTTTCCACCAGCAAAGGCTGCAGGGACTTTGGCGTATTACTGTCTTCCTTTAGGAACAGCAAGAATTGGATCATCATATTGCAAAGATCATTACAAAAGTGAGGAGGGTATTCACATATCCACTCCCCTCCCAAGGTGTGGGGACTGCATTGATTGCTACAGTGAGAGCCCTTGAAAACATCCAGCTATGCCTTCAATCATTAGATATGCCTGCCTCAGAATCCACAGGATTGCCTCCATGTCCCTACACTAATGCGGGGAATACCTAGGAATTGCTGCAAATAGGGATTTATCCTAGTTCGCTAGACCTAGATCATGTCACCTCAGCACACAGGGCCAGCTCCAGGCACCAGCTTAACAAGCAGGTGCTTGGGGCGGCCAAGGGAGAGGGGCGGCACCTGCGGCAATTCGGGGGCGGCAGGTCCCTCACTCCCTCTAGGAGCGAAGGACCTGCCGCTGAACTGCCGCCGCCGATCGCGGCTTTTTTTTTTGCTTGGGGCGGC
>NW_020664587.1:5326404-5364450 GCF_002925995.2 Terrapene triunguis
TAAGGTTCAGTTCAGAGTCAGTCGGGAGCTAGGGTGGCGATTCGGCTCAGCTATGTTAACAATCAAACCAGTTTATCCATCCCTAATACTTCTCTGATTATGACCCTCTGAACTTGTCATAGGCTCCCCTACTACAGACCCTCTTCTCGGCCCACTCAGCAAGGCTGCCATGTTACTATTAACACAGCATCACCTAGTGGCCCTGGTGTGTCTTTGTCTCTTTACCCAAGAAAAACACTGCGAAGAAACCACACAGGCTCAGTGTTTCATGTATCGCATGCTGGGCAACAACATGAGCGACTCCCCATTTGTAAAACAAAACTGGCTCTTTATTGAGAGAACTAATGACAGAGATGCTGCAACTCCAGCCAGTGTTCCAGCCATGTGCACACAGACTGACTTCCTGGTGCCTCCTCCAAATGCTCCCTTCTTGCAACAGGTTGCTAGACTCAGGCGGATCCCAAATATACACAAACACAAGGGCCTAGTTACATATGAATTGCTGCTCTTGTTGGTTTCTGACCATTTTTCTACCACATCGCATACAGTGAGCACAGCTAGAGAACTCAGAAAATATATTCAAAGGGTTATTAGCCTATTCCTATAAACTAGGGGCCCCAGCTGAGGCCAGGGCTCCATTGCGCCAGGCACTGGAGATACAGAGTGGGAGGATACACCTGCATGTGGAGCTGGAGGTGTGATTCCCAGCTTGTGTAGACATGTGCACCCTAGCTCCCTTTGAGCTAGTCCGCTAAAAATAGCAATGCAGCGGGGGCATGGGCCAGCTGTCCTGCGTACAAACCCACTGGAACTCCACCGCTCCACCGATGCTGTTTTTTAGCATGCTGGCCCATAAGAGCTAGCATGGGTATGTCTACATGAGCTGGGGCCCCGTAGCGCCAGATGTAGATATAGCCACAGACAGTTCCACCTTGCCAGAGAAACGCTGGGGTGGGGGGAAGGAGAAAGAGACACACTGATTGGCCCATAGTCACAGAGCAGGTCAATGACAAAACTGGGACAAGAACACAGGTGTCCTGATGCCCAGCCTGAGTTCTAGCCACCGCGCCATGCTGCATCCCCAGCGTGCAACACGGTCCTAAAACGTGACCTGCCCTAAGCACAGGCTCAAGCGGCAAAGCTCAGGAACCAGGGCTGGCTCCAGGCACCAGCAAAGGAAGCAGGTGCCTGGGGCGGCCAATGGAAGGGGGCGGCACGTCCGTCCGTTGTTGGGGCAGCACGTCCGGGTCTGCGGCAGCCATTCGGCCGCAGGTCCTTCTCTTCCTCTTCGCTGTCGGCAACTCAAATCGCTCCGCTTCAGTCTTCGGCGGTAATTCGGCGGGGGGTCCTTCACTCCCTCTCTTCCTCTTCGGCGGCAGCTCAATCGGGTTTTTCTTTTTTTTTTCTTCGCCGCTTGGGGCGGCAAAAAAGCTGGAGCTGGCCCTGTCAGGAACTGATGTGAATTTTGGGTCCACAGCTGCTCGGCGCTTGAGCCCTAATTTCCATTGGATCCAGGCTTCTGGTTGGATACCAGACATCCCCAGGGATCAGGTCTGTGGTTTTGGTTCAGGCCCATATCCGATCTGTGCAGGTTGTCAGTGGGCTTAAGGAAGTGGAATTACTGATTAGCCTGGGAGCTTCACTTCCCTTCACTTATCTGCCTCAGACAAAGAAAATGCAAGGCATGCATCCAACCACTAGTGATAGATCCTGTTAGAGAGACACTTAAGCACTGACAGAACCCTGTTCATTGTGTGGTGTCCCTCACTAAAGCTAGCTGATAATGACTCATGTTGATAAGCTGTAATCAGTAGCACCGCATCTCAGAGCCCCAGCGCATGAAAGCATGTTTATGCTGTCATTTGCTGAGTGGGATTTTTCACGCAGAGTTGCTGAATCAATGGCTCTCTCTTCTGGCAAAAAGAATGGATTGCATGGGTGATTTCTGCAGAAACAGGAGGGAGGGGAGCCCTGCTTGACTTTGGCTGATATTTCTATTGAAGCTGCAAGTCAATAAAGGAAGGAAGAAAGTTACATGGCAATGGAACGTTATTTCTCTCCTGGTAGAGACTAATCTTGCAGCGTGCAGTGATGATTTTCACAGATTAATCTTTTTCACACCCACATTTCCAGAGCCTGGCCAGAAGCAGAAGCGTTGAACCACGAGAGACTGTGCTTGCAATATTTCTGCCACCATTGGAAACAGCAAACGCCAGAGATCTTGTGCTCTTGTTAGGTTTCAAATAGAGCTGTCCAGAAGACAACAATACCATTTAGCAGCAATGTGGTGTAGCTACTTCGGTGTAGCCGTGCCAATGCCGCGTTGTAAGTGTAGACCTGCCCTTAGAAGGATCTGGGATGATAAACTCTGCTCTGAATAAGGCAGAGCAGGGACTTGAAGGTCTCCCACATCCTTGCTTAATGCTATAACTACCAGGTTGTTGAGCGTGAGACATTCTGTCTCTGATGAAAAAAGCAATCTCTATGTCATTGCAAAGAGGAGTGATGAAATAACGTGCTTTTCGCGAAATTTCATTTCAACCAAAAATGTTCCAGTCAGCTGTAAGATCCTACTGTATCTGAGGCTAAAATTCTATTGATTAGGTTCTAGTGGTGGCCGATGGAATGCTGTTCTGTTACCATGGCCCCTTGCTGAGACTGTGCTCTTATCTGATCAGATTTTGGTGTTTTCTTTGTTTTGTGCCTACTCGTTTGCCTTGCTGTTCTTAACTTTGACGCAGACTTGTGAAAGGAGCAGGAAATCATTGCTGTCTGTAAACTGCACGTTGCTAACACTAATGGCTGGTCAACATGTTACGTTGACCTATTTGTGCATGGGTCTACACTCAAAGTTGTCTCCAGCTGATTTAAGAGCCCTGTTATGGAGACGCAGTAAAACCACCTCCCCAAATGGTGTTGAGATGTTACAGCTCCCAAAAGGTTAAGGTCGTTCCGCTAAGCACATGAATTTATGGGCACTTATCAGAATAGAAGGCCCATGTCTTTTGAGGTTTGCTCATCTTTGATATAAACCAAGGGCCAGATCCTGGCATCAGATGATATTGCCCCCCACAGCAATGGAGGGCAGCCTTAAAGCTAAAGCTACCCCTAACTAGGCCACTGGTGAGTCCTCCATCCAAATTCTCTCTGATTAGCCCTGAGTGAATAATAGATTGTTTGGTTCAATGGCCAAAGCGAAGATATGAATAAACATTGGCTTGTTTTGAACTGAAACTGAAAACATTTAATTCATTTTTCTCGCCAAAATGAAAAACTGAAAACATTTAGTTTAGGTCAAAAGGAAATGACATGGCACCTCAAACATTTTTGACATTTTTCATTCAGAAAATGTCATTTGGATTCAACATTTTATTTCAGAATGTCTTTTTTCATTTTTTTAAAACGAACCATTTCAACATTTCTTGTTTTCATTTTTTTTGTCTGAAACTATTTGCTGGATTTTACCCAAATTCATGAATAGTTTTGATACCCCGAAAAATGGCATTTTTTGGTGAATTTACTCTTTGCCAAAAACATTCCCCTGCTCTACTTGTGATTTCTATTGTGTAAATGTGAAGGTGAATAATACATAAGCTTAACCTTAAGGACCTGTGTGTTGATGGGTCACTGAGAATTCTACTGCTGCGGTTCAATTAGCTATTTCTTGCATTTTTCTTCTCACATTTCTTTATCTTCTCTATTACCAAGGGCATTTGCCTATGAAACAGATTTGATTTGGCTTAGCAGTTCACTTGGCCCCATTGAAGCCAATGATAATTTTGCCATTGACTTAAATAGGCCAGTATCTTACCCCTGCTGTTTATAGTGGGGACCTAAGAGTCAAAAATGTGGACTCTGTCACTAACCTTAAGCAAGCCATTTCTGCTCTCTATGCCTCAGTTTTCCCATCTGTAAAATGGAGATAAAGCTTAATCACTTAACGTTTGCCAAGTGCTTTGATATCCTCAGATGGAATTAAAGGCACTGTTATTGGGCGAACTCCCTCCTCCAGCCATTACTTAGTCAGAACTCCCATTGACTTCAGCAGGAGTTTTGGGTAAGCAACGACTGCTGCGTTTGATCCAGTGTTAATGCTGTGTGTTAAGAAGGCTGCCTTTACTCTGTTTTCCTTAAATCTGGCATCATCCAGCCATCCCCTATTTAAGATGTTTAAGACAATGTCAATTTTAACCCCTGCAGCCCAGAAATGAACAAGCCATGGGGGCAGACAAAATAGACTATGCTGACGTTCTGGTGTTGTGGGGAAGGGAAATCGTGGTTCCATTTTGTACAGCGCTTTAACTCCATGGATATGAAGAAGTTAGTTATTGAGCCAGATTCCTTCCTGAGCAAACACTATGCTCACATCCATGTTGTAGAAAAACTACCGTGCTGGATTTCAGGGGGACAGTCCATCACCTCTTCTTTCTGTTTCCCTCCCTCTTTTCCTCAGGTGGCGATCATTGTGACAGACGGACGCCCCCAGGATGGCGTGAAGGATGTATCAGCGAGGGCAAGATCCCTTGGCATTGAGCTGTTTGCCATCGGGGTGGGCCGAGTGGACAAGAACATTCTTCGGCAAATGGCGAGCGAGCCGCTGGACGAGCACGTGGACTATGTAGAGAGCTACAGTGTCATTGAGAAGCTGGCCACGAAATTTCAAGAGGCCTTCTGTGGTAAGTCCTAAAGGAGCAGCAAGAGGATCTGAGGTGGGGGGCAGACCTTCCTTGGTGAACAGACAGGAACAAAGGAACATAGCAATTACCAGACTGAATCCAAACAGGAATCCGTGTAGCCCAGTGTTGTGTCCAATAGTGGCCATTATCAACTGTTTCAGAGGAAGGTGGAGGACATTCTTGAGGGGATAATGGAATAATCGCCCCATAAGGGAAATCTCCTCCTAACCCCCAGCTATGAGGTTTAGGAATCAGGAAGCTTCATATCCCTTCCAATTTTAAATAGTATCTAATATAATGTTGGGTGTTCTATTTCCTCTGTAATCTTTTTTAAAAAATCCTTCGGAGGTCTTGGTTTCAATGGTGCCAATTGGCAGTTAGCTCCACAGGTTCGTTATGTGTTCTCTCAATACAAGTATTCCGAGCTCTCTCGCTCCTAGCTGGCTGAAAAAAATGAAAAGGGAAACACTGACCTTTCCCTCTTCTCTTTCCCCCCAAATTAGAAAAATTCCAAATTTGAAAACCTCTGCCGGTCAGGCAGTAGAACCAATCCAAAAAAAGGAGTGGGGAGGGGGGGGGAGAAATGTCACAATGTTGTGAAAATGTATCCCCCTGCCCATTTTTTTTTCAAATTTCAACTGTTGGGGAAATTTCAAAAATCTCTAATCTTAGGGTGAAATCTTCAGTTGCTTCAGAAAATTCCATTGACTTGAGTGGGGCCAGGATTTCACCCTCAAGGTTTTATCTGGGTGTCCATTCCCTTAGGGCAGGTCTACACTACCCGCTGGATCGGCGGGTAATTATTGATCTATCAGGTGTCGATTTATCGTGTCTAGTCTAGATGCGATAAATCAATCCCCGAGCGCTCTCCCGTCGACTCCGGTACTCCACCGCTGCGAGAGGCGCAAGTCAGGGGTGGCTCTAGCTTTTTTTGCCACCCCAGCATGGCAGGCAGGCTGCCTTCGGCGGCTTGCCTGCGGGAGGTCCCCAGTCCCGCGGATTCGGCGGCATGCCTGCGGGAGGTCCGCCGGTCCTGCGGCTTTGGCGTACCCGCCCTCCAATTGCCGCCGAATCTGCGGGACCGGGGACCTCCCACAGGCACGCTGCCGAAGGCAGCCTGCCTGCCGCCTCGCAGGGACCGGCAGGCTGCCCCCCGCGGCTTGCCGCCCCAGGCACGCGCTTGATGCGCTGGTGCCTGGAGCCGCCGCTGGCGCAAGCGGAGTCGACGGGGGAGCGGCAGCAGTTGACTCAGTGCCGTGAAGATGCCACGGTAAGTCGACCTAAATACGTCGACTTCAGATATGCTATTCTCGTAGCTGAAGTTGCGTATCTTAGGTCAACCCCCTCCCCAGTGTAGACCAGGGCTTAGTATCTGAACACCTGGTTTTCAATACTGTATGCACAACTGCATCTGATTAAAAGACCCCGGCTCACGTTAGATTCAACATTGACACCGTCCCACACAAACTGGGTGCCAGGCTGCTCTTAGTTACCCTACACATTTTCAGCAGAAAGATTGAATCACGACCTGTTACACATCAGTCTCAGAGCATCTCACAGTTCTGTCTCTACCCGTGTATGTCTCCTTCGGCTCTTTATTGTGTCACACCTTTCCCAAACTGTTGCCACACATCCGTGCTTGGCAGGAAGGGTGTGTGAAACCCCTGGGCCTGTTCAGTTGACACGGGAAATGAGTATTTTTGCAGCTCCCTTCTACAGTCTTGCAGGTTTTGTTTGAAGTAGCAATGCCCTCCCATGGGGTTCGATGTTGTGTTTGGTGATCACTCCAGACCAAATCCTTGAAGGCTCCTAACTTCCAGTGAAATCAATGGGATTTTGGAGCCTAAATACCTTTCAGGTTCTGGGCCTCAGTGCTTGCCAGAGATCTCCTTTATTTTGTGTCCAGACGCAACACCTCTGCATGACAACAAGCGCTTCACAACACCTTCCCCAGACTCTTGGCCTGGGAAGCTCAGCCCTTAATGGCACAGTCCCCAACTACCACAAGTGTTACTTGTAGGTGTGAATAGGCGTTTGCAGGAGATTCATACTCTGATAATACGTATTACAGTAGCTCCAAGACGCACCATCCAAACACAAGAAGACAGTCCCTGGCCCAAAGAGCTTACAATCTAACTACACAAACAAAGTCTAGGAACAGACATGGGAACCAACTTACCCGAAGTCAAATGCCTCTGACTTGTTATGGAGACTGTGGCTGCCTCAGTTTCCCCAGCTATAAAATGGAGCTAATGTGCAGCTGAGCCAACAGAAGCTAGTACATAGAACAGGGGCTGGGAGGCAAAAGACCTGAGTTCTGTTCCCAGGACCTTGGGAAAATCACTTCACCTCGCTGTGCTTTATTTTCCCCAACACAGAGATGATGATACTTATCCCCCTTCGTGAAGGTCTTAGAAATCCACAAGGGGGAGGATTCTCCCTGGTGCACCAGGACAGCTCAAGGCCTAGGCAACTTATGGTTTATTTTGAGCACTTAAGTGGGACTTAAATGATGCATAGTTCTTGTCTATATCCTCTGCCCAGGGTTGAATTTCCCCTTTTCTACATTGCAGATATGCTAACCCACTCATTATGGTAGGGTTGCTTATAAATGCTAGGGGTTAACATTGCTTTGTTTAGAACAATCAGAAGGCTTGAGTATTCTTGTATTTGTCCTCCTCCTCCTCCCCCCCCGTCTCTCCCCCCACCCCATATATATGGACCAGATGGAAAGTCTCCCATTTGAATTTAATGGACTTTGAATCAGGCACTGTGGTTGTGGTAGAGCCAGGTAAATACTTGCATACACTATTTCCTGCAAATATTCACCTGATTTATAAATGAATTGTCTTCCACCAGATTTGTTTCACCTTTGTGTTTCCTTTCGACCAACATTGATGTCCTGGGGCCTGATTTTCAGAGTTGAGTACTGGTTGTGCCCATTGACTTCAATTCCAGTTTTGTTTGCTCAGGCCCAGGTTGAGTTCTACTGGCGCTTGTGTTCGCAGACAGCAAATGTAAAGCTGAATGTGCAAGTATTACTGTAAAATGAACTTTAAGTTTGCTTGCGCACTAATCTAACCAGAGAGCAGCAATGATCCCATGTGATTTATCGGACTAATCACAACTAACCCATACGGCCGGAAGAGTGAACGTTGGGTATTCACAGTTATTCGTGATCAATTCAAAGAATAACAAAAATTGCAAAATTCTCATTGAACAGCATTGAATGGTGAAGTAAATTGTGATCTGCTGCTGTGGGTGTTGGAGAAAGAGTTGCCCAGTAGATAGGGTATTGCACTCGAACTGTGGAGACATGGGCTCTATTCCTGGCTCTGTCGCCGAGTTGCATGACATAAGAACATAAGAACGGCCATACTGGAGCAGACCAAAGATCCATCTAGCCCAGTATCCTGTCTTCTGACAGTGGCCAATGCCAGGTGCCCCAGAGGGACCTTGAGCAAGTCACTGTCTCTATGTACCTCAGTTTCCCCATCTGAAAAATCAAGATAATAACTCTTACTTCCCTTGGTGCTTTGAGATCTGCAGCAGAAAAGAACGTTAAAACAGCCATACTGGGTCAGACCAATGATGCATCTAGCCCAGTATCCTGTCTTCCGACAGTGGCCAATGCCAGATCCTTCAGAAGGAATGAACAGAACAGGCAATCATCGAGTGATCCATCCTGTTATGAGCAATGTGTTATTAAATGAGGACTTAGAGTTCATAGAAGGGGAGAACATTAAAGCACTTGCTATGCAGGCAGATAGAGGAACACGAGTCTCGTGCCGTCTTTGGTCAAAGCGGCCTTGACACTTTTCCCTTCAGGGTCCATATATTTTTATTCTGTATCTTTCCTTACAGATCTGTCCGACCTCTGTGCCTCTGGAGACCATGACTGTCAGCAGATCTGTGTCAGCACACCCGGGTCATACACCTGTGCTTGCAAAGAGGGCTTCACATTGAACAGCGATGGGAAAACCTGCAGTGGTAAATCCCATTGTGCACCCCTGATATGAACATGGCAGTGCAGTGATATGTCAGGGGGTTGTTGAGATATCCGAGGCACTGCCTCAGAAAAGCAAGAGGATGAAAGCAGGGTAAAAGAATGGTACCTTCATCCCAATCCCCTGGGTTGCTCACCACTGAGAATTTAACAAAGTAGCTCTCCTAGGAAGAACTGGCGTCAATAGGGATCTTCCATTGACTCCAACGTGCTTTGGATCAGGCTCTTGGACTGATTTACACTCTTAGCAGAGATATTCCCTGGAAGGCACCCAACACCCTCCATGCAGGAGCAGATTAATCATGGCCCCCATTGATCTGTGGGTCTGAACTCCAGCATGCAGAGCCCCAAGGCCCAAATGAAGCCATAGACCCATGTGGGACCCCCTCCCTGGTAGAAGAGTGGGGCGCTGGGAGGGGCAGGAGGTTGATGCTTCGGTAGGGGCTCGGTTGCCATCTCTGAAGTTAGCCGGCAGCCGCGCTGTGCACTGAGCGTGGGGCATGATTCGAGGCAATAAAGAGGATTTACTATCAGTCACTGTGTCAGGGTCCAGTGACTTCATGGCTCTGAGATTTCCGGCAGAGCAAAACCTTTCGGTGTGTGCTCCATTCAATGCTCCCTTTTACTCCTCAGATGGTCACTGCCGGTTTGAACAAAAGACACACTGAATCTGTGAAATAAGGAGTTTGTTAGTGGCAGAGCTGAAACCCGCCCTTGGAAACATTCACGCCATTCTGATTGGCTAATCTTTTCTGGACACCCCCCTGAGGGGACACAATGTGGCCCCAGGAATTATGCCTCCTCCGGACTCCTGTGCTCTAATCACTCCTTCACCAAGGATGCATTTTGGGAGTTGGGATTTGGGAGGGTCCCATGACACCAATTCCCAGATGAGACCAATGCCCATCGTTAAAACTCCCCAGTGCACACAGATTAAATGCTCCAACCTCATCTCTTCCCCCATGCCCAATACATCCCCTTCATGGAAAGCCTGGGAGAACAAATAGACTATGCAATAGGTCTTGAGGTTCAGCCAATTGCATTCTCTAGCCTACCGCAGAGGCTCAACCAATTATTGGCTTCACTGTGCATGGAGATCCCAAGACGAAAGGCACCGTGTACCTGCCAGTGAAAAGCTGTATTATTATTATTGTTATTACTATTAATTATTAGAGTCGGTTTGAATTTTTTGGTCAAACTTTTTGTTTTAGGGAAAAATGAATTTTGTCCAAAATGAACAAAAATTCGTTGTTATCGATTTTTGTTGTTAAAAACGGAAACCAAAAAACCCAAAATTTTTCTGTACAAGTTTTTGGATTCCAGTAAAATAATTTGGATTTTGAGTTTTGAAAACTGATTATTTTTTAACTAAAACCCAAAATTTTAACTGAAAACAGTTTTCAAAAACTGGGGAAAAAATGGTTTTTGGTTTTTAAATAAAAATTTTCATGGGAAATTTTGAAATAATATTAAACAGTTGTGTGAAAAATAATTGTCCTTTTTCAAACAGCTATTATTAATTATTATTATATGATTACCAAGGAATGCTGCTACACGGCCAGACACCACATGGTCACCAAAAGCTTTGGTGGCGAGATAAAATCACTAGCAATGGCGTAAACTGAATATCTAGCCAGACCAACTTAAGGACCTAGGTCGAGATTTATGTCAGCAGTGCTATATCTGCTGGGAAGTGACATGCTTTTGAGATTTACTATGATGTTGAGTTATTATTATTAATAAAGCCATACTGGTTTTTGTTTTCTCTCTCTCTCTGGTTAATTGGGAGCTGAATTTCTCCCTTTGCCCTGTTCTCTTGTTTCTCCCCAGCCTGCAGTGGTGGATCTAGCACTGACCTTGTGTTCCTGATTGATGGCTCCAAGAGCGTGCGGCCTGAGAACTTTGAGCTTGTGAAGAAGTTCATCAACCAGATTGTGGATTCATTGGATGTCTCCGATAAAAATGCTCGCGTGGGCCTGGTCCAGTACTCCAGCTCTGTCAGGCAGGAGTTCCCGCTGGGACGGTACAACAACAAGAAGGACATCAAGGCAGCAGTGAAAAGGATGTCCTACATGGAGAAAGGAACCATGACAGGCCTAGCGCTGAGGCACCTCACTGAAAAGTCCTTTGATCCCTCCAGTGGAGCGAGACCTGGCGTCCCCAAGGTGGGCATTGTCTTCACGGATGGACGGTCACAAGATTACATCAGCGATGCTGCCAAGAAAGCCAAGGATTCAGGTAGGCCTCCAGAATTCAGTGGCGTTGGTTTTCCTTTGGATCAAGTACTGGTCTATGTATGATGCTGATTGGCAGTCCCAGAAACCGATGTCCTCCATTCACCATAGAACATGGGCATCCGTAGAGCAAAACTTTGGCCTACTTTGCCTCAACCCCTGCCCACGTGCTTCAGTGCTGACTTAGAGGGCCCCTGATGTGGGCAAGGCAGATTTTCAAAGGGGCTTTGGCTTTCAATGGGAGCTGGGGAGCTAATTCCCATAGTCCCTTTAGAAGGCCCATCCTCTGTCTCTATTCTGTGTCAGTCATGGGCCTCTTTCTGAGGCTACCAGCAAAGGAGCCAGTTAGCACTGTATGATAGAGGTTATGTTCTTCTGAGCCTTTTTAAACGGTGAACTCTCCCCTCTCTGGCTATCAGTACTCAGTCCTAGTGCAAAGTTAAACTAAGCTCTGCAGGCTACACCCTTCCTCAGTGTAAGACCAGAGTAACTGTGATAACTTCAGGGGACGTACTGGGGGCCTATGTTGCTGTGACTGAGAGCAGGGTGTTGTGGAAGGAATTTGCTTCAGAGATTACTGACCCCCATTTCACGGGGAGGATGGAAGTTCTGTGGCTCAGTCTTTACTCCAGGGACACCACATCACTAGCCATGAGAGCAATCCTCTGCAGTGCTGGGCTTTGACTTCTTTGTTTGGTTTCTTGCTGTCTCACATGACAGTTGCACTTCCTCACATGTTCAGTTCCCACGTTGGAGTCTGTTTTTGAAGTTTTTTTTCTCTCCAAGGAGAAACTGCAGAATTGGAATTAATTTGCAAACTGGACACCATTAAGTTAGGCTTGAATAAAGACTGGGAGTGGATGGGTCATTACACAAAGTAAAACCTGTTTCCCCATGCTTATTTTTCCCCCCTACTGTTACTCACACCTTCTTGTCAACTGTTGGAAATGGGCCATCCTGATTATCACTACAAACGTTTTTTTTCCTCCTGCTGAATTGTTCACCTTAATTGCTCACTCTCATTACAGTTGGTATGGCAACACCCATTTTTTCATGTTCTCTGTGTATATATATCTTCCTACTGTATTTTCCACTGCATGCATCCGATGAAGTGGGTTTTAGCCCACGAAAGCTTATGCTCAAAAACATTTGTTCGTCTCTATGTGCCACAAGTACTACAGATTAAGTAGCAGATTGTACTGCTTCCTGCATGCACAAAGAAGGAGTAAGACCTAGGGAAGGTCTTCCTACCCATGAAGTCCCCTCACAAGGCCCAGCTGTCCAATTACGAACCAATGGGTAAAAATCACACCTGCACGAGGAACAAGCACCACTTTAATTCCACTTCAGCCCTCAAAATAGGCCTTAAATGGCACTTAAGGGATGCATGGGCCTTATGTTGTTCCTTCACCAGTGCCGGCGCAACCCATTTGGTGACCTAGGCAGTCGCCTAGGGCGCTACAATTTGGGGGGCGGTGACCGCGGTGGTATTTCGGCAGCGGGACCTTCCGCCGCCTCTGTGGGGGGGGGGGGCGGCATTTCGGGGCAGGACCTTCCGCCGCCTAGGGCGGCAGAAAAGCTGGCAGTGCTCCTGCCCTTCACACATGGATGAACTTCGTCCAAGTATGCACCATGCCAGCACTCATTAGGGAGCGTACACTAATAACCCATTAGGCACATGTAAGGGGGATGGGGACTGAGCAGGAGACACATTTCTGCTGCCAGCTTCCAGTGGGTTAATAAAACCAGAAAAGAAAAAGATACTTTAAAGACCTTGAAACATAAATTTCTCGTGAGCCGCCCCCTTTTGCTGAACAACTGCTGCCCAAGTTCCTTGTATCCTGTTTTTTACTGCGTTAAATGAACATGGCCCTTGGGGATATGCTCATGAGTTGCTAAATGCTTCACCTCTTTTAATCTTTGGTCTTGACCGCTGGACCTGACTGAGGGCTGGTGCCCAATAATGAAGATCAAACATGAGGGCAAGAATAATTGACATTTGAGAAGCATGTTGCCAGGGCACGTGGGATGCTGTGTACAGCGTGTGTTTGGCTGGTATATATAAATCTTGATGTAACTCACCAACACAATTTATCTTACATAACGGTAACAGGCCTTGAATTCTGTTTGATTATGGTTGGTTGGTTGGTTTGTTCTATTACCAGCTGTTCAGTGATCGTGTTTCTTACAGGGGGGAAAAATAACAGCTGCTTGTTATTGCACTCTGAAAATGTTCCAGGAGCTGGAATTTAGAAGCCTCATTGAAAATTCAAATATTGTGCTTGTTTTGATCCAAAGGAACTAAGGCAATGCTGCTGGGAAAAAGTTAGCGATGCTTGAATCTAAATAGGGTCAGAGTTCACACAAGCATCTTGTAGTTCAGGGGATAAATCTTGGCCCTGTTGAAGTCAATGGCAAAACTCCCATTACTTTCAATGGGGCCAGGATTTCACCCAAGATGTGGCTTCAGACAGTTTATATGAGACCCCGCAGACCACCCAAGTACCTGCACAACTGCTCTCCCCTCACAACAGGATCTCCTGTCCCTAGTGAGTGACAGGTCTTCCTGGGAAGGAGACCCAGCAGTTTGTTACTACTACAGCTGGTCAGGAAATGGTTTTTCCAGCCTGCAAAACATTTTGAGATTTCAAAAACAATGTCCCATCCAAAACTGGGACCAAAAAGTTTTAAAAAGTTGAACTTTTTTGTGAACAAAAAAAAAATCAATTTGGGTCAATCAAAACATTTTGTTTCTATTTCAGCCTTTTTTTATACTTGACAATTTCTTTTTACCTCATTAGTTTAAATTTCAAAACCAAAAGTCATTTTGAACTGGAAAACATGATTTTTTCATTTTGAAAAAGTTTAAATGAAACATTTCAACAATTTCAAACCTTTTTTTTCTTCAATTTTGTTTGTGAGTTGAAAAATTGATTGAAATCAACCTTTTCCTAGGAAAAGTTTCAGGAGCTGGAATTTAGAAGCCATTTTTTTTATGAATTGCCATTTTCTGACAAAAATATTTCATCTAAAAATTCCTGACCAGCTCCTGCTACTCCCCTATTCCAGCATTTGGTCTGCTTTTCAGTGGGTGACTTTGTCCTCCGGATATAAGTACTGAGAACATGGTGAGTTGCTTTGGGCCCCATTTTGAAAACTTCCCCTATCTTCCTCTTGGGTACCAATTAAACCACAGGTTCTCAGCCGGGGGGTCATGACCTCTGTGGGGGCAATGAACCGGATTGAAAGGAATTATGACATCCTCCCTTCTAGAAAAGGTTGAACAAAGGCTGAGACAACTTTCCTGTGATGCTATGCTTGAGGTGCCCAGAACCATAAGCCACTGTGTCACCCCTCTGCCTCAGCAAGAGAGAGATGGATTTTTAATTTTTTTTTTTGCTGGAATTTAAACTGTGTGTCAGCTCCCTGATACACCAGTCTGTCTGCCTTACCAGCAAACTCCTCGAGACTTTGCCAGTCTAAACTTTGCCCTACAGATAATATTCCATGAACCCCAGTTCCCAAGTTCCCCCAGAGATGTCTCTCTGTAGTGTCCAGTCCCTCTCACTGGACACTCACAGAAACTATTAAGTCTGCTGCTTCCAAGGAGACAGTGCTCCCACCAGTCTGTTAGTTTCGCTGAGGTCCCACACTTTAGTTTAATATACAGCACTGAGATAGCTTTGAAATAAAACAGGGATATATGTATTAATAAAGAACACAGATTTGTGATGCTAAGCAAGAATAAAAGAGAGAAAACGGGGTTACAAACAAAACAAAAATCACACACTTGTTAGTGCCTCAAACTTAATTTGAACCAGTTATGTCTTTGCCTAAAACAGTTTCTTACTTACATCAAGCTACTAGCATCTCCAACACGCCAGGAAAGGGGAGCCAACTTTCACAGAATCAAAAGGTGCTGGCCCTTTTGTCCCCTCAGTGATGGAGAACTAAGGGGTTCTCTCCCCTTCTTTTTATAATCCCGTAAACCTTTGAAATGCATTCTTCTCCCCCGCTGTTTGTCTCTTCCTCTTGATTTCCCAGCCCCCCTGTTGATTCGTATGTAAATATAACTTCCATTGTCTCTGGCATCACCTTGCTCAATTTACACTGGAGACCCAGGCAAACGGGCAAAACAACTTTCCTTTGTCTAGAATAAACGTTTAGCAAGTCTGCTCCCCAAACATATTTTAGTCACGTATTTCCAGCATGCACATGTACCTCTTTACACACTAACCATACACACATCATGCAATAATATTAATGACCAGAGGGTCACCAGCTTTCATAAAAGACCTTAATGCTCTTTTATAGTGCAATAAATATTGTATAAAGTCAGTTGATTCAATTGCTTATTCTTTGGCATTCAGACCCCCCGTCCTCCCCCTCGGGTGTCTGGACTCTGATTGTCACAGTTGCCTGGGATAAACATTTCAGAGTCATTTTGGGGTGATAACAGTTTAAAAGGGTTCTTGATTTTTTTCCTTATCTTTTCCCCCAACCCATATATATATATAATCTCGCTTTAGAACCTTTGCCAGTGGATATTAAATACACCCGCCTTGGGAGATGATAGGCAAATGTACTTACCCACCTATCTCTGCCCTATGAACAGCCTAGAGGTGGATCCAAATAAAATTCAGATCTAGCTTCAGCCTTTCCCAGAGTTCAGCAGTTTGATCCGCAGTTTCGGCATGGCCCCACTGTAGCGAGAAGCTTGGATACAAATCCAGAGCTGCGTTTTCCCAGATTTACAGGGATTTTGGTTTGAGTTTGTCCCTGTAATACATAAACATATAAATTCTCCCTTGGGGTTCTGCGATGGCTCAATACGTGCGCGTGTAGTTTAGGTGGCCTATTCTCAGGATGCACGCTCCGCATTAAATGGCCATAATCGCATGCATTCCATAAGACCCTACAGCTGTGGGATTTGAAAGCACAATGACTCCATGTGCAAATGATGTGGGTGTTCTCGAGTGTCCATCTTTGAGCGTTTGGTCCATGGCTCCGTACAGTGGAGGCGTCCTAGTTTGTACGCAGCACATCACGTAAATGCAAAGAAGGATTTACAAGCTGGCTGGGTTCTTTTGCTGTTCCGATGAGATGGTCGCAGTAGGACTGACACTCCTCATTGCTTGCAGGCTTTGAGATGTTCGCTGTGGGAGTGGGCAATGCCGTTGAAGATGAATTAAGGGAAATTGCCTCAGAGCCAGTGGCAGCACACTACTTTTATACTGCTGATTTCAGTACCATCAACAAGATTGCGAAGGAACTGCCGACGAAAATCTGTGTCGGTGAGTGGGGCAGAGGGCAGGTGGAAAACACTGACTCCTGAAGTAAGGGGCAAAAGTACACCTCGAGGTTTCCACTCACAGGTGTTGGGTTGTTGTTATTTTTTGTTTCTGTGTAGGTGTGTGGTTTTGTTGGATTCTCTCTCTCTCTCTCTCTCTCTCTCTCTCTTTTTTATTTTTTTGGTCGAAATTCTTTGATTGAAAAAATGTCAGTCTGCCCAAATTATAGCATTTTGCACTTCTGCCGTAGTGTTTTTCAGCCAAAGGTCTCAGCACGCTTCTAAAACAGTAATTTATTAAAACATCAAGCCTTCCTGAACTGCACCACCCCATTCCTGGCCAGTTAAACTGGCCCTCTCACCCCTTTTGCAACCGGAGTGGCACAAAAAGACTGGACGACAGCCAAGTAACTGACTTAGGTCTGTTAATTGGCTGAGAGAAGCAGGGCGCCACATTCAACTTGACGACGTTTCTGTTTGTCTGTCTGTAGCACAATCACTTTTAAACAACGCAGCTGATCAATTCCAAAATTGCAGGGAATGGCGTAGGCATGAATAAACAGAACCCTGCTGAAAATCAGAAAAGCCATATCTGGGTAATCAGTTTTAGGTAAATCATTGATGAAATACAAAAATTTGGATAACACACAGAGCTTGGCCTACATAAGCAATGAAGTGTGCGACCCTCTAGTTAGTTTAAAGTTAAACACAGCAATAACCATTCAGAGAATCTGGCTGAATGATGTATTGATTTCCTCCAGATCTCTGGCTGGAGAAAAGGCTTTCGCTTTATTTCACTTGTCACCATGGTTTAGGTTTTGATATATTCCATTCTTGCTCTGTCTGATGGCTGATTCATCATCACCTTTGTTCTCTTATCCACAGAGGAGGACCCATGTGAATGTAAAGCCATTGTGAAGTTCCAGAAAAAAGTAGAAGACCTCATAAAGTCATTGACACGAAAACATATCCTTTAGAAGCAGCTCATTTTCACAATGTCAGGTTCCATTTTCTAGAGAGCAGATTAGCCAGACCTTCCAACCAGGGGGACAGATTAGTGCAGTGGTCAAGAAACTGGAGTAGGAGTCAGGAGACTAGGTTTCAGTGTTCAGATTCATGGCATGCACACAGAGAAGTTAGATAAAAACATTAAATACTCTTGCCAGAAGGCAGCAACATAACACTGTTTTATTATTTAGAATTCAGCACAAGAGCACACAAGAATGGCAAAACAGAGAGAGACAAAGCAGGCTGCTCCCTAAAAAGGGTGTGGCACAATTTAACCCACCTTGCTCTAGGCTTTCTGCAGACTGACTTTGATCTCATGCTTTCCTGCAGAGCCCCCTAGACTGGAAACTGTGCCAAGAAACCCTTTACAAATTAAAGAGACAGCCTACAATTCCAACACTGTTTTCAAAAACACCACATTCTATAGCTAGATTCTGTGCAGACATTAACAAAGAAAGCAGTCCCTGCCACAGAGAGCTCACCTTCTCTGAGACAGGCAGGACACGACAGGAGGACAAGACAGACAAATAGATTGGCACTTGCTGAACCAATGCCAGCCAATAATGATGTAGAAGCACCATAGCAGAGATAGGTTTTAAGGAGGGATTTGAAAGAGGTTATGGTGGCAGCTTTAGGGATACTGATGGGGAATTTTTCCCATTCATGAGAGGCAAGTTTTGTTGATGCCTCACATCAGCCCGAGAACAGCAACAGGAGGCAGTGGAGTGGGAGTTAGCCTGGAAGGCTAGACAGTCAAAGGGAGTTTGAGGAGGGACTTGAAGCAGGACTAAGGAATCATAGAATCTCAGGGTTGTAAGGGGCCTCAGAAGGTCATCTAGTCCAACCCCCTGCTCAAAGCAGGACCAATCCCCAACTCAATCATCCCAGCCAGGGCTTTGTCAAGCCGGGCCTTAAAAACCTCTAAGGACAGAGATTCCACCACCTCCCTAGGTAACCCATTCCAGTGCCTCACCACCCTCCTAGTGAAAAAGTTTTTCCTACTATCCAACCTAAACCTCCCCCACTGCAACTTGAGACCATTACTCCTTGTTCTGTCATCTGCTACCACTGAGAACAGTCTAGATCCATCCTCTTTGGAACCCCCTTTCAGGTAGTTGAAAGCAGCTATCAAATCCCCCCTCATTCTTCTCTTCTGCAGACTAAACAATCCCAGTTCCCTCAGCCTCTCCTGCCATGTCAGAGAAGGGAGGCTCTCTAAGAGTGGGTAAGTAAAGAAGCACACAAGAATGGGGGAAAGAGACAGAAGAAAGCAAGAGGCAGGGAGTGGGCAGAACAGAGAGCTCACAAGAGGCCCTGCTGCAAGGTGCATGCTAAATACAAGTCTACCAGCACTTCATCACAAGGAGACACTGCTTTAAGTATGCAATTGATGCCTGTTCCTACTGAGTCAATGGCAGAATTCCAGTTCACTTCAGTGAGAACAGGAGCATTGCACTGCATCATAGGGAGACCTTCAACTTAGCAGACAAGGGCAGAACAAGAGCCAGTGGCTGGATGTAGAAGTTGGAGAAATTCCAGCTGGAAATAAGTGACAACTTTTTAACAGTAAGGGTAATTGATAAATCACTGGGAGAATTCACTGAGGGATAAGGTAGATTCTCCCCCACTTGGTGTCTGTCCACTGAGCTTGGATGTCTTTCTAAGTCAGATGTTATAGGTCAGCTCCAAGTTACCAGACCCCACAGTGTCACTTACGGAATAAATTCCCTCCTCTGTAGGTATCATTGGGTGAAATTCAAGGGCTGATGTCATGCAGGAGGTCAGACTATATCTGGGGTCGGCAACCTTTCAGAAGTGGTGTGCCGAGTCTTCATTTATTCACTGTAATTTAAGGTTTCATGTGCCAGTAATACATTTTAACGTTTTTAGAAGGTCTCTTTCTATAAGTCTATAATATATAACTAAACTATTGTTGTATGTAAAGTAAATAAGGTTTTTTAAATGTTTAAGAAGCTTCATTTAAAATTAAATTAAAATGCAGAGCCCCTCGGACCAGTGGCCAGGACCCGGGCAGTGTGAGTGCCACTGAAAATCAGCTCGCGTGCCACCTTTGGCACGCATGCCATAGGTTGCCTACCCCTGGACTATATCAGTGTTTCTCAATCACTGGCTCACAACCCCAAGAAGGGACACAAAAAGCAATCAGAGGGTTGCGAGGCATTGAAAATTTTATGAGAATCTAAAATAAAGAAAAACTCCCTTTGTGCTCCCCACAAAACCTTATCCTTCAAGGTCATCATCTCAAAACACACACACAGATCATTGTAACGTTTTTATTCTTGCTTTTTATAGTAAATGTAAAGCAGTTGTAAAAATGTTTGACTTCGAATGCCGGGTCAGCAACCTGAAAAGGTGGCGAAACCATGAACTAGATTACCATAACTGGCCAGCTCCTCAGCAGACATACATTGGAGTATCGCCATTGACTTTGAGTTGTGCTAGTTGAGGATCTGGCCTGTGAATCACTGAAATGCACTGCCATTTTTTCCCTTAACTCTTGCTCACTGGAAGCTGTGACAAAAAGGATCGCAGCCCTGGAAAACAAGATCATCTAAACACCCGGAGCACTATTATAGTTCTCCTTCCTTACGTAACAGAATTGTACCAGAAGACCTTCATGCATACACAGGAGCAACTCAGCCGCAGCACTACATCCAGCTTTCTACTTAAAAAAAAAAAAAGTCTAGTCTAGCTGCATTCTTCTAAAAAGGAAACATTATAATGTAGAGCAGACATCATATTAAAGGGCAAAGCACTGTGAATCACTGCGTGCCAAAATGTGTTAATGTCCCTTGCATCCTATAGTATACATATATAAAAACCCAGAAATATATTTTTTAATCTAAAGCTTAATATATATATATATGTTGTTACTAAGTACTTGATTATGAGTTCTGTGAATCCTCGCTGTGTTCTTCTGCATCTTTTGTTTCTGTGTGTACTGTAATTTTATTTAAGAATCAAGTTGTTTAAAAGCAACTCGGATCCTGAGTGTGAAAACCCGCCCTCACAGACAACCAATGTATTATTATAAGCACAAAGCATTTATCAGTAAGTAGGTGAAACTAAGTAGTGATTGCTGAGTGTGGCATTGAAGATGTGCTAGGATGAGACACTCCTGCAGCCAGGTACGACCCACAGCTACTGTACAGTAGACGAAAGTAAGCTCAGTTCTCCTAGTCAACTAATACCCCTGCAGTGTTTTGGCTAGCCAGCACCTGTCCCATGTTTGGCCTTCCATGGTGAAGTCCTGAACTGCACAATGAACCCACCCATACACGGCTTTATGTCACCCAAGGTAGTGCTACCAGCACCAATCCCATGGGATATGCCGTTACCCGACTGCTTGGCTCTGTGGTTCCTTCCATCAACGTTCACAAAAAATGCAGTTATGGTGCCCTGTCTGCCTACAGGTCACCAGCTCCCTCTCCAGCCCCATGTCTGGAGGCATCTCTGCTTTTCTTATTTTGAGCATCTCATCTCAATGTGCCAGACGTTTAGACCCATTTCCCTTCCCGGCTGGTGGTGACCCAGGCTATACAAACAAACAGCACGGTCCAGAGGTGTCTGACGTTGCGTGCCACACCCAGGCGCAGTCTCCGTGGCAGATGATGTTAAGCAGGGAGTATCCAGTCTCAGTGACGCATGCCACGTTACGCATCCCTCCAAATGTGAGCATGAATGGTTGGGTTTGGGAATTATTTTTTTTCCTATCAGAATATTTATACTTGAGAGTATGTAAAAAGCTTTTCAGATAACACAAGCCTGTTCAGAAATGTCACCATAGAAGATGTTTTTGGATGGAGGAAAAAATTAAAAGTTTGCTCAAAAATTTGAAAGGCTGGTTGTTTTGTGTTACAGGTTGTAATTATTTGGTTATTTATACTATTATGTATTTGTTCAGTGCCAAAAAATGTGCAGTTCAATCATATAGACAGATTCTCCTCTCAGATTTATATTGACATCTTGGACTTTGGTGTCAATCCAGCACCAATGGGAGTCAGGGGAAAGGCTCCCAGGAAAGGCTCCAGTGTGGGAAAGTCTATAGATTAAGTCAGGTTCCTGTCCTGAGGAGCTTGCAACCTAAAGGGCTAATTCTGCTCTCAGATATACGGGTGTAAATCTGATGTAACTCCACTGATTTCATACTTTAGCATCATACCCATGTAACCCAGCCCTAATAATCCTGTAACCCCCTTAATCACATGATTAATCCTTATTCATTGCTTTCGGTGGGGCTACTTGCTTGGGTAGTATTCTATATAGTACTACAGACTGTCTTAAAGAGGAGTCATTTATTGTAGAAAACAGCTACAATTGCAGCCAATCAAACAGGCTTTCACAGTATTTGAGTCCCAGCTTTGTCTCTTTTGTTTACCATGGACCCCACCCAGCTTGGGTCTCCATACAGCAAAGAGTGACATCTAGTAGTTAAAAATTATACTGCAACTAAATATATCAGCACAGGTAGAGACTACTTAGGGAAGTAGGGGCATTCACTATGTTAGACGTCCAATCACCACCAACCTTCTTGATGAAAACCGAAACAAAGAAGTCATTAAGCACCTCTGGCCATTTCCACATTTTCTGTTATTGTTTTTCCCCCTTTATTGAGTAACGGGCCTACTCTGTTCTTGGTCTTCCTCTTGCTTTTAATATATTTGTAGAAAGTTTTCTTGTTACCCTTTATGTCTCCAGCTAGTTTCCACTTTTTGTAGGACTCTTTTTTGATTTTTAGATCATTGAAGATCTCCTGGTTAAGCCAGGGTGGTCTCTTGCCATACGTCCTATCTTTCTTATGTCGTGGGATAGTTTGCTCTTGTGCCCTTAATAATGTCTCTTTGAAAAACTGCCAACTGTCTTCAATTGTTTTTCCCCTTAGACTTTCTTCCATGAGATCTTACCTACCAACTCCCTGAGTTTGCTAAAGTTTGCCTTCTTGAAATCCATTGTCTTTATTGTGCTGTTCTTCTTCCTATTGTTCCTTAGAATCATGGACTCTACCATTTCATGACCACTTTCACCCAAGCTGTCTTCCACTTTCAAATTCTCAACCAGTTCTTTCCTATTTGTCAAAATCAAATCTAGAACAGCCTTTCCCCTAGTAGCTTTCTCCAGCTTCTGAAATAAAAAATTGTCTCCAATACATTCCAAGAACTTGTTGGATAATCTGTGCCCTGCTATGTTATTTTCCCAACAGATGTCTGAATAGTTGAAGTCCGCCATCACCACCAAGTCCTGTGCTTTGGATGATTTTGTTAGTTGCTTACAAAAAGCCTCATCCACCTCTTCTTCCCAGTTAGGTGGTCTGTAGTAGACCCCTACCATGACATCACCCTTGTTTTTTACCCCTTTTATCCTTACCCAGAGACTTTCAACAAGTCTGTCTCCTATTTCCATCTCAACCTCAGTCTAAGTGTATACATTTTTAATATATAAAGCAATACCTCCTCACTTTTTCCCCTGCCTGTCCTTCTTGAGTAAACTGTACCTTCTATTCCAATATTCCAGTAATGCGTGATGCCAACTATGCCATAGTTGTGTTTATTTACTAGCATTTCGAGTTCTTCCTGCTCATTCCCCATACTTCTCACATTAATATACAGATATCTAAGATACTGATTCGATTCCCGCCCCCCCAGTTCTGTCTTGTCTCTCTCTTGTCCCTGCTATAACAGCCCATGCTCCCCCCACATTCCGACCCTTCTCCTGGGTCTCCATGTTTTTGACTTACCTGTGGGCTTTGGTCACCTGCCCCCTTCAAACTTAGTTTAAAGCCCTCCTCATGAGGTTAGCCAGTCTGTATTCAAATATGCTCTTCCCCTTCCTCGATAGGTGGACCCCATCTCTCCATAGCAGTCCTTCTTCCTGGAACAGCATCCTGTGGCCAAGCCGAAGCCCTCCTGGAGTCACCATCTTCGCAGCCAGGCATTCACCTCCAGGATGTATCTGTCTCTGCCTGGGCCCCTACCCTTGACTGGAAGGATCGAAGAGAACACCACCTGTGCTCCCAACTCCCTCATTCTTACTCCCAGAGCCCTGGATCACTTCTGATCTGCTGAGGGTCATACCTCGCAGTATCATTAGTGCCACATGGATGAGTAGCATGGGGTAGTAGTCAGAGGGCCAGATGATCCTCAACAATCCCTCCATAATGTGTTGCAGATGGGCCCCTGGCAGGCACCATACCTCCCGTGATGCCATGTCAGGGTGACAGATGGGTGCCTCCATCCCCCTCAGAAGAGAGTCACCAATCACCACTACCCTATATTTCTTTCTGGCAGTGGTGGCTGAGATCTTCCCAGCCTTGGGGGTACATAGCTTCTCCTCCTCCTCTGGGGGTGACTCCTCATCGCTCGTTGCCAGGGCAGCATATCGGTTTTCCATCACCATGGTGGGTGGGTTGGGAGGAGGGGTGGAGCACGACCTGCTGCCAGAAGTAACCAGCTGCCAGTTCTTGTGACAGAGCCATATCCTCCTCCCCCGGTGGTGTGACAGCAGTCCTCTGTAGCTCGATAGCCTCCTCAGCCATGGATGTCTCCATGTAAAATACGCTTGAGGAATTCCTCATGGGATGGATGTTCCTCAGCCTTGCCACCTCCTCCTGTAGCTCTCCCACCTGCTTCCTGAGAGATTCCACCAGCAGGCGCCTCACACACTGGATGGTCCCCCCGCCTGGCTTTCTGTGAGTGGGGAATGCAGGCCACAGTCTCGGCAAATCCACTCCAGGATCTGGGTAGAGGCATCCATGGCTAGGTTGTCTGTCTGGATACAGGTGCAGGTGGTGGAGACAGGAGTAGCATTGGCACTGGTGATGCGGCCCTTCCTCTGTGTGTGTGTGACTCCAACAAAACCAACGTGTTTCTGTGAAATGTTTTGGCTTTGACAAAACAGCCTTTTGGGGATTTGAATGACACGATGGTGAAAATGTTCAGACCAAATCTCTTTAAAGCTCCATTGGTTAATTGTGGTCACATGACTAGTGTCTAAACTAGCTCTCTTCCCCTCTCCACTGGGGGGACCGCACCATACAGGGGAAATCGTACAGGCTGGTGATGCGAAGCCTCCCTTTTCCAATAGGCCAAATGAAATTGGCTTTCCCAGCACCAATGTGGTGGCTTTGCTGGCTCCTCCCCGGCGCCCTGCTCCAGACCATCCATTGATGAGCTAGTGGGTGCTGCCCCGTGCTTCCCCAAGGCAGGCTGTGGTTTCCTTTTGGAAGCACCAGTTCCTGTCATGAGCCAGTGCCTGCCCTCCCATGTGTGGGGATCGGTAGACAGTATCTACCTATCTGTGCCTCATGAGAGGCAAAGCACAGGCTGGAGGTAGAAGCACACAGGTGGCTCTATGCCACCTTTGGTCCCTGTGGATTCTGGATCACAGTTTAGTATATTCCTAGAGGCTTCTCCAACCAGCAGCAGCCTTCCTCAGCTGTCATAGGCTTCTCAGCAGCCCAGAACTGCCAGAGCAGAGAACACTGGCCACTCACCCTACCATCCCCGAGCCTGGCTCCCAGCACGCCCCTTCGCCTAGGGCTGCACGAAGGGCAGCACAGAGTTGCATACATCATCCCAACGTTGATCCTGCACCAGTGCCATTTCCCCTTAAAAGTCTTTTATTGTGTGAGAGTGGAGCAGAGGCAAGAATCTGACCCATAATATTTAACTGCACGACTGGAATCTGATATGTGACTGATAGTCGACTCAGCCCTAGGAAATGTGCACTTTCATTTCCTGATTCCCCTACCTCTTCTTTTTGCGCTTCTCTTTTCGCTGCACTTTCCCCCCCGTCACATGATTGCTGTTTTTCCTTCACTCCGTCTCCGTCGTGTGATCAAAGGCAATTAGCTTCTGCGCTATAATTATTTTTTGCATAAACAATAGGATTGCGGCTCTCGCTAGTTAGCACCTTTATTTCTTAAATCACCGGATGGCTAATTTTAACACCGAGAGATAAACGGGGAATTTGGCTTGAGTGCTGCAGCTGGTAGAGTCGGTTGAAATGACTCGTTGAGTGCTGCAGGCACCGTTGTCCCTATTCTACAATGTAAGAGGTCATTTACTTCTGATAGTGGGTAATGTTTTCAAAATGCCCGAGGGACAGATTTTTAAAAGTATTTAGGCACCTAACACCCATTCCTTTAAATATCTTGCTCCAAGAGACTTAGGACCCTACATCCCATTTTCAAAAGTGGCACCTGGGCAAAGAAACTACCTCTTACTGTTTGATTCCTCCCGGGTTTAGGGAAACAGAACTTTGTACATTCTTTGTAAATCAACAGGATTGCATCAGGGAAAACATCTTACTCCAGCATCAGTTTTTCCTCCTAATGGAAATCATAGAATCAAAGAACTGGAAGGGACCTCGAGAGGTCATCTAGCCCAGTCCCCTGCACTCAAGGCAGGACTAAATATTATCTAGAATGATCGGCAGTACTCCGAGTTTTAGCCAACCGCTCAGGTCAAAAACAGGTAACAGTATTATTCATCAACACACATAGGGCAGTGACTATAGCAATGCCAAGCTACCCATGCTCACCTTGAGAAGAATTACATGCCAGATGAGAAATCTCTCACTCCGGGCAGAACAGATCTTGGATCAGGAGTGGGAGGGATCAAATCTAAACCTTCATAAAGGCTCAGTGATTGGCCTGGCTCTTTGCTTTTTCCCAACTGGTTCAGCCACCCTACTTCTGAGTTAATCAAATTCTGTTGGACTTTTCCACACATCTCCAAACCATATTAAACCATTGCACCATCTCCTATATATGTCTAAACAGTGGATGTATGCCTGGGACTTTATAGGTTGGCCATTCAGAACTCAGATTTGCTAGTTCTGAAATCACACGATGTATCACATGAGCTAAAAGAGAAGATGCAGTTATTCGATGCAGAAGGCCTATGACACACACTGCAGCAGTTTCAGTTCCATCCAATAGAGGGCAGTGCTGCTCAAACCCATTATGGCGATGGGACAACCAGTCTTGATAGGAGGTTTAACCAAATTTGGTGAACCTTTTTCTCCCCATTCATTTTATTTTTCTCACACCTCTGTACTGGATTAAGCAGGGACTGACTGGTACCCAGTGGTATCCTTAGGCACTAATGGCCATCACATTCATAGATGGCCCTGCTATTCTAGAGCCCTGTGTGTATATATACACAACCTGCTAGCTAGATCAAAAGCTCTGATTCCACATCCATGGTCTCTTGTGACTCTGATGCCCACCGACTCAACACCCTGCCTATGTACTGCATCTCCCTGCTTGGAAAGGTACGTTTCTGCTCCATCACCTTTGCCTCAACTCCAGATGGGGAATTTCCAGAGGCCGTAGAACTTTTCCAGAAGTGATGGGTTTGGCACTTGAGGGCACCACAGGAAGCCAGAGGTGGGTGGAGGAGAGGAGTCATGTTACTTTGATCAAGGTCCTGTTGGTCTCCCTCAGGCAAACAGTTCTTACTCCTGTCAGCAGCCCCACAGAATTAAGGGGCTTGTGTGTGAGAACTACTCAGGCGAGGACAGATTCCAGTCCTTTGTACAGGTCTCCTCGGAACGTGGGACCATCCTTGCTGTATTCGAAAAGGCTGGAACACCATGAGATTTTATCAAGTATTCCCAGCCCAGCTGGGAGCAGGACATTTGGGACAGGGAACCCTCTGAAACTGTGACGTTCTGGTTTCTGTGTAGCACTCCTCTCTGTTTCTAAGAACGCGGCCTGCAAGCAGAGCTAGCAGCCATTGGGGGTCTCCACGCTGCTGAATCTTGTTAACAGAGATGTCGTCTATCTATGGCTGGATTCTGTTGTAGGTAGAACCAGGCTTGCTAAAGAAGATAAGGGTCTGCATAGAGGATGGAGTCCCTGGGAAAAGTTCAGGATGACTGAGTGAGCAGGTGGAGCAGTGTCAGGCAGAATCTGACTCAGACAGAATACGCCCCGTCAGTACACACCAATGTACCACGGCACAACTCTTGCAGAGGGTCCACCCCACCCCCCTCACAGAGGGCTGGTCTATGCGGAGAGTTAGTGCTTGGCAAGCCAACGTGTGAATTTCCAGTGCACTAGCTTGCAGCGCAATAACCGGCTGTGTGGATCCTGCCCTGGCACACTTAGGGGACGTCTGCACTGCACACGCCTTACGTCACCATGTAGAGTACAGACATTGCCCGCCCGCCTAGCATGGTATAAATAACGGTGTAGACAGTGAGTTACTGCTTAGGTGAGTGGAGTACAGACATGCCAGAACCTTGGGGTATGTACCCTACATGGTCAAGCAGTGCCTCCCACCGCTACACTGCTAATTTTAGTAGTGCTGTATCCTGCTGTCTCCTCGCTACTGGAGCCTTTCCCCCTGTAACTACACACTGCAGTGTGGACACAGCTGCTTTTCACTGCGGCGTGTAGCTGCCGCCGCCAGTGGTGTGCAGTGTAGACATAGCCACAGCGTCCTTCAAATGGGAGTGGGTCAAAGTGCATGAAGGACCTTTCCGTGTGGTGTCACAGGTCCACCTGGCCAGTTAGTGCACGGCAAGCCAGTGCACTGTAGATTCACCCCCTGGCCTGCTGGGCGCTACGTCCCCATGTAGACGAGATCGGAGTTCAGACATTCCAAGGCCAGGAGAGCCACCGTGATCATCTAGTCCGACCTCCTGTGTAGCACAAGCCATAAAACTCCCCCCAAATAACTCCTAGAGCCGAGATTTTAGAAAAACATCCCATCCTGATTTAAAAATGGTCAGTGATGGAGAATCCACCACTAGCCTTGGTAAATTGTTCCAGTGGTTAATTAACCTCACTGTTAAAAATGTAAACCTTATTTCTGGTCTGAATTTGTCTAGCTTCAACTTCCAGCTATTGGATTGTGTTAGACAAGGGGTTCTCAACCTTCCCAATCTACTGTACCCCTTTCAGGAGTCTGATCTGTCTTGTGTACCCCTAACTTTCACCTCATTTAAAAGCTACTTACTTGCAAAAGTGTCATAGCACTCTCTTACTGAACAATGCTTACTTTCTTATTTTTGACCATCTAATTATAAAATAAATCAATTGGAATATTAATATTGTACTTACATTTCAGTGTATAGTTTATAGAATAGTATAAACAAGTCCTTGCCTGTATGAAATTTGAGTTTGTACTGACTTCGCTAGGACTTTTTATATAGGCTGTTGTAAAACTAGGCAAATAGCTAAATGAGTTGATGTACCCCCTGGAAGACCTCTGAGTACCCTCAGGGGTACGTGTAGCCCCGATTAAGAACTACTGTGTTAGACCTTCCTCTCCTAGACTGACGAGCCCATTATTGAATATTTGTTCCCCATGTAGATACTTAAAGACTGTGATCGAGTCACCCCTTAGTCTTCCCTTTGTTAAGCTAAATAGACCCAACTCTTTGAGCCTAGCACTGTAGGCAGGTTTTCTAATCCTTTAACCATTCTTGTGGCTCTTCTCTGATCCTTCTCCAATTTATCAACGTCCTTCTTGAATTGTGGGCACCAGAACTGGACCCAGGATTCCAGCAGCGGTCGCACCAGTGCCAAATACAGAGGTACAATAACCTCTCTGCTCCTGCTCGAGATTCCTCTGTTTATGCATCCCAGGATCACATTAGTCCTTTTAGCCACAGCATCACACTAGGAACACACGTCCAACTGATTTGTCCACCACGACCCCCAAATCTTTTTCACAGTCACTGCTTCCCAGGATAGAGTCCCCCTGCCTGTCAGTCTGGCCTGAGGGCTGTGATCCTAGACAAATATATTTACATGTATCTATATTCAAACGAGTGGAGCCAGCTGTGACAGACTGTACAGTGTGAAGGGTGAAGCCAGGACCACACCCTCACTCCACCCCCTTTCGGACACCTAGCAATCCAGAGGGACTATGATACAGTGTCTGTACTGACTGCATGTCCAGCCACATGGACCCTGGCCAGAATCTGCCCCATGATCCAGGATCAGTGAGATGCAACTCCTCAGCTAGTATGCTCACTTAGTGCAATTCACTGTTTTAACCAGGCATAGTTTTGTTGACATAGGGCCAGAACTCACTTCCACCGAATTCCTGAATATGTGGGCAAGTCCATCCAGGGTGCAAAAAACTCCTTTGTTCATCTCGTTCTCCCCAAGAGGGATTATTGCTGGTTTTATAATCTTTGCTCAAATTTTAATGGAATAAGATGACCCCCGATAAGGCATTTCCCCTAACCGCCCTACATTTTAACAAAGGTTGGTCCTTAGTTCCAAATTTCCTTCCACGCCTTACACGGTATCTCTCTCCCCACACCCATCTCTGGTTTAAGCAACAAATTACCTTATACCTGCTGCTATCAGGACCTACTATATATATATTTGAAATTAATCTTTTATTTCCCAAAGTAGCCCTGGCTATCATTCCATACTATGTGGGAACTCGAGTAATTACTTTCTTCCTGTTAGCTGATGTAACTAATTTGTAGGCACGCTGATGAAAACAGAAGTGTCAAGTGATTAAATTGAAGTGTGACCTCCGGAAAGGTCAGAAAGTCATTTCCCTTGTGCGGCTGGTTTATTAATTTTATGCCTGCCGAAACGCTCTAGCAACAGAATCTGTGAATTTCCAAAGGGCGCTGGGACTCTTTCAGCATGTGTGAGTCCCTAGTGCATATTCACTTTTTTGTATTCCCAGACGGCCGTGCTTGACATGTGCGAATTCCCCATGTACCCTTCTGTGGCCCGTATTGTGCAGGTGTGTACCACGCTTGTAGAATATGTCACACATCCCTCTAGCGGCCTGTGTGTATGGAGTGTAAGAGCCAGCTATTTATATTATGGTAGCATGCAGAGACCCCAGTCGGGACCACAGCCTCATTGTGCTAGGAGCTGTACAAGTGCAAAGGAAAAGACGATTTCTGCCCCAAATAAATAAAGGGTATGAGGGGAAGTGACTTTCCCAAAGTCACACAGCAAAACAGTAGCAGAACTAGGAATAGACCGCCTCCTCTTTTGCTGTCTAGTGCAAATACCTAAGCACCAGGTCATAGAATCATAGAATAACAGGGTTGGAAGGGACCTCAGGAGGTCATCTAGTCCAACCCCCTGCTCAAAGCAGGACCAATCCCCAACTAAATCATCCCAGCCAGGGCTCTGTCAAGCCTGACCTTAAAAACCTCTAAGGATGGAGATTCCACCACCTCCCTAGGTGACCCACTATTACCAGCTAGCATAAGGCTGTGCTTTGCTGCTGGAACTACCTGCATAGGTTCTGGAACTAGGAGTGCATCCTAGGGCTTCTGGGGTCCCTGGCTCTGGGGCAGCCCAACAGGCAGACTGCCCCGCAGCTGGGACTCCATTCCCTTTCACAAAGAATTCCAGAATTTTTGGTTTCATTCCATTTCAAAATAATTAAATCCTTTGTGAAAATGTGATTACCTTTCTCTGTCCAGCTCTAATATCTCTGCCTCTGGTCTAATATACAGAATAAACTGTAATTGTGCCACAGAAAACTACAGTATCAGAACTGCTAAAAACATACACAAGTTCCCAGCATTAGCACTGATTTAAAAAAAAATCCAAATGATAAAACCATTCTAAATGTATTGTCAGAACTCTGACCCTTAGAAAGTTCACCATGAAAATAATTGCATATGGCAACAGAGGGAAATGCAGAATAACTCTCATTATCATTTTCAGGCTGTTGAATTATCTTTCCAGATAACCAATCGGATATGAAATGACAAATGGTCATTTGCACAACATAAATTTATTAGCACCTTAAAAGGTGAATTACTGCTGAGGATAGAGATAGGTGAAAGATGCTGCTTCAAATAAAGGGACAGTAAGTTAATGGCAGTTCTGAGACAAGGTTCAGACCATACCATTCATCTGAGGAAAATAATATTGCGCCAATAGCTCACCATTTGTTAGCAGCAATTAGAAAGCGTTAGTGTCACGAAGTGCTATTTAAAGATGTTACCGAGCCAGAAGCCTTTACTTTTCATTTTAAGTGGGTTTGATTTGATTGCTGTCGGCCTTGTGTTGTCATATAAAAGTCTTGCCTGGGAAAAGCACCTTCAGGTGAGGCATCTTATTGGTGTTGGTAACACTAGTGAGTTCTTTCATGTAATCTTTTGGGGATGGTGGATATTTCTGTCTGTGTCTATCAGCCCGTATTGCAGGTGCAAATGCGAAGGGATCAGTTAAGACCAAAGTGATTTTTTTTCTAAACGTGTAGTTCCAGTGTTGCCAACTCCCATGAGTTTATCACCAATCTCTATCTCATAGAGCTGGAAGGGACCTCAAAAGGTCATCGAGTCCAGCCCCCTGCCTTCACTAGCAGGACTGAGCACAGATTTTTGCCCCCGATCCCTAAGTGGCCACCTCAAGGATTGAACTCACAACCCTGGGTTTAGCAGGCCAATGCTCAAACCAGGGAGCTATCAAGGCAATAAACATGTGGGTTCTTTTTCTTCGCCCTCTGGCTTTTGAGTCTTTAGGACGCACTCACGTTATGTTTCCAAGCTTTTCTCTGCAACGATGTCACGCCGGACAAGACGCGATAAATCGATCCCAGAAGATCGATTGCTGGCCGCCGAACCAGCGGGTAAGTATAGACGTACCCTTAGTCTGTTACACACCCGGACCCCACCTCCCCTTTCTCCCCCTGGCCCCCGCAGAGCACAATCCTTCCTGCCCTGTCTGTCACATGATAGGGAGGTTTACAGTCAGCAGGGGTGGCGGTCACTAGATGGGTCCCTCTTCTCTCCCCTCCCCCATTTCTCCCAGTGTGCTCTGCTGCTCCCCACCTTGGTGGAGGGGGTTCACCGGGCGCTGGGAGACAGAGGAGCTCTGTGAGGTGTTGTACAAAGCCGAGGCCCCGAAGCTTAAGGAAAAACATGTAAATAATAATAAAAAAACAGAGGAAAGTAAAAAACATGTTCAAGTTACTCTGCTGGGGGTGTGCTCATTTCAGCGGTAAGTGCTAGCACTGCACTCAACCTGCCGCAGATTTGTACTTGCAAATTGTTTAGAGACTGCCTCTGCAGCTCTTACTTTGAGTAGGAATTGACTTTATGAGTCAGGCCCAATGAAACCAATCGGCTCACTCTTGGAATGAGATCCTGCTCGCTAGGAGTAACGGTGAACATAAAAGCGCACAAGCTTTTTAAAGTGTGGGCTGGGGAATGGGCAAGCCTTGGAAGAATCAGCAGTATTTGGACTTTCTCGAAACAATCTGAACCTCACAGCTTTGCAGGACGGGGTTGGGACTCTCTGGAGAACATTCTTTGGGGTTTTTGCGAGATTTCGGGGAAAGGGTTTCCTGGTCTGCTGCACAATGAGCGGCCGGATGATTTCAGTCTGGAATGACTTTCATCTTAGCTGACAGGAAAACCAGCAGCAAGAAAGAACAAAAATAAAGTCTCCGTAAGAGATGACTGTGTGTAGTAGGTTCGAGCTCTATGATACTATGGTGATGAGCATGAGATAGACAGACAGACAGACAGAAAGGTACAGTTTCCTGTGCTCTTTGGTGCTGCCGTCATCATGTTGCTAATAAAATGAAGGTTTTTTTCCGAACAAACAAACCAACAGACACTTTTTCCTGTGAGACGGGCACTGGGGACATCGAGGCAGAGCTGGTAGTGAGAACGCGCATTCCTCAGCCACCCCCAGCTGAGCAGTTGATGGGCTCAAAGGCATGGCTTGGTTGTATCTGAGCGGCCTGCCTGTTAGGTGCCCATCTGACAATGAGCTGCTTCAAAGTGGGAAACCTGGCAGACGGCATCCTTGGAAATACTAGCCCGTGGGTTGAACGAACAAGGAGCCCTGCCCCAGAACTGTGGACCCTAGAAGCTGGGCTGCTGAGGAGCCAGGCAAGTGAGCGGCAGGAAATCAGAAAGGTAGGTTTCCTTTGCAGGGGTGGGGAACTGTGTGTGTGGGGAGGGGGGGGAGAGGGGAGGAGCGCTTGCACCCCAGCAATGGAAATATTGTGGGGCTCCATCCCTACATAAATGCACGCATGCTGGGGGCAGAGGGGGTGTGGAGGTGAGAGCAGGACCTGGAAGGGGCTGGTGCAGCCACCGCAGGGCTGGGGAACAGGGAGCGGGACCTGGACCTGGACAGGCTGGGAGCACAGAGGAACCCCAAGGACCCTCCTTCCCAGCCTGGAGCCAGCTGCCCCCCGCAGCTGAGTCTCAGTACCTCCCCTCACACCCCCTCCTGTGCCTCACCCCCCCCACCGACCTCCCTTAGCAGGGAGCTTCCAGCCCCTCTGTTCTTCAGATCCCTGCCTGGTTTCTAGAGGAGCTTCATCAAAATCAGACCATCTCTGTGGAACAGTTTGACTTCAATGAATCAGCAAATTCCAACAAAAAACCTGTTCCATCCCCATTTTTTTGACCAGCCCTGGTACTGGCCTCCTTCATAAAGCACAATTAGAACTATTGAAGAGCTAGGCCTTATTAGCACATCCCCCTGTGCAGGGCCAGCTCTACTGTTTTTGCCGCCCCAAGTAGCGCGCCGAATTGCCGCCGTGGACGGCGGGGGCCGTCCGTGCGCCGTTAGGGCGGCACGCGCGTTTCCGGGGCGGTGGCAATTCGGGGGCAGCTTCTGTCTTCAGCCGGAAGACAGAAGCTGCCGAATCGCCGCCGCGGGCAGGTGAACATAGAAGCTGCCGCCGAATTGCCGCTGCCGCGGAAATGCGCGTGCCGCCCTAACGGCGCACGGACTGCCCCCGCCGTCCACAGCGGCAATTCGGCGTGCTGCGTGGGGTGGCAAAAACACACGGACTGCCGCCCCTTGCAGATTGCCGCCCCAATGCTGGTGCCTGGAGCCGGCCCTGCCCCTGTGGCTGGCCAGCTCCTCATCATTTGGGTACCTAGCAGCTCCTAGGGGCTGAATCTCGGTCTGGCCCTTGCCTGGCAGAGGATTCCTCCTCACCCCCGTCCCTGGTGGCCCTGGACAAGGACCAGCCATCATGGGGCTTTCCATGTTGAGCACACTCTGGAGCTCTGCCACCTGGGCCCTGCTGCTCTCTCTGGCGGGGCCCTTGTGATCCATGGAGCGAACCGGCAGGGCTGAGCTGGCTCATCTCAGCTGGAAGCAACTTTTCTGCTGTGCTGCCCTGTGAAGAATAATATGCCGGAGGCCAGAGACACAGCAAACATGAGAGAGACAGAGTGCGCACGTCAAAGGATGGTTCCCCGGCAGTGTCAGCGGCCCTTTAAAAAACGACTCTTCTAATTCTTGTTTTGACAATACCTTGTCTTTGCAGCGGCATGCTCTTACCTGGGTCTGGCGCAGTGTGCAGCCGTGGACACTAGATGTCCCCATTTGCATGCGAATGAGAGGTGAGGCTACCTCTGCTGGAGATGGCAGCAAGCCCGGATCCCCCCAACTTGCTCCAGCGTTTGCCTTGACACTGACAGTAATTAACAAGAACACCGTTTAGCCTTCTGTCATTTGCACGGGATCAGTAATGTTTGATTTGTTTAACCTTTGCATCAAAAAAACAACAGCAATACCTCCGCAGTGTGTGCAATGCTCTTTCTTGTAGCCACCAAACAAGAAATCTACAGCGGCCATGGATAATAGGAAGCTACAGGAGGGTCAGGCCAAGGCCATGAGTATGAATGTTTACTTCTGGTTTCCAATTTGACGTGCCCCGTTCAGTTTCTCAGAAAATCCCAGGGCCTTTGAAAACCAGCCCCGTCGCCTTTAACTCTTTGAGAGCTAAGCGTTGCTGCGGGCAGTTCTCTGGGAGCGTATGAAGCTTGTTCTTTACAGCTCTGCATTGGTGTGTAACTGGTGTGTAGTAATATGATAGGGAAATGGTCAGATAGGGAAACTGAGGCAAGGAAGTTAAGTGATTTCCCCAAGGCCACAGAAGGAGGCGATGTCAGAGCCAGGAACAGAACTGAGCAGACTGTAGCGCTGCCACTGCCGTTCTGATCATTATGCTACTCTTTTATCTGGCTGTCATCCTTGTGAAATTTTGCCTAAAGGGTCTTGCAAGAGGATTAATGGTATTACAATGTTCTCTGTACTCCCCTTGACATGGTGATGACATCAATTACTTGTATAATGATCCTTGTCGTGGGCCATCAGCAGAAAATAGACACAGGGTTTTCAATACCAAAGTACAGGCCTTCACCACTTGAACTAAAGGAGCAACGTTATTAGCAAACAGTAGTTGTAGACTCGTATGCTCCCCGTGGGCCAGCCACTAGATGAGCTCACAATCAACACATGCAACCGGTGTTCCACCTGCACAGGCAAAACTACAGAGATGTTGACTGTGACAGGTCTAAATGATCTCTCACCATATGTCCCCCTCTGTCTAGCTAATGGATGTTTGCCTGTCTGTCATAAGAACATAAGACCAGCCATATTGGTCCATCTAGTCCAGTATCCTGTCTTCTGACAGTGACCAATGCCAGGTGCCCCAGAGGGAATGAACAGAACACGTAATCACCAAGTGATCCATCCCCTGTCACCCATTCCCAGCTTCTGGCAAACAGAGGCTAGGGACACCATTCCTGCCCATTCTGGCTAATAGCCATTGATGGACCTATCCTCCATGAATGTATCTAGTTCCTTCTTAAACCCTGTTATAGTCTTGGCCTTCAAAATATCCTCTGACAAGGAGTTCCACAGGTTGACTGGGTGCTGCGTGAAGAAATACTTCCTTTTATTTGTTTTAAACCTGCTGCCTATTAATTTCATTTGGTGGCCCCTAGTTCTCGTGTTATGAGAAAGAGTAAATAACACTTCCTTATTTACTTTCTCCACACCAGTCATGATTTTATAGACCTCTATCATATTCCCCCTTAGTGGTCTCTTTTCCAAACTGAAAAGTCACAGTCTTTTTAATCTCTCCTCATATGGCAACCGTTCCATACCCCTAAACATTTGTGTTGCCCTTTTCTGTACCTTATCCAATTCCAATATATCTTTTTTGAGATGGGGTGACCACATCTGCATGCAGTATTCAAGATGTGGGCGTACCATGGATTTATATAGAGGCAATATGATATTTTCTGTTTTATTATCAATCCCTTTCTTAATGATTCCCAACACTCTGTTCACTTTTTTGACAGCCGCTACACATTGAGTGGATATTTTCAGAGAACGTATCCACAATGACTCCAAGATCTTTTTCTTGAGTGGTAACAGCTACTTTAGACTCCATCATTGTATATGTATAGTTGGGATTATCTCAGCCTTTCATTATTTCCCAGTCATCTAATATTTTTTCCCCCTAGAGGTGGACATCTGAGCCCAGATCCAGAGGTGACGCATGAGGGGGGCATGTGGGGTCATGCGCCCTCCTGATTTGCTGCTTGACTTGTACTGAGCATGCTCAGTAACACAGCTGCCCTCACCCTGCCCTTCCACTATCAACAGGAGCGGGTCTTCTCTACCCACACCCTGAGATAATAAGCTTTTTGGTCTTTGATCTCAGAGTCTATTTGCTTAAGTAATTATACCACTTTTGAGCCCCTAAATCTCAAAATGCTTTACAAAGGAGAGCAAGTAACATCATCTCCATTCTCAGAGATGGTAACTTGCCCAAGGTCACAAAGCAAATTAGTGGCAAAGATGGAAACAGTCCCAACATCTCCTGATTCCTAGCCGGGTGCCCTATCCTCTGGACCACACTGCTTTCAAGATGCTTACTTTTTGCTCCAGAGTTTATTCAGCCTCAGTTCAGTTGTTCCCTCTTAAACATCCTCAATTTACCACGATAATGTCACCCCTTAGTGACTTTTTTCCACCTTGTCTCCCATGAGGGATGGCGAGGAATTGATTGTGCTGTACAATTGCGAGACAGGAGAATGTTGATTCCCACTAATGTATCCAGGTACCGCAAGCCATTATTATTTTCTATCACAGAGAAATGGCTTGCGGCCATCAGCAAAAAGATGCTCTAATAGCAGCACATTATCTCCTGACAATGGCTCTGTTAACACAAGCTAACCCTGCCTATGTGCTTAGACACTGAAAGAAAGGGGCTAGCATAGAGAAGGGCTGGTAATAGATTGAGTGTTTCTATCCAGGTAGAGAAATGGGAAGTGGAATGCGAGGTAGTGGTCCTGGAAATAGATTTACAAATGCATTTAGAGTCTGGGAACAGCAGACAGCATGATGCAGTTAGGTTCATTTGGAATTCCAATCATATAAGCAGGGAGGCTGTGGAGGATTTAGCTTGCCAATCAACATCTTATTTATTTCCTTTGAAGGGGATATCTTTATTCTATGGTTGTCTCTGCTTCTGCCATCTATGGAGATTTCAAAACCAAGCATCTTGTGTTATTGTATTATTGCTTTTGTTTTGTCCAGAGCAGCACAATACGAATGAAAATATCGATACTAAGGCTTGTGGAACACGTGTGAAGCCTTTCGCCTCCAGGTCATAAATCTGAATCGAGCCTAGGTGGGAAAGGACATAATCATCATTATGGCATCCAGCGGGCCCTTGGGGCCATATGGACACATCGTGGGAAACAATCCCTACCCCAAAGAGCTTACAAATGAAACAGAAAAAGGGCAGAAGGGGGGAAAAAAAACCATAAAGTGACTTACACAGGGCCAAGGACAGAGCTGAGATTAGAACTACCAACTCCCAGTGCCTGTGTCCTAACCAGCAGGACATATTTCCCAGCCATGCTTGGTTAATGTGTGAGATGGTCTTTCTGTAATGAGTTCCCACGCTGACCAAAAGTTCAAGGCTCACACAGGGCCAGTTAGTTGAACTTCTTCGCAGGGAGCATGACCAGATCCTCAGCTGACGTTTTTTGTTTTTGTGCATGCAGAAAATCCGCCCCCCCCCCCCCCCC
>NW_020664587.1:5364550-5394055 GCF_002925995.2 Terrapene triunguis
AAAAAAAAAAAAAAAAAAAAAAAATAGATACATTTTCTGGCAGGACATTTCAAAACGAAAATGTTGGCTTCCAATCAAATGTTGTTTCATTTTGGATTTTGGAAACAGAAATATTTCTGTTTTCAGTTTGGGGATTTGCAGTGTGCGTTCTTTAACCTCTCCCTTTTATTCACTGGAAACAAGGGGATAAAGATTGTAAAAGTGTGAGAAAGTGAGAAAACGTGACTTTCCACACGTTTTCTTTTACTGTTTTCCAAATGGAGAAATGATGTTTCCCCCCCCCACTTTCTCCCACTATTTTACACCCCCCTCCTCTTTTTTCCAGGGGGAAAAAGCAGAAATGAAATTACATCAAGTAGCAAAATCTACTTAGTTTAACAAAGAGAGGGTTAAAGGGTGACTTGATCACAGTCTGTAAGTACCAACATGGGGAACAAATATTAGAAAATGGGCTCTTCAGTCTAGCAGATAAAGGTCCAACACAATCCAATGGCTGGAAGTTGAAGCTAGATAAATTCAGACAGGAAATAAGGAGTAAAATTATGACCCTGAGAGTAATTAACTATTAGAACAATTTACTAAGGGTTGTGGTGGATTCTCCATCACTGACAAATTTTAAATCAAGATGGGATGTTTTTCTAATAGACCTGCTCTGGGGATTGTTTTGGGGCAGGTCTCTGGCCGGTGTTATCGTAGAATCAAAGAATCATAGAACTGGAAGGGACCTCGAGAGGTCATCTAGTCCAGTCCAGTCCCTTGCACTCAAGGCAGGACTAAGTATTATCTAGACCATCCCTGACAGGTGTTTGTCCAACCTGCTCTTAAAAATCCCCAGTGATGGAGATTCCACAACCTCCCTAGACAATTTATTCCAATGCTTAACCACTCTGACAGTTAGGAAGTTTTTCCTAATGTCCATCCTAAGCCGAGCAACAACAACAAAAGGTTTATTTCATTTCAAAGTTCCAGCAGAAAAACAAAAATTTTCATCCAAAACATTTCGAACGGAAAATGTTCACTGTGAGAAATGGCTGTTCTAATCTGGGCAGCGCTCCAGGCAATTTGACGGAACCACATCACTTTACTCCATTGTGGGATCTGGCCCCTTCCATGTAGGGGCTTCATGTATGCCTGATTCTTTAACTTCTGTCAGAATGGGCTGGGGACTCCAGTCCAGGTTCTAATGGACTGGTGTTCACAGCACAAGAGCTACCACCATAAATCAATACTAATTTAGGGCCATGATCTTGTGAGGTCCTGAGCTCCCTCATTTCATATTAATTTCACTAGGAGTTGAGGGTAGTCAGCACCCTACAGGACTGGGCCCTTAATCGTTTATGGCATCCAGAACAGAAAGCAGAAGGGTCCATAGAATCGTAGGACTGGAAGGGACCTTGAGAGGTCATCTAGTCCAGTCCTCCGCACTCATAGCAGGACTAAGTATTAAAAACTGCCAACTCTCTTGAATTATTTCCCCCCTTAGATCTTGCCTACCAACTTGCTGAGTTTGCTAAAGTCTGCCTTCTTGAAATCCATTAACTTTTTTGTGCTGTTTTCCCTCCTACCGGTCCTTAGGATCATGAACTCTACTATCTCATGATCACTTTCACCCAAGCTGCCTTCCACTTTCAAATTCTCAACCGGTTCCTCCCTATTCGTCAAAATCAAATGGCATCTGAGTTATTCTTTCGCCCCTAGAGACGGCTCCTCCCATGCAGGGTTTGTGTACCTAGGCAGGCGGCATGCGGAAGCCTGCATGGCTGATGTTATTGGCGCCCGCACTCCATGGTCCAAAGGCCACGTCACTGATACTTTGTGTCTTCTCAGCAGGCGTTGTTTGGGGTTCTCTGATTGGTGTCTGTGACCCACTCAGCATGGCACTGTACCCTGCTCTCACGATGGCTGGGCTCCTTCTGTAACAGGCTCATTGACCTCGCAATGTGGCTCAGCCACCGCTAGAGGGTGACAGAGCGCCACACTGAATGGGTGTGGGTCACATGCCCCCTATTGGCGTTCTTGTTCATGGCCTACGCCTACTGCCAATCCTGCACTTTTCCTTTTGCCCTAGAGCTCATCTGACCCCATTTTAATGATGGTCTTTCCCATCCAACTGGAGGGAAAGACACATGTTGTATCCCTGCAGGGCCCTGTAGCGAGGAGATCACCCCGCTCCGGTTTGGAAGGGGTTAAAAACAGCCCTGGAAAAGGTCTGCCTCAAGGAGCCAATCACAAACGGGCTTGAGGCAGCCAATCAGGGCCTGGCTGGGCCAGTATAAGAAGGGCTCCTGGGGAGAAGGAAGTCTTATCTTGCTCCAACAATGGAGCAAGGACCTAGCTGCCCGGTAGAGACAGGCGTACCTTGGACAGAACAGTACTGGGAAAGGGCAGGCTGAGCTGGGGAACTCTGGCCTGGCGACCTCCCAGGCTGAGACCTTGTAGCAAAGGCCTGAGGAGGTACGAGGTCTGCAACGAGGCAGCCAGGGCCAGAAAAGGCAGCAGGTCCTACCCCCTTGCCAGTGATGAGGGGCTAGATGACAACTGACAGTAGCCACTGAGGCAAGGTGGGTATAGGGGCTGGGGTACCCCTGGGAGGGGAGACCCAGAGTGTGAGGACACTGCCCTGGGGCAGCACCCCAAGGTAAAGGGCACCATGGTCCAGGAGGGACGCGGGGCCTGAACTGGTGGAGATAAAGGGACTGCAGAGGGACAGGTAAGGGCAGGGGAGAAACCGGCCAGAGGAGGGTGCTCCTGAGCTGGATGAGCTAATTCCCGGACTGACCAGCAGGAGGCGCCGTGCCGGTGAGGGCCCTGCCTTGCTACAGGCCCTTTAAGGGCTTCACCTTTGTAAGATAGGCCCGCACGTGCAGAACATCATGTTTCAAAAAAGAGATGAGTTTTTAACAGTAATGATACCCGGCAGATCTAAAAGCACCTTATACCGGGGGTTAGTATCATTCTCCCCATTTTACCAATGGGGAAACTGAGGCACAGAGAGGGGACATGACTTGCCCAAGGTCACCCAGCAGGCCGGTGGCAGGGCCAGGAATGGGATCCTGAGTTGCTAGTAGCAGTATGGAAGCCCCAGGTGGGATCAGGGCCTCATTCTGCTGGGGGCGGTACAGAAACAGAGACAGTTCCTCCACCAACCATCTTGCAGTCTAACTGGACAAAAGGTGAGAGGGCCACACAGCAGGTCAGTGGCAGAGCTGAGGACTGAACGTTGCTCTCTTCTAAGACCCACTGCCTTGTCCGGCTGCTCTGTGGTTTGAAGCCTGCTGTGATTAGAACAGCGTTCGGACTGCGAGTGGGGAACAGCTGTCAGTGAATTACTACTGTTCACACAACGGGTGAAATTCATCCCTGCACAGCAAGTCAGCCCAAGGCACGTCCCACTTAAACCCTTTGGACTTAACCGGGTTTTTCCTGGCCCCTTTGAACAGGGGGATAAGTTTCACCCATAGCGGGGGATGGGCGGAAGTAAACTAATAAGCAAAGTGACTGCACCATTGTGTATTTCCCCCCCTCAGTTTAACTTTTTCGTTGTTGTGTGTAATTCAGGAGACATGCAAGAAAAATACCAATTCTTGTTAGCTGGGGGGGGGAGAGGGGGAAGTAATATTAATAATAATTAATGCTGAGGAAATGGCGAGATGGGAAGCGCATCCGCTGAGAAGACTTTCGAATAGCTTTGTGTCTATTGGGGCTTAAAGGCGCGTTTCTTCCCCTCAGAATTCTGGTGGCGAAAGCTACCCCATTAATAGGCATCTGTTATAACAACCCACCACATGGATCTCTTGAAAGAAATGCGAAGCCCAGCCTGGCTTAAAAATGCCAGTAATGGGATGCGGAGAAAAATTGCTTCTTTTATGAATTAAATCCCTCCCACACCCCTGCCTTCTTTTTTAGAGACAACATTGTCTGGGAAGTTCTTTGCTGGCTGATTGTGAAGTCAATTGGTAAGTAGCCTCAGGTACCATGCAAAGTACTCTGGCCACCAGGGCTCTCAGTAATGAGGGACGTTGCTTAGCTGCCTAGTGGGGTGATCCATCACAGATGGTTGCAAAATGACTGTGAATCGGGGGTGGGGTTGTATAGAAAGACGTTTCTTTGTAAAGACCGTGGTGGGTTTTCAGGACCTTTGGCTATGGATCACTCAGTCCCCAGATGAACCAAGTGACAGGAAAGGCATCTAGCAGTTGAGGATATTACACACTGCTTTTTTTATTTGTGCGCCAGGGAAGCACAGTCTAGTGCTTAGAGCAGGCAAATGGGAGCTAGGCTTGAGCGGGGAAAATGGCCTGCTGGTTACAAGCAGACGGGCTAGGCATCCCCAGAGAGCCTATCATTGTAATAGACAAGACTGAGGAAAGCTAGGAGGGAGAAAGCATTCTTAAGCCCAGTTGCAGAGGACCAAGGAACAGGGAGATTCAGTGACTGGCCCAAGGTCCCACAGGGAATCTGTGGCAGAGTTAGTAATTGAACCCATCTCTCCATAAACCCAGGCTAATACCTTAACCACAGAACCATTCCTTCATGAATTTGATTATGTCCCCCTCTAGTGGCTGCCCCCAGGAGTTATAGCTAAGGCTGCGAGTTTTCACGGAGGTCACAGGAGTCACGGATTCCATGACTTTCCATGACTTCTGTAGCGGCCGGTGCGCCTGGCTCAGGGGCAGCTCAGGCAGCCCCCTGCTCCAGTCACACTGGCCGCTGCTGGGGCAGTCTTGGGCCACCGTGCCCCCCCCCCCAGCAGAGTTAGGGTGTGGGAGAGTGCAGGGGGTTGGGGCAAGGGATGGGGTGAGGTGGGCTGCGCTTACCTGGGGGGATCCCCGGAAGCGGTGACATCCCCCTTGCTCAGCTCCTAGGCGGAGGCATGGCTAGGCAGCTTTGCGCACTGCCTCTGACCAGAGCACTGGCTTCACAGCTCCCATTGTCCGGGAACCGTGGCCAATGGGAGCTCCGGGGGCAGTGCCCTGGGTGGAACGCTTCAATGGATAACCAAACCTAGACAGATTTCAGAGTGGTAGCCGTGTTAGTCTGTATCAGCAAAAAGAACGAGGAGTAAATTTGTTAGTCTCTAAGGTGCCACAAGTACTCCTCATTCTTCAAACCTAGTCAGTACCTTCCATAACGCTTCATGATTGATAGACTCAAAGGCCTTTACTTAGGTCAATAAATGTCATAAACAATGGCCCGTGTTGTTCTCTACACCTCTCTTGGCTCTGTCGTGTAACAAAAATCATGTCGGTGGTGCCCCAAAATGGTCTTGAAACCACACTGGGATTCCAGAAGGACGTCTTTGGCAAAAGGGAGGAGACGGTTCAACAGGATGTGAGCGAGGATCTTCCCGGCAATGGAGAGGAGGCCAAGGCCTCGGTAATTCCCACACATTGACATCACCTGACCCTGAAATGCAGCAACCTCTCACATGACTGAGCTGCAGAAAGATCTCTTGGTATGACTTTGGCCCCTGGATCAGCATGCGTGTGGGACTCCAATTAGCATCAATGGAAGCAGTGCACCTGCCTTACAGGGAAAATACACCTCCTTGGAAAAGGACCTGCCACCATGTGGAAGATTACACATTTGAGATCACTGATAAATCCCATACTGCTGCCGACCAAACCCCTGTCTCCGACGCTACCATACTAGCTTAGAAAAACCTCATCCCACCCGTATTTCAGACACACAGATGGCTTTGTGCCAAGGTGATATTGAATTGATTCAAAACAAATTTGAGGATGTAACAGGTATTAGAGTCCTTCAGGAAGGTCACTGGGTATACGGCACAAGTTGCTCCTTTTTAATCCACCTTTCCGTTTCAATTTATGATTGTGCTGAGAAGCATGGACTGTCTGATTCCCGGTTTAAAAAGAAAATAAACCAAAATCGTGGGAGAGATCTCAGTGTTAAATATGATGGACTTTGCCTCTATTCCCAAGAATCCTTGTGTGTGTGTGTGTGTGTATGTGTAACAACACCTCTGGATGGGTCATCATCTCTAGGGATTGAACCCTGGACCTCTGCATCTAAAAAGCATGCTCCTCTGTTGAGTGATACGAAAGACCAGGCTCAGTCGCCGTAACACACTCATAAACCTCTATATGTGGTATAGATACTAGAGGGCAACAAGATCCACACTAAGTTACCATGAGTTACATATGGTAACTGGGATGGATACAGGAGAAAAGGGCCTGAGGGGCAGGTAGGTATGGATGGATGCTTGTGTGGGATGTTATAGGGGAGATGTATATATGAATGTATTTTCATCGATGATGTAGGAGACAAGGGTATGTGTCTGTGTGCTTAGCAGGTATTGAGCTGCTGTAGGTACCTATATGACTGTAGCCAGTCAAAATAGCATTTGAGTGCCATCAAAATAGCATTTGAGTCCCTTGCAACCTTTAATGCACTTAGCCTCCCAGCACCCCTGAGAGGCAGGGCAGTGCTATCATCCCCATTGTACTGATGGCACAGAGAGGCTAAGTGACTTGCCCAGGGTCACATAGGAAGTCTCTGGCAGAGCAGGGAATTGAACCGTGGTTTCCATGTCTCAGGCTAGCACCCTAAGCACGAGATCATGCTTCTTCCAATGGCATGTGTGCAGGGAGGATGTGTGGGGACCTGTGTTGGAGGACAGTACAGAGGAAGCATCTGCTAGTGCCTAGAGGGAGGTTACTGTGATAGATGTGTGTGAAGGTGGTATTAGGATAGCATAGGGACAGGCGCGAGTGTGGAGGAAAGTCTGGGGTACAAGCATATGTCTTGGGAATTGTGAGGACGCGTTCTGGGCCAGAGTCTCTGTTGCCCTACCCTTTGCTAAGTCATTTACCTCAGTGCCGAGTGGTAATGAGTTAGTTACACTTACACTGGTGTAAAGGACAACACAGGGTGCAGGGCAGAGGAGATTCAGGCCCTCGGTACCCATAACAATGGTCAGACGTTTTATTCTATTGTCGGAAAAATCCCATGCATTATGTGCTCTAAGCAGGAAGATGCTAGTGTAGTGAACCATCACTGCACACATACAGACCACAGGGGTAGTCAGTTATTTTTTGTCAAGGTCCAAATTTCTTGGTCAAGGTCTAGACTCCAGAGAAACATTTTTTCCACACCGCAACAACAATAAAGATAGTCATAAGTAAATAAAAAGATTTAGCAATCTGTTCAAAAGTGTCTGGCATCCGGATTTGGCCCACGGTCTGCCTATTGACGGCCCCTGGACCACACAGTCGTCAGCAAGAAATCCAGGAACCTCAGCACCAAACCCATTAATCTCTGTTTCTTGAGCTAAAGGAGAATGCCTTTCATTGAGAGTGAGTAGCTGGCTGTTGTAGTTGCTAGGGGAAGCCACTGGAGGGAGACATGTCCACACTCACTATGCCAGTGTCTCTTCATGAAAATGAGTCTATAATATCTGCCAGACACGAATGCATTACTATCAACCTCATGTGAAAGCCAGTCATTGACCTGGCTGGCTCGCAAGCAAGCCCAAGTGCCCTCACGTCTGCTCACTGCCAGTCTTTGCCTGCAAACAGATAGAAGGACGCTTCCTTGAAAATGGAAGTGGTTCTTAAGTGCCTCTACATTTTTAAAAGCAGTCTTTGATGTTTCTGGGAAGCAAGCTGAGCTTGTTACATCTTCCTGCCTCAAAAACAACCTCTTTTCCGTACCATCCTCATCACCCCATTATTTACCGATACCTCCTTGAATCCGAGAGTCCCTTGTGAAGTGAGTCCCCCATTCAATCGCCAAACACCCCCACCCCCGCCCAGCGTCTGCCTTTCTTTGCTTGGTATCCTTTCAATACAGAAAGAATTGTTTGTTAGATCTCCCTTTGATCTCTTTGGTTGTCTGTTTTCCATCTTTCTTGCTTGTTTGCCAACTGAATAGCTGCCTTTTTCTGAGAGGGGCTAAAGACCTCTCTTGGAAGTCTATCTTAGAAGTAGAGCTTGTTTGAAGGATACCATAGCATTTCAAGCCGCGCTACTTGTGTAAAATACATTCCTTTCTTACCCCCAACCACGGCTAGGTTTTTTGCTTTGGATTCTAGTAAAAGAGAACAACATAACCAACACAAAGTTGCTCTTTGGGATTTATCTGTCGGTGAAAAAATTGATCAACTAATAAGGAACCCTGCCAGAGAAAAGTAACAACAAAAAACCCACAGTTGTTGAGTAGATTTCTTTCTTCCCTGCCCACCTGTGGCCATTTTTAAGTACCCTTTTCCCCCCTTTTGTTAGGGTTGACAATGAGTCCAAACTTCAAGTGAAAAAAATGAGACTCAAACACAAAAAGTGGCCGATTCTGACAAGAACCACTATTAACCTGCTCATCCGTCTCCAAAAGAAACACGAGAGCAGCGAATCGGAGGGAAATTGCTTTAATCTCGCTATGGATTAATAATATTCTATTTCATTTGCTGTGAGATAGCTGCATACGGAGCTTCCCTCCCCCTTCCCCATTCATAATGTATCCCCAGCCAATTAACTTTTGCTGCTGCAGCAGTAATAAACTATTATATTATTGATGTCAAAAAGAGTGTATGGTGCCCTCCATCTTTCTGACAGTGTTGTGAAAAGCCAAGCTTATTTATTACAGCAGAGGATGGCATTCTCTCAACCTGTTCTCATCCCGAGCTGGGGGCTAATACCCAGGAGAATCACGTTTATAAATATCTCCCCCATTTATTACCTAGCCCCCACGCCCCGGCACTGCCTTTTCAAAAACATGCTAAAATGATCCAAACCTGTTGGAGCCTTTGATGTTAATGGAGTCAGTGCCTTAGGCAATGGAGTTACTCGATTTATACCGCTGTCATTGAATCGGATTCTGTTGCCAGGTTGCTTAGTCACTAAGGCCCGGATTTCCAAAGGTATTTAGGCACCTCATGTCAATGGGAGTTAGGCACCTAAATACCTTTGAGGGTCTGGCCCCAAGAGACAGCTTGGGCCTGCCCCCTATTGAGTGGTACCTTACTACACCATTACCCCTGCTCTCCCTGGGACTGTTAACAGAGCCTGAGTTTCATTTACACGAAGGCCACTTCCCACGGCTCTAGTAGTGCAAAGGGGCCTTCAAGTGAGCGTAAAGATGCTTTATCCTACCGTAAGGCCGCCATGATTACAAGTGGCTGAATTGGGCCCTCTGTGCATAGGAACCAGCCCTTCATACCCTCACTTGTGTGACTCCTACAGTTAGGGGGTTTCAGGATTAGCTCCTGATGGCTCGAGTCTCAGTTCGTGGGAAGTTTTATTTAAAATCCAAACTGCCCATGTAAACAAAGTGAAAGTGCTAAGGACAGCTCTGGGCTTTTCGCCATGGTAACCACATGGTAGGTAATTAAGTAACCATAGTAACGGTTACAGTGCCTGGCATACCAACTGCTCTCTCTCAAGTACCATGTAAGCCATTAAACATACAGCAGGGCATCCTGGGATACATTGTGTGAGAGGCAGGTGACGCTCCCCATCCTCAATCTGGGGTGAATTTTCTACAATGTCATATTTATTTCTGTTCCTCTGGGTGCCTGGTGGATGCTGGCCCAAAGCCCTGGCTGCGTGCTGTGGTAACCCTTGTGACTTGGGCCCCCCCAGTTTTATGGGATCCAACTAGGAACACAGCGTTTGGACTTGGGGGCCTGATTCTCGGTTCCTCCATCCCTGCGTCTATGGCAGGAAATGGGTAAAGGGCGACTTGTAAGTCCTGTTTGGGCTGCTCGCATTACGGGGTTTTTTGGGGACTTGCCCAGGCCTTGGTGAAAGTTACAGCCAGCTCAGGGCTACGCTGATTTGCACTATGCTTCCCATGGCCACCTAGAGATGAGCCAGAGCTCAGTGAACCCTGGCCACACCCCCTTCCTCCCACCGGGCAGTAAAAAGGGGGCAATCACGCTGCCCTCCTCTGCCAGGCGCTTTGAGATCTCCCGAGGAAATGCACCAGAGGAAGGCTAGGTATTGTTATTAAGGCAGGGGGCTCAGTCCCTATTTGACCCCTTCTGGCGAAAGCTCTGATGCTTCTGACATGACAGGGCAAGGCAGGAGTCCAATAATTTCCCCTTCTTTGACCAAGCAGATGGAGCTGAACCGTCGCGGAGTGAGGAAAATGGAAATTAGAGCAGGTTGCTTGATGCCCATTGGCTCTGCAATGCTAAATCAAACAGGGTCCTCCTTTGAGAGGCAAGCACGGGACCTCCTTTGAGCCCCACCGCCAGCCCACCTCCAGGTATAAGGAGAATGTATCCAATGCACCACTCCTGGGGTGTCTTTCTTGCCCACCCTTTGGACGTGCTTTGTCCACCAGGGGGTGCTAGTGTAACCCATACACCTGCCGGGTGTGGTGCTCTGTCCCATCTAGTGGCACCGAGACCACTTAGAGAGGGTTAAATGAGTCTGCTCTATTGTCTTAGCTAAGAGCCAGTTGGCTTTTGGCTCATGCGGTAGAGGCTCATGCACTGAGGTCCCAGGTTCGATCCTGCCCGCCGCCGCCGGGGGTCTGTTGGCGTTACACTAGCAGCGAGCAAATCCTACATTAAGGAAAGTGCTGGGAGTGTGACTGTGGCAGGTTTCTGCACTGGGGTGACGGAGAGAGAGGGCTACTTGTGCTCATGTCCCATTCCAGGGTATCCACAGAGTGGCCCTATAAGGGGCTGTGGAGGGCACAGCCCACGGTGGCCAGAATATGGTTTCCAAAAGGACAATGTAGGGGCCAATGAACGAGATATTCTAATGGCCCTCAGAGGAAGGACACAACGTATGGACCTCTGTCCAGGGCTGATTTCAGTCACTAGGACGCCCTCACAGTTGAGCAGGTGTTATGGCAAGTCTGCCTCAGTTTCTCCTTTGTTAAGCCAATCACCATTTAGTCCCATGTCTGGCAGCACCTTGCTGTGACTCCAGCCTGATCTTCAACAGTCTGTCCCCACTTAGGGCACTACAGAGTTTGGTGATTAGGGGGCTGGTAACCCTATGGAAGGGTTGACAGTCTCCAGCCTCTTGGGGTTCAGACCCCTTGGCTCCACAGGCTCCACCAGCCCCACTGCTGGGGTTGTTAGGGGAACCCAGGCCCACCCACTGCTCTGGGCTCCAGCTCAGGGACCCTGCATGAAGCAGTCAGAATTGGTTTCCTACCACATCTCTTCTGTAGGCTGTTCCCCAGACTCTGCTCCATGATCCTCTTCCTCTGGAGGTCCAGCTACCTGGGCAGCTTCCCACCAGTCCATTGCTGAAGGCCCCCTGTTCTTAGGGGTCATCAGCCTCTCTGGCAGCCACCCGTCCCTTATGACCTGCAGCCTTTTGATCCCCCCAGCTGCTGCATGGCCACCAATCATCCCCAGCTGGGAGGCAGCTTGGCTCCCTGTTAATTAATTAGTTAATTTTTGCTTTCCACTGCAGCATGGCGCACGAGTCACTTGCTGGGATCAGCTGGGCACATCCCACCTAATCAACGCCCTGCCACTGCAGAGGCCTCTGGCACTGTGGGCCCCTGGGTCTCTGCCAGTGGCACACAGCAGTTTAGTCTAATCCAAGTTTTTGAGCCCAGTGCAGGGGGTAACGGAGTGAAATTCAATGGCCTGTCATGCACCGGAGAGCAGACTAGATGACCTCACTGCCCTGGTTCTGGCTTTAAACTCCATGAAGCTATGAAATAGGAGAAGGCAGCGTGGAGGGTGATATGTGGCTTTTAGAAGAAGGGTTCTGCGGTGCACTGGACCAAAAGCTTTGCTAAAGTCAAGATATATCACATCCACCACTGTCCCCATATCCACCGAGCCAGTTATCGCAGCATAGAAGGCAACCAGATTGGTGGGAAAGTACAGAATTCAAGATGGGTTCCAGTATCAGGTGACCTGGTCACATGCCTCTGTAGCCATTCTTCACAGGCTGACCCGCATGTTCACAGGAAGACTAAGTTCTTTTACAGTGTTGATGGGCCATCTGCCCTGTCTGGCTTTTCCATTGTTGTACCTGAAGAGTTAGCAGTGGGCATCACCCAAAGTAACATAGTTGAAATACAGATACAGAGTCAATATTCCTAATTTCAGAGACAGAAATGATACAGGCATACAAATAATCACATTCAGTAAATCATAACCTCTCCAATGATATCTCACATGAGCCATCTTGAAAAGTATATCTCAGTTATGTCATATTCATATCATAAGCATGTTTACATAAAGAATGGGGAATGACACGTCACACCAAGATCCAACAAGATTCAGTGGCTGAAGGTGTCAAATTTTAACTAGCGAGGGTCATTAACTATTGGAATAGGATACCAGGGCTTGTGGCGATTCTCCATCACGGGCAGATTGGATGTTTTTCTGAAAGATCGGCTCTGGTTCAAGCAGGAGTTAATTCAGGGAAGTCCTATGGCCTGTGCCATACAGGAGCTCAGACTAGATGATCAGAATGATCCTTTCTGGTCTTATAACCACGACGCTATGAAATTAGGCATTTCGCAGGCAGCAGGGGAGATATGCAATGCCTCTCTGGCGTTGACAGACCGATGGGGGTTTACTCTTTGAAGAGAGGAAAGCTGTAATTTCCCATCATGGATGGCAGCTACTTATTAGCTGATCTCTCCAGTCCTAATTTTTCTGTTTTATGTGCAGTCTCTGCAGAAGTGGAGGCACTTTGCTGGGGGCGAAGCGGGGAATTATATTTCGACGTGCCAGAAGGAAGAAAATTGGGAAGAAAAATGCCATCAGAAAAATGCCATCAGTGGGGGAAATGGAAAGCGATGCAGTGAGGAGTGGATGGAGCGGAGGTAGGATGCAGGAATTTCTCATGCTTACGCTGCCGTTTCAACTTGAAAATCCAGGTTTGAACCTGATTGCTGGTGGCTTTCTGGCCAGTTCCTAGCGGGAGAGGTATACACATCATAAAACTCACCATCACAGCTGGTCCTCAGCAGAGAGGCCATGAACTGACTGGGCCCTGGAGACTTGAATTCCCCTCTTGCCCCTGGAAGTGTTTGTAATAGGTCAGGATTGGGAGGAACAGTGTGGGGAAAGATTGCATTTCTCCTCCACATGCTGTGTCCTGGGAGAAGGATCTAGCCTACAAGGCTGTCAAGACAAGATGTTTTTCTGAGGAGTGTCCAATGATTCCCTTGACGTCTTCTTGGAGAAGTGGGCATTGTCCAGGACTCCTGGCTCTGTGTCCCCATCTGGTCCCCCCATTTTATACCCTTGATCCTCACTCCCATTCCTGTTTTTTTGCTTGTTGTCCCCTATATTCACTTGATTTCTGGGTTCTGTGGCCCTCCTTTGTGTCAGGGGACGTGCCTTTTGTCCCTGATGGGCTTTGGCCCACCCTTCCTGCAATTCAAATAGGTCAAGACCTTTCACTGAGTGGCATCCACTGGCTCCCTTGACATCCTCTCAGAGCTGTGGATGATGTGCGGCGTTCTCTGCTCGGTTTCCCCTTCTGGTCCCCTTGTTTTGATCCTATAATCTGCACTGTTTTTCCAGTCTTTGCTCTCCCTCCCCATAATTCGCTGATCCTTGGTTTTCTGCGTCCCTCCCCATGCTTATTTCCTGTTGAGGGCTGGCTGCCTGGGTTTCCTTGGGTGGCTACTTATGGGGATCAACTAGCCTGAGACGTTAGGCAGGGCACATCTACTGGCTCCATTGCCATCTTCTCAGAGCAGTGGCCTTGACCATGGTTTCTCTGCTCAGTGTCCCCACTGGAACACCTCTGTTATCACGGGCCCTGGCTTGCAAGTTTCCCCGGGGTGCTCAACCCCTGCTCCATCCCAGGCCCTGCCCCCACTCAACTAAACCCCTTCCCCAAGCCCCTGCCCTGCCACTTCCATTCCCTGCTTCATCCCAGGCCCCGCCCCCACTCCATTCCTTCCCCAAGCCCCCGCCCTGCCTCTTCCCTCCCCTGCTCTGACCCACTCCACCATTTCTCCCATGTCCCTATCCCACCCTGACTCTTCTCACCCAGTTCCGCCCCCTTCCCTGAATGCGCCCCATCCTCCCTCCTCCCCCTCCCTCCCAGCACCTCCTGCATAGAATCATAGAATCATAGAATATCAGGGTTGGAAGGGACCTCAGGAGGTCATCTAGTCCAACCCCCTGCTCAAAGCAGGACCAATTCCCAACTAAATCATCCCAGCCAGGGCTTTGTCATGCCGGGCCTTAAAAACCTCCAAGGAAGGAGATTCCACCACCTTCCTAGGTAAAGCATTCCAGTGCTTCACCACCCTCCTAGTGAAATAGTGTTTCCTAATATCCAACCTAGACCTCCCCCACTGCAACTTGAGACCATTGCTCCTTGTTCTGTCATCTGCCACCACTGAGAACAGCTGAGCTCCATCCTCTTTGGAACCCCCCCTCAGGTAGTTGAAAGCAGCTATCAAATCCCCCCTCATTTTTCTCTTCTGGAGACTAAACAATCCCAGTTCCCTCAGCCTCTCCTCATAAGTCATGTGCTCCAGACCCCTAATCATTTTTGTTGCCCTCCGCTGGACTCTTTCCAATATTTCCACATCCTTCTTGTAGTGTGGGGCCCAAAACTGGACACAGTACTCCAGATGAGGCCTCACCAATGTCGCATAAAGGGGAATGATCACGTCCCTTGATCTGCTGCCAATGCCCCTACTTATACAGCCCAAAATGCCTTTAGCCTTCTTGGCAACAAGAGCACACTGTTGACTCATATCCAGCTTCTCATCCACTGTGACCCCTAGGTCCTTTTCTGCAGAACTGCTACCCAGCCATTCGGTCCCTAGTCTGTAGCAGTGCATAGGATTCTTCCGTCCTAAGTGCAGGACTCTGCACTTGTCCTTGTTGAACCTCATCAGGTTTCTTTTGGCCCAATCCTCCAATTTGTCTAGGTCCCTCTGTATCTGATCCCTACCCTCCAGCATATCTACCACGCCTCCCAGTTTAGTGTCATCTGCAAACTTGCTGAGAGTGCAGTCCACACCATCCTCCAGATCATTAATAAAGATATTAAACAAAACTGGCCCCAGGACCGACCCTTGGGGCACTCCGCTTGAAACCGGCTGCCAACTAGACATAGAGCCATTGATCACTACCCGTTGAGCCCGATGATCTAGCCAGCTTTCTATCCACCTTACAGTCCATTCATCCAGCCCATACTTCTTTAACTTGGCGGCAAGAATACTGTGGGAGACCATATCAAAAACTTTGCCAAAGTCAAGGAATAACACATCCACTGCTTTCCCCTCATCCACAGAGCCAGTTATCTCCTCATAGAAGGCAATTAGGTTAGCCAGGCATGACTTGCCCTTGGTGAATCCATGCTGACTGTTCCTGATCACTTTCCTCTCCTCTAAGTGTTTCATAATTGATTCCTTGAGGACCTGCTCCATTATTTTTCCAGGGACTGAGGTGGCAGGCGGGAGGCGCAGGGAGGGAGGGGGAGGAGTTGATCAGCAGGGCCACCAGGAGGCAGGAGGTGCTGGGAGGTAAGGAGAGGAACTTGGCTGCTGGTGGGTGCTAAGTACCCACTAATTTTTTTCAGCGGGTGCTCCAGCCTGGAGCACCCACGGAGTCAGCACCTATGCCTGTTATACCTCTGAATTCACTCCGATCCCTGTTTTTTTAAGATGCCCTCCCATCATAATTTCCAGGAAATGATAGACCAGTCAGTCTAACTTCAGTATCTGGGAAAGTACTGGAACAAATGATTAAACAATCAGTTTGTAAGCACCTAGAGGATAATAGGGTTATACCAACATGGGTTTGTCAAGACCAGATCATGCCAAACCAACCCAATTTCCTTCTTTGACAGGGTTATTGACCTAGTGAATGGGGGGAAGCAGTCGATGAGATATATCTTGATTTTAATAAGATTTTTGATGCAGTCCCATATGCCAGTGTCATAAGCAAACTAGAGAAATGTGGTCTAGATTAAATTATTATAAGGTGGGTGCAAAACTGGTCAAAGAGTGGTTCTCAATAGTTCGCTGTAAAACCAGGAGGGCGTATCTAGTGGGGTCCGGCAGGGATCTGTCCTGGGTCTGATACTATTCAATATTGTCATTAATGACTTGGATGATGGAGGGAGAATATGCTTTTAAAATGTATGGATGACACCAATCTGGGAAGGGTTGGAAGCACTTTGGAGAGCAGGTGTAGAATTCAAAAGGACCTTGACAAATTGAATAACTGATCTGAAATCAACAAGATGAAATTTAATAGAGACAAGTGCAAAGTATTACACTTAGGAAAGAAAAAACAAAGGCACAACTACAAAAACGGGGAATAACCAGCTAGGCAGTAGTATGCTGGAAAGGATCTAGGCGTTATGGTGGATTACAAGTGAATGTAAGTCAACAATGTGGTGCAGTTGCAAAAAAGGTGAATATTCTGGGGTGTATTAATAGGAGTGTCATATGTGAGACATGGGAGGTAATTGTCCTGCTCTACGCAGCACTGGTGAGGCCTCAGCTGTGTCCAGTTTTGGGCCTTCACACTTAAAGAAAAATGTGGATAAGTTGGGGAGAATCCAGAGGACAGCAACCAAAATGATAAAAGGTTTAGAAAACCTGACCTTTGAAGAAAGGCTAAAAAGACTGGGCAGGTTTAGGCTTGAGAAAAGAAGCCGGGGGGAGGGGACAGGGGGATGGCTGTTGTATTAATTTAAATCAAATAGATGGCATATAGGGGCTCAAAGATGTTATTAGAACCCAGTCACTGTCCAGCATTAAACAGTGTTAAACAAGGTTCAGGGTTTGGTATACAAAGACCTCAGCCTGTTTAGTACCATGGCCAACACCCCATAAAACATGTTCAACCTTTTATCAAAGACAGGGGAAAAAAAGGAAAAACAGTTAACACATTTGAAATGTACAGTATTAAATAAGTCTTCCATTGTAACAACTTCCCTTGTTCCCTTTCCCCTTTAGCTAGAGAGAGATTTTAGAAGGAAAAGCTCCCTTGTCTGGCAGTCTCTTAGATGGTATCAAAGATGGCAATAACTGCTCTTTTGGGGGAAAAGAGAAGAAATTAGCTGAGATGGGCTAGAGCTGGCTGTTTCCTCGGAAGACAAAACACGATGAACACACACAAGAGGGAAGAGAAAAGAACAGCGAAGATAGAAAATGCAGTTTCTGGTGTTGTCTCTCACGCGGCTGGAAGAATTCAGGCACAGCACCTGGTCTGATCAGCCACACCGAGACCTGGCAAACTAAGGCTGTGGAGGGCGTTGCTTTTAGCTGCCTCTTTCTGGTCACAGGCTCACAGCAGTGTTGCAAAATACACAGTGTTGCCCAGTTAAGTCAGACTCTCATTGGACAGAAAGGAAAAGGAGAGGGTTAGAATAGAGAAGAAACAAGGTGGGGAAGGAGACCACACAAGGGGGTGGTGGTGTTGACAAAGTCTCACATCCCAGGTGATGTCTGGGATTCAGCTGGAGCTGGTGATACCATCTGGGTCCCTCTCCCTGGCCCCGTCTGGTCAGGACATCTCAGGATTAGGACAAAGAAGGGCCGGGGGTCCAGGAGCTGGTGGAGGTGGCAACTATGATGGTGAAGAACCCCAGTAGACAATTTTCTTACCAAAGTCTCTTTCTTTGAGGACCCACAAAGGTAGTGGTGGGTGGAACAGCCCATCCCCTCATTATTTTGTCCACCAATTAGGCCTAGTTTCTGACTCCCCAATTTTGGTTCACTGATTGCCAGTTCCACTTTTCTTGTTTACCAGGTATGATTTTAACACAGCCCTTGAGTTATATCAGAGGCCTTTTTGTTTGGACTAATTCAGTCTGTCTCCTTTACATACCTTTTCCCATCAACATTTGTTGTTATAAGTTATTGTGGTGTCTTATGAACTTACCTTCATTTATTGCAGTTGAGCTCACAATTAGGGTCAATCTGAAGGCTCAGTTATCACAACAGGTCTTCAAATATGTTAAGGGCTGTTATAAAGAGGACAGTGGTCAATTGTTCTCCATGTGCACTGAAGGCAGGACAAGAAGTAATCAACTTAATCTGCAGCAAGGGAGATTAGGAAAAACTTTCTAACCTGAAGGGTAGTTCACCTCTAGAATGGACAACCCGGGAAGGTTGTGCAATCCCCATCATTAGAGGTTTTAAAGACCAGGTTGGACAAACCCGTGTCAGGGATGGTCTAGGGTTTACTTGGCCCTGACTCAGCACAGGGCGCTAGACTAGATGACCTCTCGCGATCCCTCCAAACCCATTTCAATGATTCTATAATCAGTTAACACCAGTTTCTTTTCTGGCTTCTCTCCTCCTCTGAGTGTGTGAGGAGCATTGTTGTCTTTGTGGTGGGAGTCCCTTCTGTTGTCAGCTAGTGGACAAATAAGCCAAGACCTTTCACCAGCCCTCTAACTTCTCCTCTGAAAAGGGCATACATGGCCCCTTCTCCTCTCTTTTATATGTCGGACAAGTCAAAGTACTGTAATGATCCTTCGATAGCCAATTAGTGCACTGAGTTGGATGGGTCTGAGGCTAGCATTCATACCACAAAGCCAGAACTGCAATCCATGTGCACTGATGTTATTGTTGGCCCTCTCTGCGGGGAGGCCAGGTTTGAAAGGGCGTCGGCTAGAGAACTGGGCTTTCTTCCCTACTGCTGGGCTCTCTCAGTCAGTTTGGGGGGCGACTGCCAGAGCCGGGCGGGGATGCTTGCCCAGTCATTGTCTGTGCTGTGGTGCGAGGGACCCGTGTCATCTCCCAGCCTGTCAATGTGACCCTTTGCGTGATAATAAAACGTCACAAGCAAAAGAAAGGGATGAAATTGAAAGGCCAGATCCGCAATTGGTGTAAATCAGTGTAACTCCATTGACTTCAATGACTCCATCCACATCTGTGGAACTATACTGATTTCCACCAACTGAGGACTGAGCTCCAAATGTATAACTGTGCCTACCGATCTAGTAGCCAGCAGCTAGGTGGCCATGTGTACAGTAAGTGGCAGCAGAACTCAGCGTATGGCTACACTGCACGACAAGGCTGGGCTCTGACTCAGGTTTGAGCCCAACCCCCCCATTCTTTCCACACACAAATCAGTCTCACTTGGGTCAGCAAGCACTCAGGGCCTGGTCCGAGAACCCTGCTGGGGGCAGTGGGTCAGAGCCTGAGTCCCGCTGCAACTTGAGTCCAAGCCCTGTTACTTTGCAGTGTGGACGCAGCTCAAGCCGGAGACCCAAGTTAGAAGGTCTGCACAGTGCAGTATGGACGTATTAACCCGGCTGTGAGACCTGACTCCAGCAATGGTCAGCTCAGGAGTACAAAGCAGTGTGGACACTCAAGTGCGGGCTTGGAAACACCAACTCCACAAACCCGGGTCCCACAGATTCAAGTTTATAGTGCAGTGTAGACATACCTTGAGCTGCACAAGTGCAGGCTTCATCCGAGGCAGCCTGTGAGGAGTGACCACATTGGGCAGGATCAGGATAGCTTGCAAACTCTTTGGGGCAGGGACAGTGTTTTTGTTCTGTGTTTGTACAGCACCTGGCACAGTGGAGTCCTGGTTCATGACCAGGTCTCCTAGGTGCTATAATAATAATAAACATGTAGAAATTCAGTAAGTTCCTAGATAAAGTGTTTGATTAGAGTCCAATAGCTGTAACAACATCATTGCTTTCATAGATTTTAAGACTAAAAGGGACCTTGATGTTTATCTAGTCTGATCTTCTGCATAGGTCATCTGCAGGTTTTGAACCCAGGATTTCTAGATCTAAAAACATGCTCTACAACTACTTGAACTAAAGGTGCGGCAGTAGTAGGGCCCTACTAAATTTGTGGTCATGAAAAATGTGTCCCGGATCATGAAATCTGGGCTTCCCTGTGAAATCTGATCTTTTTTTGTACTTTTACCCTGGCATTTCTCAAACTGGGGGTCCTGACCCAAACGGGGTTTGCAAGTCTATTGTAAGGGGGTCACAGTATTACCACCCTTACTTTTGCCCTGCCTTCAGAGTTGGGAGGCTGGAGAGCTGCAGCTGTTGGATAGGTGCCCATCTCTGAAGGCAGCACTGCTGCCAGCAGCGGCACTGATGTAAGGGTGGCATGGTATGAACACATCTGCGAAATTTGCTATTTATGCCGTGACCAACCTGCGAAAAATGTGTGATTTCACCACGATTTAAATTGACCTCTAGGCAGTCATAGACGTTTATATGTCTACACACCCTCTAACCACTAGAGGGGGACAAAGAACCACATTGTTAGGAGGGCTACGTCGGCATGATAAGCTTTGATATATTGGCTCCAGGTGTATTCATACACTCCATGGGCCCGGAGTTGCGCTAACACTAAACAGCACTAAAGAGAAGCTATGGGAACTTTTAGAATTCCGTTGGGAGCTTTTGAATAGAAGGTTATAATATAAATATATGTCCTGTCGGTGCTTCATTGAAACAATTAATGACAGACTGATAGCATTAAATGCCATAACTGTCAGCCATTCATTAAACCCTTGATTAAAGACTGTCATTGACAACTCTTATATTTTAATGGAAACCTGTTCCTTTGAAGCAGGGCCTACAATGCGGTTTTATGTGCAACCTGGCAGTTGACTCATATAATAACAAGCCTAGACCTACCAGTAAGTTCTCTGGACAGCAAAAGAGGGACCTTTGACCTGCTAGTTGCATAATTCTTCTCTGTGCCTTCCTACCTTCGAGAGCGTGTTAATTAAAAAACGCTTCAAGGACTCCTGTCTGCTGAGGTTCCTTTGTTAATTAGTACGTCCTGTTAGCAGTAAAATCATGGAACGCAAACAAGGTTTTATGTGTCTTCTCATTTCCTTTCCCTGCATTCATCACAGAGCTGGGGAGATAAAGAAGGACAAATTATTTGTGAAGGCTTTCGGGGATTAGAGACCAAATTTCCATTGTCCCATCCTTGCCAGCTTGTTTGTCACAAACATCTGGGTGAGTGAAGTTTTGTCCACGTAAATGATCCTGGAAAATGAATCGTGCATGCACTTAAAATCCCATTGACTTAATGACTTCATAAGTTAGCATAGGCTTACATGCTTTGATGAATAGGGATGGCCTCCAGCATGTGCCTATTATGGCCAATCACACAGCAGTGCTAACCAATAGCAAATACATAGAATCATAGAATCATAGAATATCAGGGTTGGAAGGGACCTCAGGAGGTATCTAGTCCAACCCCCTGCTCAAAGCAGGACCAATTCCCAACTAAATCATCCCAGCCAGGGCTTTGTCAAGCCGGGCCTTAAAAACCTCCAAGGAAGGAGACTCCACCACCTCCCTAGGTAACGCATTCCAGTGCTTCACCACCCTCCTAGTGAAATAGTGTTTCCTAATATCCAACCTAGACTTCCCCCACTGCAACTTGAGACCATTGCTCCTTGTTCTGTCATCTGCCACCATTGAGAACAGCTGAGCTCCATCCTCTTTGGAACCTCCCTTCAGGTAGTTGAAGGCTGCTATCAAATCCCCCCTCATTCTTCTCTTGTGGAGACTAAACAATCCCAGTTCATAAGTCATGCGCTCCAGACCCCTAATCATTTTTGTTGCCCTCCGCTGGACTCTTTCCAATTTTTCCACATCCTTCTTGTAGTGTGGGGCCCAAAACTGGACACAGTACTCCAGATGAGGCCTCACCAATGTCGAATAAAGGGGAACGATCACGTCCCTCGATCTGCTGGCAATGCCCCTACTTATACAGCCCAAAATGCCGTTAGCCTTCTTGGCAACAAGAGCACACTGTTGACTCATATCCAGCTTTCTCGTCTACTGTGACCCCTAGGTCCTTTTCTGCAGAACTGCTGCCTAGCCATTCGGTCCCTAGTCTGTAGCTGTGCATGGGATTCTTCCGTCCTAAGTGCAGGACTCTGCACTTGTCCTTGTTGAACCTCATCAGGTTTCTTTTGGCCCATACATGGCATACTGCAGCTCAAGACAATTATTTTTAATTTTTTTGTATTGAGGCAGTACCTAGGTGCCCCAGTCATGAACTAGGACTTCATTGTTTCAGGTGCCGTACATACAGAACAAAAACCAAACAGATACCTCCCCAGAAGACCTTACAAGCCAAGTATAAAACAAGAACTTACAGATGGGGAGCACAAGGAAACAATGAGACCGTACTGGTCAGCTTGCTGGGCAGTGTTCGGGTTTTGTGTAGGGCTCACATCAAAGGAGAGTTTGCAGATGGAATTGGAAGGAGAACACTGAGATAGCTTTGTGGCTGTTTACGGGGTGTTCCTCCCATGTGTGAAAAGGCAGCACAGGAGAACGCATGAAGGAGCTTCTTTGGAAAGAGAACTCTATTGGCAAACAAACCAATCTGCATACATTAAAAGTCTTCATCAAGTACATTGTTCACTAAGAACAGTTCACCCCCATTCAAAGGGAGCTGTGGGTGCTCAACCCCTCTGAAAACCAGACCACTTATTTGAGGTGCTTCATGATGGATGCAGGGCCCAGATCCTCAAATATATTTAGGTGCCTAAATCACACTGATTTCAGAGAGAGTTAGGCACTTAATTACCTTTGAGGATTTGGGCCTTGGTACCTAATTTTTGTTTGTACCCAAATGTGGGCCAAGGTTTTCAAAAGTTCCTGGTGATTTTAGCTGCCTCCATTTTTGGGTGCCCAACCTGAGCCCACTTACTGATGTTCAGTGCTTGAGGCCAGCATGGCACCCCAAATCACTAGTCACTTTTGAAAATCTTCAACTTGACCTGTACAGCTGACTTGCACGAGTGATATTTACAAGAGATCACCATGGCTGTGATTTAGAATGATGGAGTATGTGACTATCTGAATTCCTCAGAGATGTGTCAGGCCCTTATACACTATTCAGGTGTAGAGTCTATAAAAACCCTATTAAAAGACTTCTTTTTATCATTCCCCTGATTTGCATAGTGTTGTCTTAATGCAGGCTAAATATAATTACCCTTTGTTGCTGTTTTCCCTGCATTAGTAAACATGAATGCCACAGGCCCTTGTTCAAAAAACCGCCTGTATAAACATTGTTAAAAATAAATGCATAACATTAATTCTCCGTGGTCATGCCATTGGTTATTTAATGCTCTAAAAGCTAATTACCACTAATTTTATACTACAACTTCTTCAGGTTCGACTGCTTCGGTGCTATAAACTAAAAGAATTAATTGCTAATTACCATACCTTTTTTGAGATGTTTTTTTCTTTATCAAAGATTGCAACAGACAAGGGAGGGAGAAAGAAATAAAACACTCAATATTTCTGTCAGGTATCAAGCTAATTTTTTTTCCCTAAGAAAACAGAAAAACAAAGGAAGAGAAAGAAAGAGAAAGAAAAAGAAAGACACCACCACAAAACTTTTATCTCCCCCTGGGGAGGAGATGTGCAAGCTACAGTGTGTGAATCCAATAAAAGCTCTGGTATTATTATTAGTTTTTCTTGCACTCAGTGTCTGAACACATTGTACCTTCTGCTTTCTCACTGTATCTGCAACCTGATAAGTTTGTAAAATGGGAAAAGTGCCGGCTGGAGCTTCTCTGCTGTGTGGTTTCCACTTGAGAATCTAACACTACGACATGCAGCTAGAGAAGACTGATATTTCTACGCTTTAAACATTAGGACAATGCTTTCCATTTGGCAGAATATATATATTTAATAGCCAAGAGCTAACCGGTGGCATTTAGCCGTAAACCTCTGTGGATTGCTGTGCAGAACTGCACGCATGATGGCGTTCTGCCTCATTGAGGCAGACACCCCAATCTATGGGACTTCAATGGCCCCCCCATCACGGTAGTATCTGAGCTCCTCACATCTTTTATGTATTTACCCTCACAATCCCCCTGTGAAGCAGGGCAGTGCTAATATTCCCATTGCTCAGATGGGGAACTGAGGCCCAAGGAGACTAAGGGACTTGCTCAAAGTCAACCAAGGTGTCTGTGACAGGTCTGGAATTGAATGTGGACCCCCCCCCCCAGACGGCTCTCTCACTTCTGGACAGTCCTTCTTCCTCAAGGGACCCTTTTCCAATTACTGCCTCCCGAAGTCACTAGAACATCAGTCTTTAAATGGCCCTCCTACGTGAGTCCCACAACATTGTCTAGTGGGTAGATTACCAAAGAGGGTGTCAGGAAAGCTAGGCTCTGGCGCTAGCCAGCTCTGTGACCTATGTCAAATCAGTCTGGTTCCCCTCTCCTTTTTTGACTACCTTCTCTATTTAGACAATGGTGGAGTGATTCCACCCGGGAAGTAATGTAACACTACTGCCAAGTCATCCAGAACAGTAGCCACACTCCAATAGCTTCATCACAGTATGCTCGCGTAATGCAGAGCAGCACCAGAAGCCTACCAAGCCCAAAGACCGTTCAGACATTCAATTTGCCATGGATCTGTGGGACAGACCAAAGTGCAGCAGTCTCTTCATGAGGGAGAAGAGGTCTTGACTTACAGGGGCTGGGAGGGGGAAGATGGGCGAGGAGAGAAGCACTGGGCATTTTGTATATTAGGAATTGGCTCATGAGGATGAGACAGACAACTGAGGATTTAGACAACAGCTACTTTTGATGCCCCTTGATTCTCATTGACACTACGTCCCCTTTACACTGCTCTGGAAGGATAGCGGGTTCTTAAAGTGGGTGACAATCACAGTGTCAGAGCATTGTACGTTGGAAGCTCTTTGGGGCAGAGACCATGTTTTTGTTCTGTGTTTGTACAGCACCTAGCGCCATGGGGTCCTGGTTCATGACTGGGGCTCTTAGGTACTCCCACAATAATTAATTCTGATAACAATAACCACCCATGGCCTAGAAATACTGGTTTGTCATCTAGTGGGGCCTAACCAACCACCACCACCCAATATGAAGAATACAGGCAAATCAATGATTACTACAAACAGCGTAAAAGGGGCCTCAGAAGGGCTTAGCTGGATTGTCGGCTCCTCACCCGGCCGGGTGCGTTGTGTGAAGGCTGGCAACCCCAGGTCGATATCACACAACCGTCCAACAAGCCACGCCTACCGGAGATCATTGCGGACAAAAGAGTGAAAAGTCCAAGGAGATCGAATGCATCTGAGCACCTCAAATGCAGGAATTCTGTGGAAGATTTAACAAAACTCCTGACTTGCCCAATCCTATGGAGCCGATTCCCGGTCAGGATGTACAGGGGACTCATGGGGGTAAATCCTAGACAGTTTCCCTGTTTTATGCTTAAAGCTCCTGTATGTTGTGCAGGTTATTCATTTTTTAAAACAATCCCCATGATCTAATCCTGCGGGAAAATAATAAATAAAATGGGTCTTGGTATAAATGAGAATCAGGCCCAAGGAGTGCAATTTTTTTTGCGGATTAACCACACCGTACAAGGTTTCATTTCACTGGTCACTATTGCAAATAGAGAAATAAATAGATTCATAACAAGTGCACAGTCCTTTGCTGCCCGGTAGCATGTCTTGCACCCAATGTGCCGTACAAACATGAATAAAGCTTAACAGCCCCCTCTCTGAGGAAGATCAGTTAGCATAGCTCTATTTCACCAATGGGGAAACTGAGGCACCGAGCAAGGCAGTGGCTTAGACAAGGCCAGTCAATGGCAGGGCTGGATGGAATCTTTTGTTTTGCTCAGTGCCTGTTTGCATCCCTGAGTTTCCCTTTGCATTTCGGAGCCCCCAAAGCCAAATCAAACTACAGTTGAAGCCATCGAGTTTAATGAGGTTTCCACTCAACGAAATAAATCAGCCCAGATCTAAGCGTCTTGGCAAACCCAGCAAAGGACTGTATTCGTAGTCTCCCTCCGTGTGGTGCTCCATCCCTCTCTTACACTGGCTGGGTCACAGATAGAGGGTGGTGAGCCCGCTACAGATCTTTCTGCTCAGGCAGTAGTGGCACATGGGTTTAGATCCAAAGCCCCAGGGTCAAATCCTGCTGCCGACGGCATTACACATTATGCCCTTGCAATCCAACCGGAGCAAGGAACAGCATGAAGCTACCCTGCCAAGGAATGTCGCAAGAGCCGCTTACAATCTGGCTCCTTGTTTCAGTGGCTGAAGAAACTGCTCCAGCCCTTTGGCTGGCATAGGGGATTCCTTTCCTCTCTGTTTTGCCCGCTTGCACAGCTCCTATCCTCCATGCTGGAGGGGGATAAGGGAGCTCCTTATACCGCCCTACTCTCCTGCAGGCCCACAGTGGGGCTCACGACCCAGCCGAATTTCACTAGGGTGGGGAAGGATTTGCACCACACCCGTGAGTGGCAGAGCCAGGGCTGGCAGCCAAAGATCTTTACCAGATAGCAAGGGTGAAAAATCGGGACGGGGTGGGGGGTAATTGGCACCTATATAAGACACGGTCCCAAACATCGGGACTGTCCCTATAAAATCGGGACATCTGGTCACCCTATCCCCACTCCTGAGTACTAATCACTGGCCTTCGTCACTTCACTTTAATTCAGCCTCCTGTCTTGCTCGTAAGTTTCCCTTGCAGAGTGGTTTACAGCAAGCCTGACCCCAGCCAGCCGCAGCTCTGCTGATAGCGGCAAAGGGCATTTCAGCGCTAGCATGACTTTGTCCTATGGAAACCAGGCCGTTGTCAATCAGCCGCGTGCTGATTTATTAAAGCCGCTCTTCACTCCGGCTTAAACCTCAGATAGGCAGATAAGGGGCAGAGCCGCTCTGCCAAATCCATGCAACATATAAGATGGCTTAGCGTTATTGACAGGCTCCCCTGTCCTGGGTAAGGATCCCCCCTTCCCCTCCATGAACTCTAGATTAGCTCCACCGAGCAATGGCTCCAATGAAGCCCTGTCATTAATTTTCCTCCTAATAAGAGTGTCTCACCCTTCGGCGTCTCAGTGCCCGGGCGGTGCATCTGCCGTGCACGCTCGCTGGCTTACTGATGTATTTAGAGCTGGGTCGCTTTGCTCTGCCGCTAATTGGAAATGTCAGGGAACTTTTAATTTGTAACAATGAAGCGAAACTCTTTGGCCCTCTGCATTTGCATAAATTAGGGGGGCTGATGAGCAGAGCTTTCCTGGGAAGGGTTCAGGCTGGCCTTCTCACGTTAAATATTCATAAAGCCAGGGATAAAAATATAGTAACTGGAGGGTGAGACAGGAAGCTGAAGAGCAGAGTTGATGGTTTATAATAAAACCACCTAGCTCTTATTTATCAGTAGCTCTCCAGGTACTTCACAAAGGAGGCTAGTATCATTATCCCTAACATACAGTGGGGAAACTGAGGCAAGGAAGTGACTTGTCAAAGGTCACCCAGAAGGCAAGTGACAGAGCCAGGAATAGAACCCTGCGGCCCTGAGTCCAAGTCTAGTGCTCTGTTCATTCGGCCCTCCTCTGTCTCCTACAATATACACTCACTATGATCAACTATTTCCCTTTTACTGGCACTGTGCCCCCAGCCCCACAATCATTTATTCTGACTGCCCCAAGTGCTGGCTGAGAGAGAGGGAAACAGTCTCATCTGCGACGGCTTCTATCGCCCAGATGTGAAACAGTGTTTATATGCTTCCCTGCAACCTCCTCGCCTGCCGTTCTCAGAAGTTGCAAGGCCTTGCCGTTGCCTCAGTGATTCGCATGGGAACGTTGGTCATATCCGTGGCACGTAGGACCTGACTCTGATCGCGCTTATCTCAGCGAGAGTCTGGAGTCGCGGCACTGAAAACAGCGGGTTAAAGTGGGTGGAAAGGAGAGCAAAATCAGGTGCACTTCCCTAGGTCTCAGCTTCAGGCCATTTCTATGGACTAGGGTTATTTTTCTGTCTAAAGGCTGCATTTTAGTTGTGGTTGCTTGTTTGCAAAGCTTCACACGGCCCTAATGAGATGCTGCCTGAAGCAGTCACAGAGCGAATGTCTCGGTCCTAGAATCTAGAGGGAAAGAAGTGACCGAGGAAGGAAAGTGAGTGTTTATCCAGCATTAGCAACTGGCCCATTTAGTTACCCTTAAGCAAGAGAGGAGGGAGTTTGAAAAATTAGAACATAAGAACAGCCACACTGGATCAGATCAAAGGTCCACCTAGCCCAATATCCTGTCTTCTGACAGCGGCCAATGCCAGGTGCTTCAGAGGGAATGAACAGAACAGGCAATCATCAAGTGATCCATCCCCTGTGGCCCATTCCTAGCTTCTGGCAAACACAGGCAAGGGACACCATCCCTGCCCATCCTGGCTAATAGATATAAAATTCAGCACTCCAGGTTTATCTCTGGTTTGATCTAAGCATCTGTCCACACATAAGACCCATTATACACTTCCACTAAATATTTTAATTGCAGACAGAGTGGTGGCTGTTTTTTAATCTTTACTGCATCGCCAGTCAAAGCACACTGAGGGTCAATGCATCCCTAGTCATTAGCATAATTTATATACAACATTCTTCGACATTATCATATGAATCAAGCATGAACCTGCATTATTCCTTTAATTCAATATTTATCTCCAGTGCCATTAACTATGGTATTTGATCTATCGGGCTTACATACATGAATATTGCATTCTGCTGCAGTCAAACAGCTGAAATTAGAATTTAAAACCAGAACATGATCACTGCTAATCTAATACACAAACACAGTAAACACAAATTCTGCTGTGCTACCCTAAGAGTGGGGCTGGCATTTCAATCCAGTTAGCACAGATGGAGCATTTTGTAATTTGTACGTGGGACATATTCCATGAAGAATACTGGAACCCTGATAAGATTACAGCTGTCAACTACTGTATATTGCTTTCTGCTGCCGCTTTGGAAAAATCCAAACGCAATGTGTCTTGGGGGAGCAATTGCAGTTTGGTTCAGTCCTGGTGCCTTGCCATTTTCAGCACTGATGGCATGTTTGGGTCCCTGTCTAATTTTATTACCGAGATAAGGATTTGGGGCTAGATTGTGTCACTAGGACACAGCCAATAGCAAGGGGCAAGGCACCATGGACCCTCCTACAGGACGGATTTGGTACTCAGACATTTGTAGCTAGATGCTTGATTTTGGCCCTTCGTGTCATCATAGGTGCTCAGAATCCAGTGACGGGCCATGTAGGTACCTAGTCAGATAGACCAAAACCAACTAGCTTGGACAAAAAACCCTCTTCCCTCCCAAAACTCAGGATTCATAGATTTAAGGCAAGAAGGGACCATTAGTGGATCTAGTCTGACCTCCCGTATAACACAGACCACAGAATATCAGACAGTTAACCCTGTATTGAGCCCAATAACTTGTGTTTGGCTAAAGCATCTTTCAGAAAGGCATCCAATCTTCATCCAAAGATACCAAGAGACGGAGAATCTACCACTTCCCTGGGTAGTTTGTTCCAAAGGCTAATCACGCACTGTTAAAAAATTGTGCCTTTATTTCTATTTTAATTTGTCTGGCTTTAACTTCCAGCCATAGGTTCTTGTGATGCTATTCTCCATGATGTTAAAAAGTCCTTTAGTACCTGGTATTTCCCGCCACCACCCCATAAAGATACTTATACACTAAAATCAACTCACCTCTGAATTGTCTGAGCCTTCCACTACTTTCAAAAAGAACAGGAGTACTTGTGGCACCTTAGAGACTAACAAATTTATTTGAGCATAAGCTTTTGTGGGCTA
>NW_020664587.1:5394155-5420584 GCF_002925995.2 Terrapene triunguis
GAGGATACTTAACATGGGGAAATAGATTCAATTTGTGTAATGACCCAGCCACTCCCAGTCTCTATTCAAGCCCAAGTTAATGGTATCTAGTTTGCAAATTAATTTTAGTTCAGCAGTTTCTCGCTGATTTGAGGCTCTGAAATGTTTGGATAATTTTTACTCTCCATTTTCGCTAAATCTTCACCAGCCTGATCTCCGTCTGGGAGCAGAAATGGAAGTGGTAGAAACTTGGCATGCAAAGTTCTCCTTGCAGTATTTCCATCTGCGACTGGACATCAAAACTTTTGTTATACTAGTCCAGGTTCTTCATCTGTATGTTCCAGCGGCTTTGCGTTGCTCTGGCAATGCAAAGCAGCTGTCTGGATGCTACGGAATGCCTGTGTGGCACATGAGGCCGAAGTATATTGGTGAGGCTGGTCCACTGTGTGAAATTCTTTTCTGATGAGACTTCCAACCCTGTGTTGAAGATTCAGGTAGTTTGCATAAGGATTAGGTGTCTTAGATAACCATGCTGAACCTACAGATGAGATACTCAGTATAAAGCTCAGCTCATAACCTATTGACAGCGGCTTGCCAGTCACTGCTCTCTGGAATCTATAAAACTCAGACAATTCTGACCAGGACAAAAAGGAAATTATCCCCAGATAATCTATCCTGGGTTTTATCCTGATCCTATTTCATTCTAGAAAAGAATCTGGGGCTTTAATTAGTGCTTTGTGGTTACAGTGCAGGTCAATACAGCTTATAGGTACAAACCTCACTATTAGAGCTGAGCGCCGAGCTGATTTTACAGGTCAGTGGCTGAACAAACACACCAAGAAAACGTTCATTTCAGGTCAACACAAAAACCAGGAATGTTTTGTTTTTTCTTGCCAACGTGAAAAACCTAAACAAGAAAAAAAAAATTGGGCTAAATAAAATATTTAATTCAACCCAAAATGATTCCCCCCTCCCCCCTTTCATTTCATTTCTGGATGCTTTTTTTTTTTAAAGAAAAGAAAAGAAAAGAAAATCTAGCTTGGATGAAACTATTCACCAAATACAAGCTGAATTTGCAAATATACTATTTACCAACATTTTCACCCAGCTGTGCTCGGGATCATGTCTGAGTGATCGAAGGAGGTCTCATTTACTGAGGAGATGGGAATACCGAGGACATGAGACATTACCAGAGAATAATTCACCAAGTAACAACTTTAAGTAGGGCAGTTTTGGGACCTAAAACTCCCCTCCCTTTTTAGTATGCAAAATTAGCACTGAATTGCCCGTCTATGATGGGTGGGGAGTGTTAATGACAAAGGTGATAAGAAGCCCGGGGAATATGAGGGCAACATCAGGCTTGCCCTTTCTGTACTTGTCAGACTCATCGGGCACAGCTTTCTCTTGTTCCAGTAGCTGCTCAAGCATGTAATGACTAGAGTTTTTCAAGGAGTTAAAGCTTCGTAATACCAAGAGAGCCCCCTGCTCTGAGGTGATACTTCAGAAACCTGTATTTCTCCTGTTGCGGGGGAGGAGGGAAGGAGCTGTCTTACTCTGGCAGAATGCATAAAGAATTCACGCGTCTCACATGCTTCTCCGAGCATCATTTCAGCAGGCGAAGATATTAGCGATGAAAACACTTCAGATGAGTGCAACAGGCCAGGGTTGAGAAGAGATAGCTGCTATCTTTTCCAGCAGGGCAACCATGAAAGAAAATCAAGGTCAGGGCTCAGGGACCTTGTCTAGCGTGGAGGGAATCAACGACGCAGCGTATCAATTTGCTGTGACTGGGTCTTACTTAGATATGGATGATATCGGGGCCCTTCGTGAAAGACGAACATGAGATGAGGTTTTCTCAGGTTCTCCAGCTGGGATACGCTGGAAAATTTCCCAGAGAGTTATTACCAGAGATACACCGTACTCATCCTCTCCGTTGCTATGGCCTCAATTCAGCAAGGTGTTTACGTCATGTGCCAAACCGTAACCAAATGAGCATGAAGTCACATGCTTAAAATCAGGGGCCCGGTGATGTACTAGAGCTGGTGGGAAGAATAATGACGAACCGTTGTTTTGCTGAGGCAACAAAATTGAAAGGTTTTGCAGACGTGGTTCAATTTCAGTGAAGCTCCAATGGAACCCAGGCAGGTTTTGAAACCTCCTATCAGAGACTGGGATGTGGGCAGTCGTGCCCAGTGGTTGGAGCTGGAGTCATGTCTAATGGTTAGAGCAAGCGACGGTAGCCAGGAATAAAAGCCCGGGGTCAGAGCCAAGTTAGAGGCCAGATGCTAGAGCCAAGGGTCAGATGTCAGGAATTTGAGCTGAGGATCAGAGCGGAGTTACCTGGAATGAGACAAGCTGGGGAAGGCTGGGTCCAAGGGAGGAGAGAGGCTGGGTCCAAGACTGGAACAAGGCAGGGGGGAGGGATAGCTCAGTGGTTTGAGCATTGTCCTGTTAAACCCAGGGTTGTGAGTTCAATCCTTGACAGGGCCACTTGGGGAACTGGGGTAAAAATCTGTCTGGGGATTGGTCCTGCTTTGAGCAGGGGTTGGACTAGATGACCTCCTGAGGTCCTGATATTCTATGGCTAGGAACAAGCAGGCCCAGGCGCTATCACAGCTATGGGCTAATGCTTTGAGCCGCTGCTGCTGGGCTCCAGAGCTGATCTGCTGACTCTTCCCATTAGTTAGGCAATAGAGCCAGGCCAGCTGTGCTTCTTAGGTCACCCTGAGAGTGGCTCTGCTGCAGGCCTGGTTTTCTGACAGCTCACCCACCCCTGTTCCTCAGGAGCTCTGCAATGCCAGGGCACCACCAGGAGGACTGCATCCAAGTCAGGCCCCACAGGGATTCCAGTGTCCACAGTTCCCACTGGTGGCAGACTGCCCTGGAGCCAGGGCTCCATTCCATTCCATGGAGAATATCAACATTCTCAGATCTTCTTCCTAATCCGAATGAAACCAAATTTGGAAATATCAAACTTCTTTGTGGAATGGAATCATTTTTCTCCACCCAGCTCTGTTAAGTATCTGACCTTCCTTTCTAGGGAAGGGACTATGCAACAGCTTTTGTTTGAATAGCTTTCTAATGAAAAATAGTTCTAAGAAAATGTTCTGCCTCTCACCAGTCTGAACTGTCCTCTCCTGGGTTACCTGCCAGCAGGTTTCCAGTCCATAAGGGATAAAGATATAGTCTTAGGAACAAACGATCTGTTTTACTGAATGCTGCAGTGACTGTCAGCAAACATGCCCATGGGACTCAGCACAGTTGATTGATTACTCTAGTACTTGCAGGCCCTGATCAAGAGGTTGTGCTAGGCGCTGTATATACACACAGCAAAGGATGGTCTCTCCCCTGAAGAGCTCAGGGTCTAAATAGGCATAGGAAGTGTTATGAACTGTCCCTTATCAAAGAGGGTGATGGGCAACAGAGACTGCAAGAAGTCTGTGGCAGAGGAGGGAATTGAATGCTGCTCTCTGCATGCTCAGCTCAGTGCCTTAACCACAAGACCGTCCTTCCTGATACTTGTATTGTTAATGGGAGTGGACAGGCGGCGCGAGATGTTACACAAGATAAAGAGATAAGAGATATGTTGGGAAATCCACACCCCGAGCGACGTAGTTATACCAACCTATCCTCCCGTGTAGGAGAGGAGAGCTTCTCCCACCAACATAGCTACTGCCTCTCGGGGAGGTGGATTAACTACGCCAATGGGAGAAGCTCATTGAAGAAGAGAAAAAGTAGTTTTACTGGTTAACCAGGATCCAGGGTTACTGAGCTCTGATAATAACAACTCCCATCTTCCCACGTGCTGCGCAGCTTGGATTGATCCCAAATTAGACTCTCTCGGTCCCTTTTTGCCTTGCTGGACTACGGTACTGGCCCAACACAGAGCTTCAGGAACTTCAAGCGTGCCTGCACCAGCAGCCGTCTAGAACGCGGACATTCAGAGATGTGCACACCCGGGGCTGGGGTAACTGGTGCCGGCCTAAATGTAAGAGCCTTTATGAACTGATTTATTGCAGTGCCCCTGCTGACTTGAAATGGTTGAGACATTTTGATCAACCTCAACCTGTTTTTCTAAGCTGCTGAGGAAAGGTGCGTTAACTCTAATCTAAGAGTATATTGTTTGTACAGCATTCACGGCATTGCATAGATCAGCTCCCAAGACACGCCAGTGAGTATGTATAGGGCCCAGCCAGGTGGAGGCACCGCCCAAATTAATTTCCTTATAAGTAAAAGGACTGCAGCAGAGGGGTGGGTAGCTCACCTCCATCTATCCACCATCACCACTGGGATAGTCAGGATCTCCTTTATGGTCACCAACATCAGGTGCCCAAGGTGAGTGCTGCCTGCTCCCAATTTACCCTGGACGTTACATAAATTTACGGAGCTAATCTAGATACGCACTAACATAAATAAGGGCATAATAAATCCATAAAGCATGTTCTACGTATGAGTTTATCAGGAACAAATCTATTGATAAGAGTAGTGGGTGGGGGCCTGTGGTAACTGATCATAGGAAGAGCCCTTTCTTCTAACACAGAACAAGGAACTTTATTTTAAGGTAAACAGGATTATTCCTCAAGCTACGGTCCCTCTTTGCTTCACTGGAGAGCTTCTGCTTAGAAACGTCCTCACCCCCAGCCCCATGCCTGGCTTCCTACCAGAAGTTTAAAGCAACTGTACACATATCCTTACACCTATTAGACATACCGATCGCTGAATTATGCATTAAGCAAAATACAGTTACTAGGAATTACAACAGGTGGCATCCAAGGGGGGAAAATAGCGGCTGGGTGAGTGTAACTCCCATTGAAATTAATGATTGGTTGAAACCAGGTCAGATGGGGATGTTACAACTGGAGCCCTGGAGAATTTCCCCAGGAAACCTGAAGTGTTTCTATTCAGTGGCGGGCAGCAGTGAGACAGACAAAAATCATGTCAGTTTCATTCAGCAGCTGCCAGGTCCCAGGGACCCTGTTTCCATGTTTCATGGGCCAGTTACAAAATCACAGCTGTAGTGTGCATGGGCCCATAGTACAGACGGGGCAAAGAGAAAGACACACCAAAGCCTCAAATAAATGTTCCCTTGCCTCAGAAGGTCAAGTTGAGACTCTGGCTAGAAACACAAATCAAGCAGTTACCCAGCAAGTCGCCACTCTGAGTAAAATGGAAGATAATGGGGCATTTGCAGATGTAGCAGAATATTGGCTCAGGTCTAAATATATCCTCCTCTGCATCACATTTGTCCGGGCTAAATAAACGCTGGCTTTTCATACTTAATTTGGTATTTGAATAGGAACTGATGACAGATTGTCAGCACACATTATGGCTTTTCTACCTTTAAATTTCTAACGAAATCGGTACCATGGACCTAAATGGCACCATCCTCTCTTCCCGCATAAGATGCAGTATATCTTCAATGGCACTCTGTTCTCCTGCCATATAAAGGATAATAATCCCTAAACAGCTCCCCCTTCTGCTGCAGCCTAATCCTGGAAAGGCTCCCACAGACTGCAATCAGAGCAGGATCAAGCACCTGCTGCAGAACACAGCCGGGGTAGTTTTCTTTGTACTAATCCAGGACTCACGCCATTTAAATCAACAGCGTCCCACCTAGGCGAATGGGAGGCCCACACATCCTGTGCTCACACTAGACCTGGGTCTGATCTTTCCTCTGGTGTATCAGAGTCAGGAGCAATGCTATCAACACCAACGATGTAAAATGTATGTGAGTGAGAGCAAAATCAGTCCCAGGTTTTTCCCATATGTTTCTAATAGAGCCTTTCTCACTGGCCGGGAGTGGAGAAAAATCCCAGTGTTCTCCACCTGGAGTTGGACTCCTCATTCTCTTTCTTAACCACAGGTGTGTTTCCACAAGCGTTTTCTCCTTCAAGCCCAGCATCCCCTGCAGCAAAGCCAGTAATCCCTTTATACTCTCCAAGTCTCTTGCTATAGGCGTGAGTGTGAAGTCACAAGTCTGGCATGATGTCGCGCAACAGCACAGCAAGAACAACCGGAGAAGAAGGTAGAGTATCAGGGAGGGTTTGAAAGCCTGGATCAGTTCCTGACCCCTGTTCTGGCCCCTTTGGACTTCTCCAGTGGCACAAAGAGGCCATAAAGCTGGAGGATTCTCTCTCTGGCATGGGGGAATCCCTGTGTGATATAGAGCTGGCATGGCTGGCTCTACCCCATCCCCGCTTGATGCCTCCTGCTGCAGGGGTCACGTCTGGGGAAGAGAGTGTACTACAGTGACTATGATCCAGCAATCCCTAGATCCTTGGCTGGTGTTAATTGCCCCTTGGGCCAGTGCCTGATTTGGGGTGGGGGCCTGGTGTAAAGATGGCACATAGACACTTTTCCCAACTTCACCCAGGGTCCTGAGCTGAGCAGATTTCAGCCTCATTCAAGTTTCAAGCCCCCTAAGTTTTAAACACAGAAATCTAAATTCTGGAAGCCGGAGGGAGCTGGGCCCCGAGCTGCTATTCCTGCCTTTGAAAATAGCCCTGCCCCCCACCCCTCTTGGTCGGAATTTTTCAAATTTCAAAGAAAGGGGGGGAAATAGTCCTCAAAATATCACCAACTTGGTTTTCCTTTTTGAAAATTAGCCGTACCCACAACTCCACTAGCTCTCCAGAGCTCACCATCCGCATTATTCACTTCAAGGGGTTTCTCATGATTGGCTGCACATAATGAGAAGCCTGCCTCAGTACAAATGGATCCATTGTTTTGTTGTCACCAGCAGCGTTGCCAGGCCTCAGGGTTAAGAGCTTATTAATTATTATTATAATTATTGTGGCGTTCCTCTGATCCAGGGAGCTGCGCTGTGCACTGAACACCGTATCCCTGAGCGCAGCTAAACCAGGTAATTCTGCATAGAGATTGTGTTCCAGGGCGATCCAGAACCAAGACTTTAGCTATGGTCCATCCCCAGCTGATGCTTCAGTTGTCCTGCCTTGGACCACGAAGGAACAAGAAAGCTGGCAAAGTAAATAAATGAGGGACATATCAGGGCTCCAGGCACAGCCCAGGGCAAGGCGTAAATTGCTCCACTGGGATATATGGAGCTCCAGAGACTTAACTATCTCAAGACACAGTTAAGGTTGAAAATATGCATCAGTATCTTAAGGTTAAACAACCGTACAGGGACGTTGTAATTATCCCCAAACCAGGCATGACAAATCCAGGACATTCAGAGTTTAGGTTAAAAGTCATCCAAACGCGGTGCGACATTGGAAATGCACAGGTAGGGCCCCCAAAGACTCTTCACTCTGTCCTGTAGTGGCACCACATGTCTCCGATAAAGGCATTTTAGTGTTAGTGATTCCGGAGGGGATCTAAACTAATTTTTAACGGCATGTGGGGTCTGCAACCCCCTCCACCCCCCATTGTGTCAATGAGTTTACAATGGAAATAGATTGTAATTGAGATAAAGGGAAACAGAGGGAAGATAGTACACTCCTACCCCTATATAACGCTGTCCTCGGGAGCCAAAAAAATCTTACCACGTTATAGGTGAAACTGCGTTATGTCGAACTTGCTTTGATCCGCCGGAGTGTGCCCCCCCGGAGCGCTGCTTTACCGCGTTATAGCCGAATTCGTGTTATATCGGGTTGCATTATATCGGGGTAGAGGTGTATCAGACGGGTAGCCGTGTTAGTCTGGATCTGTAAAAAGCGACAAAGAGTCCTGTGGCACCTTATAGACTCTTATACCTTATAGCTGTTAGTTTATGAGGGGCCACAGGACTCTTTGTCGCTTTTTACAGAGGGAAGATAAATAGTGGCAGAGCTAGGAGAAGAAGCCAGGCCTTCTGACTTCTAGCCCAGTGCGCCATCCACTTGTCTATATTGCCTTGCCAAACACAGCCCCAAATCATGATGCCTCCACTCCATCCCCTCCCCGCACTGGCTCAGCTGTACTGCCCTGGCTCAGTCCCCACCCATTCCCCTCCCACCTGCTCTGGGGAAGGGTTTAACAGGTGCACAGTGTCCCAGTTCAGGGCAACTGCACCTGTATTCCTCCTCCCTGGTCCAACAAGGGCACCCACTCTAAGCTCCCGGCTCCCCAGCCGTCACCTCTCTTGGACAGAGACACGTGTCTCTCTCCCTCCTGACCGGGGTATTGCCAGGCTGCACAGTTCCCTGCCTTCACTGTGAATGTCCCAGAAAGTCAGACTGCTTTGCTTTCCTGCCTCAGAGGCTCTAAACAGCGTCATTGCCCACAGTTAAGGCACCAGCCGGCTCTTTCTAGGCAAGCACATTTGTTCTTTAGGTGAAAGCATTACAGAGAAAACATATTAAAAACACTAAAGGACCCTACACACCTGCTAAACAGCTTAGCAGAGGTCACCCCAACTCCAACAAGTTTTCTGGTAGGAGTCAGCCCATCAAACCCCACAGAAGAGACTCTCTGGTGACTACAAGCTTGTCCCAGAACAAGCATAAGAACATAAGAACGGCCGTACTGGGTCAGACCAAAGGTCCATCTAGCCCAGTATCCTGTCTACCGACAGTGGCCAATGCCAGGTGCCCCAGAGGGAGTGAACCTAACGGGCAATGATCAAGTGATCTCTCTCCTGCCATCCATCTCCACCCTCTGACAAACAGAGGCTAGGGACACCATTCCTTACCCATCCTGGCTAATAGCCATTGATGGACTTAACCTCCATGAATTTATCCAGTTCTCTTTTAAACGCTGTTATAGTCCTAACACTCATGAAAAGTTGAGTCTCTGCCCAGACAGCCTGGGCCTTTGATCTGGGACAAGGTAATTCGTAGCCACTATGTTTCTCCAGAAGGCGTAGCTTCAAAAGGCTGGTTGTTTGCATAACCAGAGGAGTTACATTTGCACAAACTTCCCACTGGAGATTTCCCGGGAGACCTACTGGACTTTAAAAGTGCACATAGTTTCAAATAGTCCTTCGAAGCTCATAAAACTTCCCAGGGTTCGCATGACTCAGGTCCCCTGAAATCATACATAAACATTTTTAATACGACAAACTCCTAAAATGCTTAAGCTTAAGTCCATCAGGTTTGTCCAGAATACTGCAGGAGATGGCTATCTCTGTCACACACAGTCCATGCTTCCTCTTGGGTGCTTTAATCCAGAGTCCAGATAGACAACACAGGGTTGTAAAGAAGTTTGCATCTCTCCTGCAAGAGGTGGCATAGTCCATGTCACAGCCTAGCCCTAAATAATTACTGCCAAAGGGTCAAGGTGGCTGGGGGCGAGTTCCTATTATTGTAATTATTATTCTAATAATAATTATTATCTATTTACTTTAACAAAGCAGTGGATGATGATCCGCCACTTGAGAATCGCTCGCCACGACTGCATTGATGAATGAAACGAAGCGTAACTTATTTTCTATTAGAAAATAATTCTGATGTATGAATGTGTCAATGTTTATAATTAGCACAGTAATGTATATGCCCGGCTCTTCCTGGCTAATTTTTCATCTTCATGATTATTCACTTGCTGGTGACAGTGAAGGTTCTTTTCCACCTCATAAAGTGACAAGACTTGCATGTCAAAATGGTGTAAAGGTATTTCATGTTAAAATAAAAAAAGCCCATAAATGAAGTCAAGGAGAGCAGAGTTCCATAGATGAGCTGTAATTACAAGAAACCATTCTGCATTCCGAATCAGGCCTCTTGGCCTTGATCCAGTATGCATCTCCAGGAGACCCAGGAAGTGTAATCAATACACCTGCCATGCACCATGCGGAAAGAACATCCTCCTGTTTTAGGCACCAGATTGTCAGCAGAGCTCAGCTCTGATTTTGGCAGAGGGTGAGGGGTCTGATTATCAAAAAAGCTCAGTACACTGGGTGCATTTGGGTGCTAAGTAGACCTGGGCAAAACACTTCAACTGAACCATATTCCATTGGCATATAAAGAGCTGTTGAAACTGAAACACTTTGCAAAACTGGGTCAATTTCGCCAGATTTACATTTAGGAAGAAAACTGTGGGGGGGAAAAATCTGACAATGCTGAAACGTCCCATTTTTATATTATTGGGATGAAATGTTTCAGTTTTTTATCTGTGTGATCCAAGCGCTGCTTCACATGGAAGACACAGGAAGACACCCTGCTAACCATATCTTTTGTCTCCCCAGGGGCACTTTGGTGAAAACTGAATGCCCACACACATCCTCTGAGGCTCAGTCTAGTGTCATTCCCACAACGTTAGATCTTAAAAGCAAATCATGCAGTCCTTACTTAGGTACCCATCCTGCAAACACTTACGCTGCTGAGTAATTTTTCTCATGCAAGTAGGTGCACAGGACTATTTTGTGAGCAAAGTCACACCCCATGCATGTGTGCGTGTGTGTAGGATTGAGAATTTAGTTTACTCTGTCCAGGCTCAGACCAAACCTCGCAATGAAATGAGCAGTTTGTGTACAATCTGAGGGCTCCATTTTAAGTTTAGATCCTGCCCTTAGTAACAGGTGGCACCGGCAGCAATCCAGGAAAGAATTGTGCCTCTCGGAGTCACAGCTAAGTAATCTGCTACTGGTCTCCACAACTAATTGCACGTGCCGCTTGGAGCATGCTTCCCACAAACATTTGTGCCGCTAACACTCGATTGCTGCCATGTGCACAGCAGGAGCAGCAAATGCATTAAAAATGCAAATGAATCATTATGTTTTGTGCTATTCACCCAGCTCTAGCCATAAGGCCATTAACAAGTTGAACTCTGCTTCACACCACACTGGACCGTCTCCAAATACAGTAAAATAGGAACAAAATCTGGTCCCCCAACACTGGCGTAAATCTAGCATCACACTCCTGAAGCCAAAGGAGCAACACAACTGCCAAACCAGTGTAAGTAAGGGAGAATCAGGACCAGGGCCGGCTCCAGGGTTTTTGCCGCCCCAAGGGGCAGCTCAGCCACGCCGCTTTCTTCTTCGGCGGCAATTCGGTGGCAGGTCCTTCCCTCCGAGAGGGGAATGAGGGACCCGCCACCGAATTGCCACCGAAGAGCCCGACGTGCCGCCCCTTCCCCTTGGCTGCCCCAAGCACCTGCTTGCTAAGCTGGTGCCTGGAGCCGGCCCTGATCAGGACTCGCGTGGCCTGGCGTGAATTTTGCCTTTTCCAACAAAGCAGACACAGTAGACTCGCTCTCCTTTGCCGGGTTAACCTGCTGCTCAAACATCCTGGCTCTCTCTTGGTGGTCATTGGTTTCTTGGGGCTGAATGGGAAATTTCCATGTCATATTACAGATGGGATTAAAAGAGTAATCAGTTTAAGAACATAAGTATGACCATACTGGGTCAGACCAAAGGTCAACCTAGCCCAGCATCCTGGCTTCCGACAATGGCCAGTGTCAGATGCTTCAGAGGGAATAAACAGAACAGGGCAATTATCAAGGGATCCATTCCCTGTCATCCAGTCCCATCTTCTGGTAGTGAGGGCTTTAGAGCCACCTGGAGCATAGGTTGCATCCCTAACTATCTTGGCTACTAGCCATTGGTGGACCTATCCTCCATGAATTTATCTAATTCTTTCCCCAACCCTTGTCCCTTGATTCTGGGATTAAATATCAAGGCAGTGCAGCAAGGTACACTATAGCCATATTTGTAATAACTACTATAATGTACATGCCACATGACACAGGGAGCACGACAACCATATTACTGTGCAAGATGATGTTTCATTCAATCCGAAGCAAGGGCCAGCCAGAAATGACTGTCTTTTAAAGTGATGGGACTAATTTGAAATTGGTTCAAAACCATTGCTGCTGCTAAACTGCATTGCAATGTCTCTCATGGCCAAATTCTAACATTTGGGCCAATTCTTCAGTGGGTGTCATTCATGCCACTGAAGTTAATGCAGCTGTACTGATCTACACCGGCGGTGGATCTGGCTTTTATTATTTATACATCAGTGTAAATTCTCTGACTTCACTAAAACGATTCCAGCTTTACCTTGGTATAATTGAGATCAGTATCTGGCCCCAGAAGGATAGTTAAGTTCTGTAAGATACAGCTAATGGCTATATCACCAGCAGTTCTGTCCTCTGGCTGTTTTATGGGAACATTTTCTTTGTGGGTTTTTAGATTTTTCGAGCACTAAAAAGAAAAGAAAAGAAAAGACAAAAACTGCCTAAAATTCTCACTGCAGGAAAACACCTTGCTGCAGAAATGTCTATTTGCAATCAAGGAAGCATGTCTCTGCTTGAGGATCGGCTGGATGTTCTGAGTGGGAGACACCCCAAACAGGTGGCTTGCCATTAGACAATGATGAGAGATTAATGCGGTGTAGTCTTACTTCCGTTTCTACCAAGCAGTGCCAGCTCCCTTTAGAAAAGACTAATATTTGTTCCAGGAATATATTTAGCAATAATGTTTGCACTCCTGTATCCTGGATCTTTCAGATTTAACTATCGTTGGGTCTGTGGATTTATTTGGAGCTGTTTAATTTTCACTGTTTTCTTTGGTATGCAGTGATGGCTCAAAGCAAAACAACACATGTCTTCTCCCACTAGTGAACGGTCTGCCGGTAGGATGAAAGCCTGACGCCATTGGAGTTTGCCATTGATTTCAATTGGGCCAGGATTAGACCTGTAAAGTTACTCAAATCTGTGCAGCATGAAGCCCCCAATTCCTTATTAACAAAGCTGAGCAAATAACTGATTTTTCAGTTCGGCCTCTGAACACAGCTTGGCACGATTCACAAAATGTTTCAGTCGAGCCAAATCTGCATTTTTTGTGGGAAAAAAGAAATTCGCCCACAAAATGTCACCCACGCTCTACTTATTAATGGCTCAATTAAGGGGTGGCACTAGTGAGCGGTGCAGCACTGGGAGGAATTCAGCCTCAGAGAAGCACGGGGCCCGCTAGAGATTCCTGGTTGTGTTGCAGGGACGGCCATCGACACGCTACTGCAGCGTTCCCAAGGAGGCAGAAAGCCACAGGCTTTGAATAATGCTTTTATGGGTAGGGTGACCAGGTACCAAATGTAAAAAATTGGGACGGGGGTAATAGATGCCTATATAAGAAAAAGCCCCCAAAATCGGGACTGTCCCTATACAATCGGGGCATCTGGTCACCCTCGTTATGGGGAAAGTTTGAGAAGCACAAAAGGAACTAGGCACCGAGCGCCTACTGACCCTCACTGGGTATCTCGCTGCCCTTTGTGCTTTTGACGATCTCCCTCTTGCAGCGAGGCGATGATTCACCGGAGCAGCGCCTCCTGCTGGCTGTGTGGGGAATTAGCTCTTTCCAGCCCGGAGCGCCCTCTACAGGCCAGTGTCTTGCCTGCTGCTGGACCTGTGTCCCTCCCAGACCCCGGTGCCCTTTGCCCGGGGGTTCTGTCCACCACAGTACCCCCTAGCTCTGGGTCTCCCCTCTCAGGGGAACCCCCAACCCTCTAAACCCACCTTGCCTCAGTGGCTACTGCTAGTCATCACCTAGCCCCCGCTCACTGGGGCTGACTTCAGTCTATAAACCACTCATCATTGGCAAGGGGGTTAGGACCTGCTGCCTTTGCCTACCCTGAGCTGCACCCCTGCAGCCCCAGTACCTATTTGTGGGCCCTCTTTAAGGCCTGCAGCCTGGGGTTTTTCTAAGCTGGAGCTCCCCAGCTCCCTCTGTCCTTCCCCAGCACTGCTCCACCTCAGGTACCCTGCTCAGCTCCCAGGCAGCCAGGTCTTTCTCTCTCAGAAGCTAGAGAGAGAGAGTGTCTGTGCTAGCTTCTGGCCCACAGCCCTCTTATAAAGACCAGCTGGGCCCTGATTAACTGGCCACAGCTGTGCCTGCTTCCCCTATCAGCCTACCTTTTCCCAGCCACAGCCCTCTCCAGGGCTGTTTTATCCCCTTCAGGGCCGGAGCGGGGTGACCACCCTGCTGCACCTCTACATTGACGATATAATGCAGGAATTCAGATGTAGTGCCCCACTCAGAGAGCTGCTACAACTCTATCTCCGTGACTCTGTAGCCTACACTCCGCAGCACAGCCAGCAACCTTGAGCATTCACAAGATGGTGCTGTGGCACGACCACTTCAAGCTCACCCCCGGGGCAACTGGCCAGGCTCTGCCTCCTAGCCGCCTTTCAGGCCAGTTGCTTCTATGGGAGAGTTACGCATTGGCAGCCCCGGCATTGCACTGATGGCTTGTCTACATGGCGGGGTAATGCGCTCTACGGGGGGTGCGGGTGGGGTGATTTCTAAAGCGCACTAACATGCTGCATATTCATTGGCCCATGCAGACCCTACTGGTGTGCTTTAATGCAGTGCTGCTTGACACAGTACTATGTTAAAGCACACTAGGGAACCTTTCGTGCAGGTTGTACAAGGACCAGTTAATGCACAACACGTTAGTGAGCTTTAGAAATCACATCCTGTAGAGTGTATTACCTCACTGCGTAGACAAGCCCTGAGACTGCAAATCTACACGGCAAAGACAAACCTGCAACACCCAGTCTCCGAGCCGGGGCCAACTGACTTGGGCTTGCAGGGGTTGGGCAGCAGGGCTAACAATAGCAGTGTAGACGTTCCTGCTCGGGCTGGAGCCCGGGCTCTGAAACCTAGTGAGAGGGATGGATCTCAGAGCCTAGGGTCTTTTAATGAACTGTAGCCATATCCTCTGCCACTGCAATACCTAACTCTCATTCATGCTGAAGAGGAAACTTCACCTTCCCTCCCATGTTATTGCATAAGGGGAAGGAAGCCCATGATCTTGCCCTAAATGTGGGCCACATTCATGGCAATGGGGCTACTCCAGATTTACACCAGTGCAATTAGAGGGGTAACTCCAGGGTTGCACCGCTGCAAGTGAGAGCAGCACTTGGCCCCATATTGTTAGATTGACACCAGAGTAATTTAGAGTGCCTGGGTTGACAGAGGCTTGGAATGAGGCCATCTTCAGAGTTCACTTGTAGGCAGTTTTTCAACCCTACCTTTAAATTAAACAGCAGCTCCCAAGGACCAATTTAAAATCTATTTTTATTTCCCACCCCTGGGAGCCTAGAAAAGAGTTTTTGAAGAAAGCCTCTTTCAAAGTCTCTGGTGACTTGACTAATTAAATCAGGAACCTTACGTGTACATAGATAAATAAATAAATATGCATATATGTATACACACACACACACACACTTTTGTAGCCTCAAATTTGTTCTGCCCTAAAAAGAAATTAGTCCATTTTAAAGTCTTTTTTTGTTTATTTGTTTCATCCTTTGCAAATTCATGAGATTCTAGGAAAGTTGCTAAAACAAATTGCCAAGAATGATTTCTTGCCTTACAAAATGGTACTTGCTGTTCTTGACACCCCAAATAATTTAGGGACATAGTGCACATAGCTATGAAATAGGGATGACTTTGGTCATCTGTGTACTGTAGCTTTAAATTTCTAGGCACTTCCCCTCCATGCAGAGTTCAGCAGCCATTTTGTTTCCACAGTTGCTGTGGCTTGTTAGAGAAAAGAGACACACCCTGTGCTCTCTCTTTAGTTCTTTCTTCTTGTTATTTTTTGCTAACCTAAAATCAATGTCATTTTAGACTGAAAGTGCATATCTTGCTTTTTATGTACAAAAACATCACTAGCAAAATGATTTAACTCTAATACTTTGCATTTCTAAAATGCCTCCTGCATCAACATCTAAAGGCAATCCGTAGACGCTAATGAGTGTAGCCCCATGACACCACTGTGAGCTAGACCTGGGGACATTTAATATCTCCATTCAATAGACTGAGAAGCTAGGGCACAGAGAGATTAAATGATTTATCCAAGGTCAAGCAGGACATTTGCAGAAAACCCAAGAGCTGAGCTATCTCTTAACTCCTGGCCTTGGGCTTTAAGCAGAAGCCCATCCGTCCTCCCCTCAGGGTCCCCTTCTGCCATGCTTAGATATGTTCTGTTCTTTATTACCATCTGATCAACAGCTGCTCTTCCCAAATCCCTCCCCTGGAATTCAGGCGTATCCCAGCGGATTTCAAATGATCGCCATGAAGAGAAGGATAAACTGCTTCCAAAAATTAGGATGCTGTTCCCCCAGCCTCTGTCCATTTCCAAATCCGAATGCAAACAGAACCTTTATGAAGGTTCTTAAAAGGTCAATAAACTCATCCGAGGCTCTATCCAATAACCTCCTTGCCTTGCTATACATGCCCACCTACATTTTGTGGTCTGAGGAGACTGACACCCAAAAGGTTTCCAGTTACCCCTCGCTCAACATTTCCCACATACCTTGACCAATAATCTTATATTTAGATATGGACTAACTATGTTCACGTTCTGCTGAGCTCCATCCCATGGCGTAAGGTTCACAAAAGACCTTCTGCTTTGTGGCACCTCGATGTATCCCCATATGGGCAGATCGTGTAAGAGGCATACTGTGCTTACTATTAGGAATATCTTCAATACGGCAATGACATTTGCTACTGTACTTGTAAGTGGTAAATGTCAACCTATTTAGTGGAACCACTTCACGTGGCCTCTGTTACAAAGGGTGGGTTGTAAGGAGGGGAAGTGACTTAGCTGAACTTGTGCATTTGACTTACAATTTACAAATCAGACATGACAAATGTTCTATTTGCACAAGACTTTTAGTCTCCCAGCACGCAAAGGGTTAGAACTCATTAATTCTGCAAAACCAAATGTGCCTTGCTGAGTAGCACCTGAAGCATTTTCCGGTCTTGCAAAGCTCTCTGTAGTATTTTGTCTTTCAGATTGGCTTGTGGAGTGCAAATATCCGGCATCTCCTAAATATTATGCCTGCAAAAAATAAAAATAAAAACGATGCACCCCTTTTCACACTGATGTTTCAGTGGGGACCTGGATGCAAAAATGGCCCTGGCTCATTTTGGTTAGAGAGGGTCTCAGAGTTAAGCTGGAATTTGGGTCCAGATTATAAGCACTCCAAAGTATGGAAGAGTTCAGAGCCAATTTTTTGATGGAGATATATTTGCAAAACTTGGGTCTGGATGTTGAAACTATCCAAAGATCAGCGTTGTTTGAATCCAAGTTTTGGTTTGAGCCTATAAGAAGTTTTGTGGGCACAGGGCATTGTTGTTTTAGGCATGATATTTTGTGCATGCAGCTTAAGATGTTGCTTTGAACTGAAATGTTATAAGAGAGGGCTCTTCAGGCTAGCAGACAAAGGTCTAACAAAATCCAGTGTCTGGGAGTTGAAGTTAGACAAATTCAGAATATAAATAAGGAACAAATTTTAACAGGGAGATTCATTAACCTTTAGAACAACCTATCAAGAGTTGTGGTGGATTCTCCATCACTGGCACTGTTTAAATCAAGCGTGGGTGTTTTTCTAAAAGATCTGTGCTAACTTAAACGGGAATGATTCTGAGAAGTCCTCGGCTCTTTTTTAGACAGGAGCTCAGACTAGACCATCACAATGGTCCCTTCTGGGTTTGTAGCCTTTCATAGAATCATAGAATCTCAGGGTTGGAAGGGACCTCAGGAGGTCATCTAGTCCAACCCCCTGCTCAAAGCTTTGAATCTGTGACTGGTTGAATTCAGTTCTGAACTCCTGCCTCACCTTCAGTTCTATCTTGTTACAAAACATTCATCCTAATAAGAAATAAACTCTCTTATTTTGTTTATTTCTGTATTGCTACATAAAGAGCCAGATCTTCAGCTGGTCTAAATCACGGATGCTGCAATTCAGTGGACCTATGCTGGTACATACCAGTTGGCAGTGTCAAAAGGTTCAGGTAATGATACCAATCTAGCCTTATAGTTGCTGTTAAAGCATATATATTTGAGTGCATCCACTCTATACAGATAGAGAGAGTGACAAAGAGAGAGGAGAAACAGGGAATACAACTAGAACCAGCAAAGGAACCAATGTACAATTACAGTAGATTGATCCAACTGTTTCCAATTGTACCCACTACACAGAAGCCCTTTGGGGAAGGAACTGTCTTTTTAAAGAGCATGTGCTTACTGCTGTCATGTAAATAACGAACAATAAGAAACAGAATTTCAAACACATGGTTTGGGGCAAAAGATTCCTAATGTATAATTTACCTTGGCTACCTCCAAAAGTGCTGGGCTCCAAGGGTATGAACAACAAGCCCAGAAGGGGTTAAAAGGAACAGTTCGTTATGGGTGAACTCTTGGCCCTAATGGCAAAACTCCCACTGACTTCACATGGGCCAGGATTTCATCTTATACATTGAACAAAGAGAAAAATGTAGCATCAGTAATTCCCCCTGCAACAGATCCACCCCCATCCTGTCCCTAAATCTCCTCATCTTCCCTGCTTTATAACAGAGGCATGAACATTTCAGCCTACTATGTGCCCTGTATGGAGCTCAAAGAGCATTCAAGGAATTAGAAATACTTCTAAGTTGGAGCCCTTAATTGGTCATTAAGGGCAGTCTAATTACACTGAGGAATAGAGTGAAAAGTAGTCCTCTGAACCTGGTTGCATGCGAAGAACCATTTCCACTCCCTCCCCTCCTTGGACGTGCCTGTTCCTACAAAGACAATGTATCTTTGGCAAAGTCATTCCCTAAAATTAAAACAAACAAAGAGGAAAAAACCAATTTCCGATCTTAATATAACCAGACTATTTCAGTTCCTCAAACCAGCAGTAAGCTTAGTTTGTCTAGTCACTGTATTAACCGCATTACCAATGGAAGATCACAATCTCTTTCAGATTGGGTAGGAAAGAAATTGACAAACTGTCCCCCAGCCATATATTTCTCCAGTTGTTATTTGGAGAGATTCATAGAAATCACAAAAAGTACATATTTGTTTTCTCTCCACCGTCCCCCAGTCCCCGCACCTTGATCTATCTTGTTATAAACTTTAACGATTTAACACGGCGTGATGCTTGCTGCTAAGCGAACAAGAAAGTGACAAGAGACAAGGTCGAGTTGCCCTTTGCTCCTCCTGATACACAAGCTATTTCATGCATCTGAAGCCTTGGCTATAATGCGACTGGAGAAATTTCAAAATATATTAAAGTTAAGAAAACAAGGTGCTAGGAAACTGTAACCTTAATCAGTTGGGAAAGCAAAAAGAATCTGTTTCTCTCTCCCTTATTCTTGGCTCTCCCAATTGAGTTGCACCTGTCTGAAACCACAAAGCTTTTTAATGTTCTATCTTACTTCATCTACCCCTGTTTGGAATGTTATCGTTTCAGAATTGAAAGCAATTTTCTTGAACTGATAATTGAGAGTCACTATAGCATGTGTGTGAGTTGGCACATACCTTCCATCCCAGAAGCCCCTCTGTCGTTCCAGCGGGGGGGGGGGGGGACAATAAATATGACCATAAATGCCAACAAAAACAGAATATGGGTTTGTTCCAAAGACTGATTGCAAAGCGAACAACTGTCCTCTATGAAGATAGTGATTATGGGTCCCTTTGGGATGTTTTATGCAATTGTATGAGCGCATCAAGGCAACCCTTTGATTTTTACTTGCGTTACGTTCTACGGTGTGCGATAAATAAATAAATAAATAAATAAAAGCCTTGATATTTTGTGTTTTGGCGACAGTAAATGCAGAGTTGGGGGAAAAAATCTATACCATTTTCTTTTATTGCTGTCATTTCAAATATCTAGTTGATCTGATTAGGAAAAGAATATAGTGGCTTGATTTATTATATCAAGCATTTCCAGGGTGAATAAACAAGCTTTATTGGTTATTTTATACATCTAGATATGGTATTTAATGGCTATTTAAGCAACGATCCAACTGCCAGCTACAGCAAGGAAATATGTCAGACCTCATAGCTATGAATTATGCTGTCAGAATAGGCCTATATTCTGCTAATGTAAATAGGACTTTACTTCAAAAGCTGGGAATGAAGAGATTGCCTGCTTCCATCACACTACCCAAACTGCTTTGCAGCCTGGCCCTAGCTCTTCCGCTCACCAAGAGGACTGAAGTATCCAAGTGACCCAAGTGTAGTAGACAATGATAGGATAACAATTGTGTTTATAGACGTAGAGCAAGCAGGGAAAGAGAAATAGGTGTGCGAATTAGGAGAGGGCCTGTGAGCTGAAAGAAGACAGAGAGAGATGGACTTTTAACTGGACTATGCTTGGTGTTCTAGCAAAATCGATGTGCTGTTGCAAGGACCACGTACATAGCTTCATTTAGGCCCGGCGACACAAAGGGACTTCGGCGTTGTGACACAGAGCAGGGCAATGACAAACTTTTAGGAAATCACTGGGATAAGAACGGGATCCACAAGCCTGAATTTGGCACCCAGGCTCCCTCTACAATGAATGGGGAGAAAGAGGCACCTCGGAATGTGACCCACAAGAGCCACCTTCCCACCTAAGCTAACCAGTGGGAGATGCCAATGAGTGGGGTGTATTCTAAACCTCGACCTGCTCATGACATTTGGCACCTGAGTCAGTGCTACAGGGAGCTACCTCTCTCTGCCAGCAACCCGCAGCCAGGAACCCCGCTCCTGGGGACAGGCGGTGGGGGCACCTAAGCTGATTCTTGCAAGAATTGCGTAGGCCCCTTCCTAACGCCACACAAAATGGCTGAAGGGGGAAAAGGCAACTGCTGTTACAAGCTTTAGCCCAGTGATTAGAGCACTCTCCTGGGATATGAGACCCCAGGTCAGCTCCCGCTCTGCTGGAGAAGGAGAACGGATTTGACGAGGGGTTTGGCAGAGCTAGTTAACAAAGTGCCACCCCCTGATTTCTGGAAGCTAGAGGCCTGCTTCTCTGCTCTGTTGCACAAGTTGCACACCGGAGTGACTCCGTTACAGTAGCATGGTGACAGCAGCCTAAGATTAGTGCAACGGCGTGGGGAAGCTAGTCCTAGAAACGCCCATAAGAATGTAAACTTTGACTTACTTTGGAGTCAGTTTCTACCCTTTTTCCTTGCAAAGGCTAGCAGATTTAGAGTGGTCACTGGGGTTGCCAGGGACAAGCTGCTTGGCTCCATCACCACATACCAAGGTTAATTGGACCTGCACAGACACACTTTATGTAAGATGAGTCCACTAAGTGTGGGGTGCACCTCAAAGAATCATCACACTAACCCACTCCCCTGGGCTTGGCCTGGCCCTCTCAGAGTGGACAGGAGCTAGTTAGCTTTGGGGGAGGGAGCGACTTTATTTTGCAGCCCCATCCAAAAGTGCAAAAGCCATTCCAGCTCTGACATTATGGGCCATTAGGTGAATGCAATGCGTGTGCCTGTACAGCTGCATCAGTATCCTCTGTGCTTTCTCTTGGGCAAATAGCATAAAGGAATTGCACACAACTGCCGTTCTTCACAATGACCCATTCTGTGTTCAGATGTGTACGCCCAGCTCTATGGAGGCAGCTTTTGTGCCTGTCTGAATTGTTCATCTACAAGTGTAATGAATGTGTAACCCACTGGTGAGCGTACAGTGTGTGTGTGTGTAACACAGGCGCTCATCCTTACCGCGGCAAGCACGTTTCAGATAGTTTTTATCTCCTGCTGCTTTCTTGCTTACACCATGACATAATAGCAGGGTTATACCGCTGGCCTCTGGATCAGAACAGTGATAGCGAGTGCACAGTGTGGAAAGATATTAAAGAAGCCACCGAATCTAATAAAAGAGTAATCACTCGCAACTTCAATTCCCCATCTATTAACTGGTCAAATGTCACATCGGGATGTGATTTAGAGAAGCAATTTCTCAGCATCACGAACAGTTGTTTCTTGGAACATCTAGTTCTGCAGCACGCAAGACGAGAGAGTGTCCTATCAGGAGTTGATTCAAGAAGTAACCACCGTGTAATGATGATCACTATATAATTAACTTGTGGGAGGGATCATACCCCTGTCACACAACTGTCGAAACGGGTAATTATAAAGGCTGTCTTGACGTCCTGGCAAAGTCTGCTTGGGACAATTATTAACCTTTGCAGTAAAGCAAATCCCTGAGAATACGTCACTGTCCTTCCCATGGTCTCTTGGATGGTCTGCATATAACTTTCGGTTACTTCTCGTCTGTGGCTATAATGATGCTCCCTTCCCCTGACTCTGTTGTGAGATTTACTGCTTCTCTATGTCTTCGGCCAATGGAGAAAGAAAATACTTGCTCCGTAGCGTTCAATTAGCAGTGAATCTTTGTCAAGTGCTGACCAGATCAGCACTTTGCTTGAAATGTCTCTTCCAAGTCCACGTACAAAAGGCCTGCTTAGTCTGAGGATGACTTATGCTTGGATCAATATGCAAAGTTGAGTGCGCTCCATCTGGATGGAGTGCTTAGCGCTCATTGAGGTGTGCTTCACAAAAGAGATGCTTGTAACTGACAGAAATCTAGCCTGTCGGTGTCTCTGGGCCTCTTAATATAATGCCACACAATGGAGTTGATTTCCCCATCCTGGAAGCTAAGCCATTTCATGTTCCCTTCGGAGGGTTTGGACGAGGGTTGATGAACTAATTTTGGATCATTTCAACCCCACTTGACTATCTTGGTCCCTGCCTTGAGTTTCTTATTCGCATTGTGTTGCACTTACTCATTCCAGCATTCTCAGGGACTTCAGTGCCAGTCTCTGTGGACCACACGCTACTCCATGAATGAACTTCATCCTTGGGCAGAAAGTCAGCGCAATGCCTATACCACTGAAGCCATGGTGAATTTCACCCAATGTGAGTAAGGCTTGCAGAATTGAAACCCTCTGGGTTCAAATGTTTAACTCAGACACTCAGCTTCTTGAGTTCCCAATCTGCACTGGGCAGAATGTGAACCGAAAAGGAGATTGAAGGAAAAGGCTAAGGAAGGACGAGGTTAATAAACATATCATAGAGCTGGAAGGGTGAAAAAGAGAGAGAGAAACTGAGGTGGGGGGAAGGAGCAGAGAGGGGGTTAAAGAAAAATTCTTAGGAAGATATTACTGCCCAGTTGGGACAGCCCAGCGTTGGGATATTTCTCGTATCTCATCTCATCAATGGTCTACCATTCCAGGGAACTCCAGGCTTGTGTGTTGTTCCTCCGTCTCTCCAGTTCTCTGCCTTAGCCTCCAGTTCTCTGCTTTCTCTCCTGAGGGCTGAAATGCTTTGGTCTAAATTTAGGTGTATCTGGACGAAAATGAATTGTTTGTGTTATACAGGAGGTCAGACTAAATGATCTAATGGTTCCCCCCTGGCTTAAACTCTACAGTACAGCACATAAGTAAACCACTGCTTATTACACTCATCATAATCATCTCACAGTTACCTGGTCCTTCCCCATCTGTCTGTTTTATCCTCCTCTAATACTTACATTATAAAAATGTTCCACAAATGTTGTTTCTGGTTTTCATCCACATTTCTTTTTCACCAGAATTTGCAAGCCAGTCATCAGGGCTATCTTGGCTGTAAGACACACGGCAGATTTCTGCTCGGTATTTGTTGTCATTCAGCTAAATTTCATCAAAACTGACGCTCCTAAATACAGCAAAAAACCCTGGATCCATTACCTGTGGTACCAGCAGACCTGTCCATCACTTTTGGGTTTAAGGCAAGACTTAGGGAGACCCTGCGTGGTGACACTAGGCAGCAAAGGCTGTGGTTAGCCTGGGAACTAGACAGAACCAGTGGGGAGGGTCATTACCAACTTCAGTTTTGCCTCCATATACCGTGTTGATCCATGGTAAAGTCAACAGGAGTTGAGGGCACTTAGGACTAGAACTTGAAAGTTTTCAATGGAAGCTAACTCAATATCTCAGAGGATCTAGGCTTCAGTCCCGCCCCAGAGGAGGCCCGATACCTGGCTGCCAGCACAGCAGTTGCTACCTCCCAAGTATCTGCCTCCCTCAAAACCCCTTAGGTCCTGAAATGGCTCTTCTGATTAAATGGCTGGGTCTTGATGGTAACACAATCTCGGTTTGAGCATTGGCCTGCTAAACCCAGGGTGGTGAGTTCAATCCTTGAGGAGGCCATTTAGGGAACTGGGGTAAAAATCTGTCTGGGGATTGGTCCTGCTTTGAGCAGAGGGTTGGACTAGATGCCCACCTGAGGTCCCTATGATTCTATATTGTTCTCTTAGGAACCATTTTGTCTTGGGCAACCTGCCAGCCCCCTTCAGCCAAGGTGGGCATAAAAGCTGACTTAGTACTGTGCCATCCTTGCTGCTTTGGTAGAACGCTGCTGGATTCATTCATTTCCACCTTGAGAGTGGCCCCTTTTGGGTGAAGGATTCGGCCATCTAATGAAATTGGATGGCCCACGTTTGGGCAGGGCACTCGGAGATTAAATGCCAAGGAAACAGAAAAGGCTTGAAAGCATGAGCAGCAAAGGGAGATGAAATTTCCTCAGCTGCTGTAACAATACCCTAGTGAAGGTCTTTTGCTGCTGTGTCAGTGCAAAGACAGCCACACAATGAGACGTTCTGTGCCTTTGATCCACTATGGGTGGGTGGGATTGTATCTCTAAATAAGACATCTCTGCTCAAGGTATATTGCCAGTTAATTACCACCAACCTAAAAGATGTGTTCAGGGAAGTCAGGGTTATTCATGGAGTCATCTCTGATTAACTAGAGTTACGTCTGATGAGCCAACAAGATACATTTTCCACCTGGGAAAAAGGGTAAGCCCGGAGATAAGTGACAGATGAGTACATCAGAGATGGAGAAGAGGATGATGTAATTCCTAGTGCAACATGTCTCCCTTAGAGATGGACTGAAGCGCGGAGGATGTTCACACCTAATCAGAGCTTCCTAAGAATTTGGCAGTGCTCGGATGTGAGGTGTTGGTTCTGACCCATTTCTGGTTGCAGTAGGAAATAACAGTGGGAAATCTATTAGACAGTTTTAGAAAGAACCTAGCTGAATCACCCATGGAAGCTGGTGGAAGATATTTGCAGCCATTGAGGGGTCCGCTCCCAATGCAGGATGATCCTTCACTAGGTTGGTCGGTCAAGACAAATGCACATTCTTGCATCCCTCCAAACTAGGCTGGCTTCCCCAGATTGTTCTTGAGGAGGCAGGGATGAGGAAAGCTGTTCAGAAAACTAAAGTCCCGAAGAACAGCTCTGTGTAGCTCAAAAGCTTGTCTCTTTCACCAAAAGAAGTTGGTCCAGTAAAAAAAAGATATTACCTCGCCTACCTTGTCCCCCAGGAACCCAAAAGCCCTTTTTCTTCCCTACCTTGAATCAATGCCCATTTCTAGAGATCCATATCATTCTAGAGACTCCACTGGCAGGAGAGCTGCCCGATGCAGCATTGCCCAGGTGATGGCCCCAGTTTGCATGGACACATGTGCATGGTGTCTGATGTGCATGGAGACATGATGAAGCTGAACCCAGGGATGTAGTAAGAAGAAATGCAGCCTTGATCAACCAGCATTTCAGGGTCTCCTTCCCAGGGCATCCCAGCGCACACAGAGAGCCTGGAAATTCTGACAAGTGGAATTCAAAACATTTCCCTTTGCTTTTTTTTCCAACCACATTGAAAATGTTCACAAAAGCTTTTCAATTTGGTTGACATTTTTCTTTTTTTTTTCAGTGAAAAAATTCAAGATGAAAATTTGATCGTTTTCAAAAACACGTTTATTTTGGGAGGGAGGAACCCTACCCCCTTTCACTATTTTTTTTTTTAAAAACTTCCCACCTACCTTTTCCAGGGAAATAAAAAGGTTTTAGACCATGAGGAAAAGTGTATTCCCTGCACCAGACTGAAACCAATGTCCAAGGAGTCTACAACATGTTCACTGAAAATCTGAAAAACGTCACTGGAAATTTGGAATCCAATGAGTTTATTTATTCATTTTACCAGCTGTGCTGCCGGGCGACATGCTGAGCTAACTTCTGCCAGCCTTCAGACAGAGGCACAACTATCTCCTTTTCCACAGCTATAACAGACGACGGAGTGGGCCACAGCAGCAAGCTAGCTGGAGTCTCACCAAAAGTAGCATGACAGGGCAGTGGAGTAGCATGGAGGTAAATTGAGAATCTCTGTGCTGGGGCAAGGTTTCCGCCATATTTATTTTCCCAAGGCTTTCTGCACGATGCAGATATACTGACAGCCTCTTCCATGAGGCTGACTGCCCCGATCTGCTGAGGGAGGGATGTGATAGAGGGAGGAGGACAGCCAATGGTTCAAAATGGGCCACTGATTTTGAGCACTGACATTTTTGAGATACCTACTGTGGTAGGAAGAGGGTCTGAAACATAAGCCCTTGTATCAGAGGCCTGGTATGAGGCCTGAGACCTGGGCTAAAGTAATGGTCAAAACTTGCTGATATAAAGCAAAGTCAGGCTGTGAGCTACGTAGGGCCTGCTCACAGAACCTGGCAAGAACAGGGCTGATATTGCAGAACCAAACATTCCTAAGTAGTGCTAGGCATAAGAATATATACATACGCAAACACATTCCAGAAGGGTGGTACCAGAACACCCCGCTACCAGCACATTCCCCAGAGATAACAGGAACATACTGACCCATCCTAAAGATAAGGTCGGGATGACAGCACGATGGATAGAGATGTTTTGATTGAACCGATAGGTATAAAGTAATGGGTGGCACCCAAATACATCAGAGGGTGGCACCTAGATACATCAGAG
>NW_020664587.1:5420594-5457718 GCF_002925995.2 Terrapene triunguis
GCAAAATCTTTTATATCCCCATTTCATTCAGCTACAAAGCTCACCCATCTGAACAACTGGGGTCAAAACACATTGCGACCTTATTGAGAGAGTCCATTCCAGACCAACTCCTTGAGTCATCGTTTACCAAGTAAGCTGCCTGTCATACTGTAATAAAAGCCACTCTTTGGATCCTTATTTGCCAGTTAAGTGTAACCAATTATTTTTCTCCCCCTTTGTTGCAAGTAATAATCAACTGCTAAAAGCTAAGCAACTGCTTTTGTAGGAACACAGTTCGGTTGTAAGATCCTAGGTCCTGGTTCTGATTCCATAGCAATAGTGGTTACACCGAGAAAAGCCAAAATAAAGCAACAGAGCATAAAAGCAGAAAGGGGTTTGATATGATATTCAAAGCCCATGGTCTGTTGGGGGTGGAGGGGAGCCTTTCCCTTCCAAATGTCAGTCCTAATACTCCTGGATAATGCACATCCAGAAATCTAGCTTTTTAAAATTCGGTTCTTCTTCCTAAATCACAAACAGTTAGCACTTGCATTAATCATCTACAGTTGCACTCATCAAATATTAACCAGACCTATCTGGCAGAGGAAGGGAGGTTTGGGTACAGCTCATTAGATACACATCCAGTTCTTGACTCTGCCAGAGGACTTCAGTGTGACCATCAGCAAGTCAGCTGGGGACAGATTCTCAAAGTAGTCAGCATCCACATGTACAGCCGGATTTTCAGAAGAGCTAAGTACCCAACATACTGAACCCCTTTGGAAATCTGGCCCTAAGGGACCAACACAAATGCCTGCTGATTTCAGTGGTGCAGGAGTGGGCCAATAAACGCTGGCTCTCAATTCCACATAAGGAAAAGAAGGATAACAGCTCTCTCTCACCTTGCCATGGTGTTGTGAGAGGAAAAATCCATCCATACTAGGGAGATGTTCGCGTACTAAGCTGATGAGAAAATGAAAATGAAAGAGAGTCCCATTCAATTACATCACATGAAGGCCGACAACTAAAAAGTGACAAATTTTATAAGTGCTTGTCTATAGATGTTAGAAGTCTAAACATTAAGATGGGTGAACTCGAGTGCCTGGTATTAAATGAGAATATTGATATAATAGGCAACACAGAAACTTTGTGGAATGAGGATAATCAGTGGGACACAGTAATACCAGGGTGCAAAATATATCGGAATGACAGAGTAGGTTGTGCTGGTGAGGGAGTGGCACTATAAGGGAAAGAAAGCATAGAGTCGAATATAGTAAAAATCTTAAATGAAGCAAACGGTACCATGGAATCTCTATGGATAGAAATTCCATGCTGGAACAATCAGAATATAGCAGTAGGGATATTCTACCAACCACCCGACCAGGATGGTGATGGTGACTGTGAAATGCTCAGGGAGATTAAAGAGGCTTTAAAAATAGAAAACTGAATAATAATGAGGGATTTCAACTATCCCCATATTGATTGGGTATAAGTCACCTCAGGACGGGATGCAGAGAGAAAGTTTCTAGACGCCATTAATAACTGCTTCGTGGAACAGCCAGTCCTGGAACCCACAAGGGGAGAGGCAATTCTTGATTTAGTCCTAAGTAGGACAGGGTATCTGCTTCAAGAGGTGACTATAGCTGGACCACTCAGTAATAGCAACCGTGATATAATGAAATTTAACATCTTTGTGGGTGGGTGGGGTAGAGAAATACCAAAGAAGCCCACCACCGTAGCATTTAACTTCCACAAAAATGAGGAAGCTATTTACACGGACGTTAAAAGGAACAGTCACCAGCGTAAAATGTCTCCAAGCTGTATGGAAATTCTTTAAAAACACCATAATAGAAGCTCAAATGAAATGTGTTCCCCAAATTAAACCAAAAATAGTAAGAGGAGCAAAAAAAAAAAAAAATAAAAAAAACACCCAACAATGCCGCCAGGGCTAACAACAGAGTAAAAGAGGTGGTTAGCGGCAAAAAGACACCCTTTAAAACTGGAAGTGAAATCCTACCGAGGAAAATAGAAAGGACATAAACTCTGGCAAGTCAAGTCTAAAAGTATACTTAGGCAGGCAAAAAAATAATTTGAAGAGCAATTAGCAAATGACTCAAAAGCAAACAGCGTCTGAACATCTGCTGCTCCCACATATCAGGAAAAAAAACAAGCTCACCTAAGTCTGCTTCAACAACCAAGTCCAGGATTCTCAAGGTTAAAGAGGCTAAGGCTGCCGTTCAGAAAGCCACCAGAGAATGTGCCCAGAAGGATTGGCAAGACCTGTGCAAAAAGATTCAGATCTGCTTTGAAAGAGGGGACCTACATGGTACCTATAACGGAATTAAAGAGGCAATGGGTCCACTTTGTAAAAAGACTGCAAACCTGAAAGTGAAAGATGGTATTATATTGACTGACAGACAAGAATTAGTTGACTGATGGACTGAACATTATAAAGAACTCTACTCAAAGGATGCCATTATCTGTGATATGGCCTCAGCTGCCGTTCCCCAGCTTCCAACAATGCAGGAGCTGGACCAAAGACCAACTCTTGAAGATGTAGAGAAGGCTATCAAAGAGACTGTGCCTGGCAAAGCAGCAGGCAATGATCTGTTACCTATGAGGTTCCTCAGGGCAGGGGGACGAAGCTTATGAGGGACATGTACAGTAACTCCTCACTTAAAGTCGTCCCAGCTAACATTGTTTCGTTATTAGGCTGCTGATCTATTAGAGAACATACTTGTTTAAAGTCACGCAATGTTCCGTTATAAGGTTGCTTGGCTCACCCCGCTCTGCTGGCCCGGGACTCCTGCCGGGGAGCGGGGTCGGGGCTCCGGGGACTTGCCGCATTCCAGCCGGGGAGTGGGCAAGCACCCGACCCGACTCCCTGGCAGGAGCATGGGCCGGGTGGAGTGGGGCAAGCCCCTGCGCCCCGACACTGCTACGCCCCTGCCACAACCAAGCTTCACAATCATCATTGGTAAGTACAGTATTAAATTGTTTGTTTAAAATTATTTAAAACATATACTGTATATGTATATAATGTCTTTTGTCTGGCAAAAAAAATTTCCCTGGGACCTAACCCCCCATAGTTATATTAATTCTTATGGGAAAATTGGATTCGCTTAACATCGTTTCGCTTAAAGTAGCATTTTTCAGGAACAAAACTACAACGTTAAGTGAGGAGTTACTGTATACACTTCTCTGCACCTGTTGGGAAAAAATCCATATATCTCAGGATCTGAAAGATGCAAAGATAAATTACTCAATATAAAAATAAAGGAGAGACAGCAGACTGCAACAACTATCGAGGGATATGTCTGCTCAGCAAGGTCGTCAAGGTGCTTGGAAGGTTCCTGCTAAAAGGACTCCAAGTCCTTGCTGAGAGAGTCTTCACAGAGAGCCAGTGTGAGTTCAGAGCTGGACGCTCCACGACTGACCCGTCCTTCATATTGTGCTTGTTGCAAGAAAAAAGCCGTGAACAATAGGCACCTCTCTGTGTAGCATTCATTGACCTACAAAAGGCCTTCGACATGGTTATCAAGAATGGCATCTATAAGATCCTGTTGAAAATTGGCTGTCCACAAAAGGTGTTGTCCGCTGTCCCTATTCAAGGAGTTCCATGAGGGAATGAAGGCAACCATCCAGTCTGAAAATGAAACATCATCTGAGTTTAGTATTGATACTGGCATGAAGCAAGGCTACATCTTAGCATCCACTGGCTTTGGTATCTTCTTTTCTATTCTTCTTAACTGCACCTTTGGAAATGATCAATTTGGCGTACTAATTGAATCAAGGATGGACGGCAGCTTGTTTAACATCAGACAATTCCTGAGCAGAAAGCATGTCCCCAGGGCACTATGTGGGATCTGTTTTTCACAACACTGCTTTCGTCTCTAATTCATCTGATGATCTGCAGGTCATGATGAACACGTGTTCTGATGCATGCACCAAGTTTGGCCTGGTAATCAGTATCAAGAAAACAGTTATGTCACAAGGTACCAACATGCCACCTAACATCTATGTCAATAATGAAGCTCTGGACAAATAGTATCACTTCTACTATCTCGGTTCAGTTCTTACCAGCTCACTTAACCTTGATAGGGAACTTGATGCTAGAACTGGCAAAGCTTCTGTTACCTTTGGCAAACTTACCTCACGTGTTTGGAATAACAAGTTGCTAACCCTGAACACAAAGGTGTCTGTTTATCAGGCTTGTGTCCTTAGTACCCTCCTTCAAGGTTGTGAAAGCTGGGTTACGTACCCCAAGCAGGAGCGGAGATTGAACAGTTTCCACCTCCACTGTCTTAGAAAAATTCTTGGAGTTACTTGGGACCAACAGATCACCAAAAATGAGATCCTTGAGAGAACCAGCCTGCTGACTATGCTGGACCTTTGCAGACGTTGCTGGCTGGGACACATGGAGCATATGCCTCAAGATCGTCTGTAGAAGGCTGTGCTCTATGGCCAACTTAAGAACTGCCCATGACGCAGAGGAAGGCCATAGCTCCGATACAGTGATACGGTCAAGCACAGGCTCAAGAAATTTAGTATTCTCACTGACAACTGGGAAAATCCTGCACACTCTCACTCAGTTTGGAGAAGGTGGCTTAAGACTGGTTCAGTCACCATGGAGAGTCACCAGAACCAGGAAGCAGAGTGCGCTCCACCCTCCATATGGCGAGTGGAGCTGTTGCCATTGTGGGAAGGTTTGTTGCTCGCACATCAGGCTCTTCTCCCATACCATTGCTAAGCCCCACTGCATTAGTCTGTGAATTCATTGCCACAAGACGTTGTTGAGGCCTAGAGCTCAGCAGGATTCAGGATTTGCCCCCTGAGGAGAGGATGAGAAAAAGAATAAACCATACATGACAGATATTAGTCATATTGTTATTGCACTGCTTGGCTTCTATGATGAATAGGGCAATGTAAAATCTCTATAGCATAGAAGAGAGGACTGGACATTTATTTAGATAATGAAAATGTCCAGAATCATCATAGAAAGGGTTTAAAACATATTAAACAAGATTTCTAGAAGTGATATAAACCCTCAGGCTTCAGGTCTCAAGACAACCTCTAACTCTTGGGAGTCAGGAGGAAAGTTCCTTAGAGGAAAATTCTCCCATAACTTCCAACTGCAGAGTTTCTTCCACCTTCCTCAAACACATCTGGTACCAACCACTATAGGAGACAGGAAGATACCATTGGTCCGATCAAGTATAGCAATCCCTATATTCCTGCAATTCACCTCCACAAACTTGAGGCATGGAAGAGAGCAAGTGTTTCTTCAAGAACAAATTCTAGACTAGGTCTACACTGCAAGCTAGGGGCGTGATTCCCCTGCTCCTGTACACATACCTGTGATCGCTCTCATAGAGCTAGTGTGAGTATAAACAGCAGAATATTTGCGGTAGCTCTGGTAGTGGCAGCAGAGGCATGGCAGAGGCGTGCTTTGTATAGACCTGCCTGAAATCACTGGGTATGTACTCGGCACAGCTCAGTTTCCAGTACTGCTTCCCATGCTACCGCAGCGATGTTGCTATATATACTCGTGCTAGTTTGTTGAAAGCTAGTGCTTGTATCTATACATGAGCAGGGGAATCACGCCCCTCACCATAGGCGCCGACTCCGTGGGTGCTCCGGGGCTGGAGCACCCACAGGGAAAAATTAGTGGGTGCTCTGCACCCACCGGCAGCCAAGCTCCCACCCCCCACCTCCTCCTCCTCCTCCCGTGTGTGTGCCACGTCCCCGCTCCTCAGCCTACCTCCCAGCCCTTCCTGCCTTGCTGCCGCCAAACAGCTTTTTGGCGAGTGCTTGGAGGAAGGGGGAGAAGCGGGAATGTGGTGCGCTCAGGGGAGGAGGTGGGGCTGGCATGGGGATTTGGGGAAGGAGTTGGAATAGGGGCAGGGAGGGGGCAGAGTTGGGGCGGGGACTTTGGGGAAGGGGTTGGAATAGGGGCAGGGAGGGGGCAGAGTTGGGGCCGGGCCGGAGGTAGAGGGAGGTCGAGCACCCATCGGCGGGAGCAGAAGTCGGCGCCTATGCCCCTAGCTTGCAGTGTAGACAAAGCCCTAGTTACCATCCAGCTATTTTTTTACAAGGATGTTTAAGCTTCATCCTTCACTCCCTGCTGAGATATTGATAAATGTATGTATTAATTTAGTATTTCAGTTGTGTATTTTTTTGTAGTTAATTACATAGCAACTTAATTTATCTTTTGTCAATTTGTTTTTCCCCTCAATAAATGATCTGCCAACAATCCGTTATTTTTAATTAGCCTGCAGCAAATGTCTCCAGGAATGTAAATCAAATGCTTATTTAAGCCATTAATTGAAAAAAATAGAGAGAGAATTGGAATTCGTACTGTGATCTTCTTAGTTTTTTTCTTTCTTTTTCTGTAAGGATTATGACAAACCAATGCCTGCAGCAAGAAATTGACAGCATAGCTTGATAATCAGAGGGAAACAGAAATCCACAAAAAAAGAAAACACAGTTTTCTAGCAAGGCAGCTAATAAATGCCAAGGGCAGAAAAATTAAAATTTCTGGTGAAAGTTTCTACTCTTGATAAGAAAAACAGTTCATGCTTTACCTCATAAGAACATAAGAACGGCCATACTGAATCAGACCAAAGGTCCAAATAGCCCAATATCCTACCTTCCGACAGTGGACAATGCCAGATGCCCCAGAGGAAATGAACAGAACAGGTAATCCCCTGTTGCCCACTCCCAGCCACTGGCTAACAGGGGCTAGGGACACCATCCCTGCCCATCCTGTCTAATAGCCATTGATGGACCTATCCTCCATGAACTTATCTTGTTCTTTTTTTAACCTTGTTATAGTCTTGGCCTTCGCAACATCCTCTGGCAAAGAATTACACATCATGCATCTGATGAAGTGGGCTTTAGCCCACGAAAGCTTATGCTCAAATAAATTTGTTAGTCTCTAAGGTGCCACAAGGACTCCTCATTCTTTTTGCTGATACAGACTAACACGGCTACCTCTCTGAAACAGGTTGACAGGGTGTTGTGTGAAGAAATACTCCCTTTTGTTTGTTTTAAACCTGCTGCCTATTCATTTCATTTGGTGACCCTTAGTTCTTGTGTTATGAGAAGGAGTAAATAACACTTCCCTATTTACTTTCTCCACACCAGTCATGATTTTAGAGACCTCAATCATATCCCCTCTTAGTCGTCTCTTTTCCAAGCTGAAAAGTCCCAGTCTTATTAATCTCTTCTCATATGGAAGTTGTTCCATACCCCTAAACATTGTTGTTGCCCTTTTCTGTACCTTTTCCAATACCTCTATTCTTGTCCCCATAAATTTCCTCTTATTTTCTGAAACATATACCTGTTTCTCCATCTATCCATTCACCCAGATTTTTAGTATTCTAATATTTCTAGAGGTCAGTCTATACTTTTAGATTCCCATATACTGGCCTCTCTCTCATATACTAGTTGGGCTAGCTATCTAGCACACATCTCAGAGTCAAAGCGCCCCTAAGCCAAGGACCCATCAGGCTGATGCTGCTAAGGGACATCAGTTTCATAGCCAACAGTACAGAAGGGAGTGATGTGGCCGGCATCACATCCAAACACCTTTGACTGCCCTCACCCTCTGGGTTAGGGTACCCACTTTACAGCTGGAGCAAAATTGAGCTAGATTCAAAGCTACAGCCTTCAGGGGTGTGATCAAGCACTTAACCACTCAGCCACCACACTGGCTAGCTAGCGTGGATACAATTTGCAGAAATGCTTAAGTGACTTAGGAGGCACCGTCTCATTTTTAAAAGTGATGTAGGCACTTAGCAGCCTACTTCTCATTGAAAGTCCAGGGGATTTAGGCTCCTAACTGATATTTGAAAATGGAACTGACGCTCCCAAATCACATAGACACTTTTGAAAATTTATTCGTAATCTAGTGTTTTCTAAGGCTCCTATCACTACGGTGTCTAAGTGATCTCTAAGGTTCGGTCTCTTTCATTTCTATAGCAAGCAGCACTGTCCCCACAGCTGTTGTTTATCCCACAGCTAGGCAGAAATGTCAAATCCTGAGCAAAATTATTTAGTAGGATTTTTTTTCCCCTTCTCACTGATTAATTACAATATGTTTTTTTCCAGGCCTTAGATCTAACCTTCAGCTATTCTATTTCTGGTCAAATTTCAGTCAGAAAAAGGTGTTTTTTTTTTTAAAAAACCCATTTACAATCCATTCTATTTGAACTAAAACATCAATGGCCCATCTGGTTCATGAACAATAGTTCAAAAATGTTCACTGCCTTATAATAATAAGATGCCTTTCACCCTGATTTGCTTGGGATATGTGAGGGATAGCTCAGTGGGTTGAGCATTAAAACCCAGGGTTATGAGTTCAATCCTTGAAGGGGCCACTTAGGGATCTGGGGCAAAATCGGTACTTGGTCCTGCTAGTGAAGGCAGGGGGCTGGACTCAATTACCTTTCAGGGTCCCTTCCAGCTCTATGGGATAGGTATATCTCCATATTGTTTTTTAATACATGGCTGTGATGATAGTACACCAGGGGAAATCACTTGGCATTTCAATTCTTCGGAAGATATTTTGCATAACGGTTCCCCAAAGGGACATTTGTGCCCCTAAGCGTCCCTTTATGCTGGATGGCAAAGGGCATACCCATACATTGTTGTCAGAGTATTTAACCAATCAGTTTGTTATATGGTAGTCTATGAAAGCTAGTGACACACTGGTCATGCATATCATTGGGTGATATATGTACAGATATGTATATAAGAGTTATGTCCATGTGCTAGAAATATGTTCTTAAAATATATTTTGGAGGCAGGGGATAAACAAGCCTGCCCAAGACAAAGGAATGCAAATTGAGTTGCCTGCATGGGTCAAACTAACAGATGAGAAAACAGCATGGCTTGATTGCACGCAAAGGACAATGAGAGTACATTTGCATTTAAGGTAATCACCGTGATTAAGCCAATTGACAAAGCAAAGTGGCGGGAGGATGACGATGGGGCCTGGCACCTGCACCCCAGAACAAGCAGCTGGGGAGAGAAACTGTCTGGGTTTGCTTTTCAAAAACTACATTTCAAAAGTTTGTCTGGACTATAAGAGGGACTGGTTTGTTATCCGTCCCTCGGAGGCCAAAGGGGTCAGCACCCATTGATTCTGTGAACGGTGGAGCCTTGTGCCTGGTCGGACGGAGATGCTAGTAGCTTGTTGCAAGTGAGGGGGCTCTTGAGGCAAGGATGGTAGCTTGCTAAAGTTCAATTTCAGTTACTAGAAAGTGTATTTTGCTTGGTTTGTAACCAGACCTGTCTATTTTCCTCTTGCTTAGTATCACTTAAATCTCTGTTCTTCATTAACAAACTTACGCTTAGTTTTCCTATAAACCACATCAGCGCTGTGTATTAAGGTAACGAGTATGTGCTCAGCTGGGCTAGCAGAGTGGTGCATGCACTGTCCTCTGGAGACAATGGTCTTAGTAATTTCTCTGCGTGTCCAGTGAGAGGGACAGGATGCTGCAGAGAGATGTCTCTGGGGAAACTCAGGAAATGGGGTTCACTGAATGGTACGTGCAAGGCTAGCGTCAGGCTGGCAGAGGCTGGAGGAGTTTGCTGGCAAAGGGGACAGACTGGCGCTGCAGGGAGCTGACACGCAGTCTAATCTCCAGCAAAGCTCTCTCTTGCTGAGGTGGAGGGGAAACAGAGCAACATAAAGGTCTGGGAGCCCCAAGGGAATGTCACAGCATTATTTCAGCATTGTCTCCATATGCCATGCTTCACTCCACAGCACTAATCTACCTGGGCTGCCCTTGGTGGGTGACCATTCTCGAGTGAAAGATTCAATTAATGGGGGGTTTTGAATGAAATCATTGTTTTTGAAACAATACAGCTGGCAGCGTTCAAATGAAGGCTCCTTATCGCTGCCACTACATCAGCCTTTGCCTTCTGCAGTGCTGTCAGAAAGCTGGAAGACCTGGAATAAAGTTGCCCAGATTTTATTCATTGAAATTCCACACACGCGCACATGATTTTTTTCCCACACTGCTACTTGTGGTTTAGTAAGTTTTCCTTCTTTGACGTGCATTCTGAGGACACATGCAATGAGTACTGCTCGGCGTCACTTGACTGTCAAGATAGCAGCTGCCTATCCGACTGCTAACGGCTACCAGGCAGGGCCGGTGCAACCACTAGGCAAACTAGGTGGCTGCCTAGGGTGCTAAGTGGTTGGGGGCGGACAAAAGCGCGCTCCGGGGCGGCGGTGGAGTGGAGGTGAGCTAGGGCAGGGGGGCGCGGGGAGGGCCGCCTGCAGCAAGTAAGGGGGGGGGCGGCACACAGGGGACCCGCTCCCCGCCCCAGCTTACCTCTGCTCCGCCTCCTCCCCGAGCACGCCGCCCCGCTCTGCTTCTCTCCCTCCCAGGCTTGCGGCGCCAAACAGCTGATTGGCGCCGCAAGCCTGGGAGGCGGGAGAAGTGGAGCAGCGACGGCGTGCTCGGGGAGGGGGCAGAGCAGAGGTGAGCTGGGGTGGGGAGCTGCCGCACGGCTCCCTGGGCTGGGGGGGAGCTGCCGCGGGGGGCACCTCATGGCGAAGGGGGGGTGGGGAGCTACCCCAGGGGGGGTGCCTCAGGGTGGGGGGGGGAGCTGCCGTGAGGGGGGGGCGGGGAGCTGCAGCAGGGCTCGGGGAGGGCGCAAGGTGGAAGTTTCGCCTAGGGCGCGAAACATCCTTGCACCGGCCCTGCTACCAGGTGCCTCCCTGAGTCACCCCAGTGAGCAATTTACTCACACATGTAGTTCCACCCGAGTCAGTGGGCTAAGGAGTGAGATGGTGGTGGAATTTCCTTCCTTAGAGATTTTTAAGGTCAGGCTTGACAAAGCCCTGGCTGGGATGATTTAGTTGGGGATTGGTCCTGCTTTGAGCAGGGGGTTGGACTAGATGACCTCCTGACGTCCCTTCCCACCCTGAGATTCTATGATTCTATGGACACTGCACAGTCTAGGGCATAGGGCCAGATTTTTAATGTGCTTATCTGAATCTTTAGTTGCTAACTGATTTTAAGTACACCTAGACCGCAATGAAAACCCTTGGTGCCACGTCTCAAAGGCCAGATCAGGTGACTGAGGCTCACAGGGCTTGGGCTGTTGGGCTAAAAACAGTAATGTAGATATTCCCAGAGCTCTGGGACCCTTACACCTCGCAGCCTACACAGCCATGAAACAGCCCCACAGCCTGAGTCAGTTGGCACAAGCCAGCCACGGGTGTCCAGTTGCTGTGTAGACATAACCTTAGACTGCTAAGTCCAGGGTTACCAACTTTGGTTGGACGAATTCCTGGAGGTTTCATCGCATGACATTATCTTTATTTAAAGATTAATCTTTAATTCCTGGAGACTCCAGGACAATCCTGGTGGGTTGGCAACCCTCGCCAAGTCCCATTTTCAGAAGTAACATAGGCCCAGATTTTTAAAGACGTTTATGCACTGCAGCCCTCAACATTACAATGCCTAACTGATTTAGGAGCCCAAGTCTCCGTTAGGAAAGGTTTTTAGGCACTTAGAAGCCTAAATTCCATTGGCAATCACTTATGAAAATGGCACTTACTGAGAAGAGCAAGGACTAAATACCTTTAAAAAACGGGGCCTTGCTGATTTGGGTTGGGATTGGCATAGGGCTTGAAGAGAGACAGGCACCCAACTCCTATGGACTTTCAGAGGGAGTTGGGTGCCTGTCTCCAGGCCCGGATTAACCATTAGGCTAATAAGGCCTTATTAGGCTAATAAGGCTAATAGCCTTAGTCCCTCCTATTTTTAGGCCCTACTGGTCAGGCAGGGGGTGCAGCCGGGGCTGGGGGAGGAGGGGGAAGGGAGCTTGCTCACGCAGCCCTGCCGGAGCGCTCCCCCCAGCAGGAAAGGCAAAGCAGCCCCTGTGGCTTGGAAGGAGCTCAACTGGGCCGGCCGCCTGAGGCTTCCGCTCCCTCCCATCTGCGTCTCCCAGCGCTGCAGGAACACACTGCCAGGGATCCGGTTAACACTGGTGACCGGACACTAAAAGTCTGGTTACCACGGGAACCCGTGCCAGCCGTGGATGTAGTTTGAGCAGGCATTGTGTCCCCCACGCCGATTTCTCCGGAGCTCTGCTTAGCTGTCAGGGAGTGCCCATTACCGTCATCTTCTATGTGTGCTGGGTCTCATTTCTGGACAACTGGTGAGTGCTGGGGGGATGGGAGGGGCAGTACCAGAGCCGTAGGGTGGGAAGTTTTCACAGAACCTGCACACGCTCTATCCAGCTCCAGCCAGAACTCTTGCCCCTCCCATGTATAAGGAACAAATTCCCACACATTTGTAGGAAAAACAAAAACAAACCATCCCATTCTGGATACCAGTCCTTTAACTTTTACAGAACCTTCCGTCGAGGGGCTTCAGATGTACGATGCACCGTGTTCAATACTGTAGTGAACTGTACTAAAAATCAAAGACATCCAATTTTTAATGTCTTTTTCTGTACTGTACTAAGTTCTTTCCTTATGCTCTGCCTCGTTCCACCGGCCAACGCATCTTTTGTACTTTTAAGGGGTTGCAAAAGCACTGGAGGAAGCTCAACACGCAATGTTGTAGGTTTCTCCCTCCCCTCTCTCTCAAGGATTTTAAATCCACTTCTTAGCAGGCTATGATAGAAAGACTGTCTGAATAGGCTAAAGGTTGGTTCTCTAGCAGTTCAATCCATCATAAAAGTACCTCACATTTGATTTCTTTTGAGTTTCATTCCAAAAACTTAATGCTAAATAAACCTGAAGTTAAAATAAACCTCATTTTTCTGCCCCAACTCAGACTAACTTCTTTCCCAAGTGGAAAATGTTGGGTAAGCATGGGAAGTGATTCGAGAAGGGAATGAGAACATAGGCCAATTCCTGCTGACAGTTACACCTGTGTAGCCTTATTGACTTCAGGGAGAACAGATTTTTGCACAAGAATAAATTTGGGTCCCTTCTGCTTTTTCACACCTGTTATAAACAGAATCTCATCCATTTTCCTCCCCTAAACTCTGAGCACTTTAAGAAAAAAAAAATAAGCAAGGTCTGCTTGATTTACACCTGCAAAAGAAACAGGAAGCTCTCCCTTCATTCTACACCAGCCTTAAACAAACACTAGACCTGCTGTAACAAGGGTATGACTACAGCAGCCTTGGGGCTAGTCTACACTACCCGCCTGGATTGGCAGGTAGAAATCGATCTCTCGGTGATCGATTTATCGCGTCTCATCTAGACGGATAAATCGATCCCCGAATCAACGTGCATACTCCCACCTCGTCAGGAGGAGTAAGCGCCGTCGACGGGGGAGCCGCGGTGGTCGATTTGCCGCCATCCTCCCAGCGGGGTAAGTCGAATAGGATATGCTGAATAGGATATGCTATTCGCATAGCTGAATTTGCATATGTTAAATCGATCCCCCCCTAGTGTAGACCTAGCCTTGGTTGGACTGTTCTTTTGAAAGATCCTTAATGGTTCTTTTAAGATGCTGATGTTCAATGAAGTCTTTTTGTTCAGGGGGGCAGAGAACACAACAGGGAACAGCTCTGTTTGTCAACTCCTAGTCATTCAAAAGCTGAAAGGCTTTAGATTAAGTTTGTTTGATGTTTGTACAGTGATTTTGAAGAGCTAACCTAGTACAGAAGTGCTAAATACTATGACTGGGCAACCATCTAAAGGTCTGTGTCACTTCTAGCTGTTACCTTTTTCTTACAGAAAGCTTAAAACAAACAAATGCAAACCATAGGGGGCTGGTGCACACAGAACTCATGCTTAAGAAACCTCGTGTCAGAGCTGCTGATCACATATTCTAGAATAGTTCATACTTAGTCCTGCCATGAGTGCAGGGGACCGGACTAGATGACCTCTCGAGGTCCCCTTCCAGTCCTACGATTCTATTCCATGATTCTAATTGTGGAAGAGCCTGGTGACAGAGTGGCCTGATATGGTGAATCACTGGAGATTAACGACACAAACTGGGTGTCATCCCACAAATAATATTTGGGTTCAATGTGAAAACAGTAATTCATTGTCCTCAGCCAGTGCAACACTGGGAGGCAGCTTTCAGAGCAAGACAGCCTAAAATGCAATGCCACCCAATGTCATTTTCCCACTGCGACTTCCTCTACTTCAGTGGATTTTACACCTGAGTGGTTTTCTTTTACATAATAAAAGCTGGCTGCCTCCCAGACTGCAGTCAGAGTGAGATGGGGTGTGTGGTGTAGACTAGAGGCCATAGCTTGGGGGAAATACTGGCAGGGCTTGGCTTTGCACGGTGCCAGGGGAGAGCTGAGGGTAGAAGCACCAGGTTGAAAGAGGTGAGCAGGATGGGGGATGTTGCAGTGATCACTCTCATACAGATGAGCACTCCACTACCTAGGAGGAAGGAGGCCTAAGAGAAGGACAGCGAAATATCCCTCCTGCTACCTCTTACTCAGAAGTATCTGTTTGAAGAATTGAGTGTCGTGAGAGTAGAATAAACTTGTTAATTTTACATAAATAAATAATATGTAAATATGTGTGTAGAGAAACGTTTGATAACTTCATCATTTTTTTTGTCATATGTCATTCAGACTTAAGCCCATCCCTTAGGCCCCTCATAACCTTCATCCGGCCCTGCCTGTGTCTCAGAGGCCCCTTTGGAAATCCCAGCCTTCTTTTCTTTGTTATTAGATATAGCGATTAGGGGCTCTTAAAATACCCAATCTACTTCCCTGTTAAATTGCATTCAGTTTTACAATCCGGCTTCCCACCCAGCATCAGTCCTTGTGGCTGAGGAAAGCAGAGTGCCAGATGGTGGGAAAGGAAAAATTACAGAAGTCCCATCCCCATCAGGCGTCCCATAGTCTGCTGTTCTCAAATTCAAGTCCACATTCTGTGAGGAAATGTGCTCAGATGGTCCCTTATGCCCATGCAGAGATCGACTGAAATCAATGGGGCTTCACATAGGAGGTGCTCACCGGAGGCTTGGAGCTTCCGGGAATATGCTCATTCCTAAAGTCCGTGGGGATACATGGGTATTAAACTGGCAACAGTGAGAGGAGACTCAAGCCCACAGTGAGAGGAGACTCAAGCCCACGGTGAATAAGGAAGGTAGAATTAGATCCCTGTTAGTGGACCAGGAATCAGTCAGTCCTTGAAACCCAAGCTGGGGGAAAGGTTGGAAGATGTTATCCTTTCTTATAAATAAGATTTAAATAAATAAACTAAATCTGGTTAAAGTTTAATTATAAGAATGGCCTTCATTTTCAAGTGCTTGATTGAATTACCCTTTAAAAATTAAATTGAAATCCTTAAGGAACAGTCGATTCAAAAGTGAGAAAATGACAATGGCACCATTCAGGCCTGACACCCTGCCCGTCAAATGACAATCTTTACAATTTGCCTGAGTAACTCATTGAGCCTGATTGAGTCTCATGCCCAGCATTTTCTAAAGCTCGGCATCACTTACGATTCGGTGAGGTAGAAGGAAGACGTCAGCATAACTGAGAATTGGGCTTTGAGGCCCATTTATGCCTCACTGGGTCTTACAGTGGGCGTAACCAGCTCCCTGAGAATCCAGCTCCACATCTGACTGGTTTAAAACTGGCATAAGGACCCAGCACCATTTTGCTGGCCAACGGGGAAAAACATTTTTAGTGCCCCCTCCAGCAGCTGATCCAAAAGAAAAGAAAAGAAAAGAAAAGAAAAGAAAAGAAAAGAAAAGAAAAGAAAGCCAATCGCCAGCAAAGTAACAGACAGAGCAGAGCAAATGTACCAACAAACAAAAGAAGCGGAGTGATATGACAGTGCAGAGCCCTCTGAAAGCTGGTCTCCAGGGCGACCGGCCTGCCCATAAAACTGGCACAATGGTGCTGCTTCTAGTCCTCAGCATTGAGGGGGCAGGTGGGGCATAGATCAAAGTCATCTGCTTCTCATTCCCCATGGAAACGAGAGTGAGAGTTAGCCCCGGTCACTGCTACAGAGTTTGTAAGCGGCCTTAACATCGACCTAACTCTGCAAGCGTCTACACTACAATTCACCTCCCACCAACGTAACTCGCCCATTACCCCAACTTAATAACGCCACCTCTGTGAGAGGCATAGCGCTGAGGCTGACGCAGTGTCAGTGCAGACAATGCATTGCTTACAGCGACTGTTGCTGCCTTTCCGAAACTATCCCGCAATGCCCCACACTGGCGGTTAAATTGGTACAAGTGTAACGCCAACAGACCGCGGTGGCCGGCGTGTAGGATCGAACCTGGGACCTCTGGAGCTTAGTGCATGAGCCAAAAGCCAACTGGCTATTATCTAAGGCTGTAAACCAGACTAATTTTATCTCTGTCTCTAAGTGGTCTCGGTGCCACTATATGGGACAGAACTCCACACCCTGGAGGTATGTACTTCCTCTAGCTGAGGAAGTGCGCCCCGAGCTTCAGAGACTTCCCAGTTGAAATCCCAGACCAGCCCCCACTTGTAACGCCAACAGACCCCGGTCATCGGCAGGCGGGATCGAACCTGGAACCTCTACTGCGTGAGCTAAAAGCTAGCAGCTCAGGCTGTAGAGCAGACTCATTTTATCTCTCGCTCTAAGCAGTTGTGGTGCCACTAGATAGGACAGAACACCACCCCCAGGAGGGGTGTGGGTTACACAAGCGCTCCTGGTGAGGATGCACACTGCCAACCCAAGGAACCTAGTGTGGACATGAAAAAGCAGTTTAATTACTGCGGTGGCTGTAAATCAACATAACTTAAGTCAACTTAATTTTCTAGTGTAGACTTGCCCTTAGAGCAGAGGTGGGCAAACTATGGTTCGCAGGCCACATTCAGCCCGCGGGACCGTCCTGCCCGGCCCTTGAGCTCCCGGCCGGAGAGGCTAGCCCCCGGCCCCTCCCCTGCTGTCCCCCCTCCCCCCAGCCTCAGCTCGCCATGCTGCCACCGCTCTGGGCAGTGGGGCTGTGAGCTCCTGCTGGGCATGGTGGCGTGCCTGGCTCCGGCCGGGCGGCACTGCTGCCAGACATGCTGCTCTGAGCAGCATGGTAAGGGGCAAGGGGTTCCAGGGGGCAGTCAGGGGACAGGGAGCAGGGGGCGGGGTTGGATGGGACAGAGGTTCTGGCGGGGGATGCGGTCAGGGGATGGGGAACGGGGGGGTTGGATAGGCATGGGAGTCCCGGGGGGCTATCAGGGGGCAGGGGTGTGGATAGGGGTCGGGGCAGTCAGGGGACAGGGAGCAGGGGGGGTTGGATAGGGGGTCCTATCCTGGGGGGGCAGTTAGGGGTGGAGGGTCCCGGTAGGGGGTGGTCAGGGGACAAGGAGCGGGGGGCGGGGGTTGGATGGGTGGGGGGTTCTGAGGGGAGCAGTCAGGGGGCAGGAAGTGGGAGGGAGCGGATAGGGGGCAGGGGCCAGGCTGTTTGGGGAGGCACAGCCTTCAGCCCTCCATACAGTTTTGGAACTCCCATGTGGCCCTCAGGCCAAAACGTTTGCCCACCCCTGCCTTAGAGACGTCCTGAAGCTGCTCTAAATGATGTAAAGGAGGGAAAGCCCTTGCATAAACCCAGAACATGGGGACCACAAATCCATCTTACAGTTACCCTGGCCCTCCAACCTGACTGTCCCTCTTTCAAGCATTGGAACAAAAATGCTTTTCTCCTTGGTAAATTACACTTTCAACAAAAACAAAAGCGACAAAGGAGGAAATAATCCTTCCACAATGTTTTGCAGGAGTCTCTGCTTGTATCTGAGTTAAACACCAACCAGACAAAAAAAGCCAGAGTGAATAGAGCCGAAGACATATAAACACGGGCTGTATAAATTCAGGGTCCCCAGGCGAACAGAAGGTTGCCTCTCTCAAATGGAGGAACAGTAGAGAAAGTGCTTGAAAGAGGGGATGAATCAATTAATACTTCTGATCGTTTGAATGCCCCACAATCTAAAAGAACAAGCACCACTTTAACAGTGAGATAATTCAGTTTACTGAATTCAATTACATGTAATTGGCTTTTTTTTTTTAATTGCTGTTGGAACCAGGGCTCTTGGGCTGGCTGCGCCAGATGCGTCTGTTAGTGGTTTTGCAAGGACTGAGAGGGATCAAAGGAGTCAATTCACATGAGAGGTGCAGGGGATGGGCTGGATGGCAGCAAACACATCAGCCACTTAGACCCCTGAGAAAGTACCTATAAAAACTCCCCTGGAGGCAAAGGAGTAGTTCCCCTTTTCTTTGGGAGAGTAGGTCTCCTCGCCTTGGTGTGATGGTCACCTTCTGGGGTATCAGATACCTAATTCACCCTCCTCAGACCCACATGCTACTGCATCAGGAGTCAGTTGGCTACTCCTAAACTCTGTGTGTGTTGCATACCCCTTGGGCAGCCTCTTACCATTGTTATCTCAGAGCTTTAGCTCAAGTGGTAGCGGTTGGGGCTTTGATGCTTACAGTTCAGTGGTCAAAACCTTCAGCCAATATGTAATGGGAGTTGTTCTCAAGTTACTAGTTCTTTCTATCTACCTATAATCTCCTATGTCCTGATCCATGGGAGTCTCCTTTGTGATCAGTGTATTAAGGCCATAGAGCCACATTTTTAAATGCGTTTAGGCATCTAAAGTGCTTTTGATTATCCCAGTAGCTGCTTAACTCCACTTTTGAAAATTCCACCAGGTGCCTGTCTGCATCGTTAGATGCCTAAATACCTGGCACATAGACATGGATCCACAGAGAGACTTAGATGGGTCTTAACTCCTGCCCCTCTCATGGAGATTGTTAGAGGGCTTTCCTTTCACCCTCTCTCCCCTGGTTCTTGTCATGCAGACAGAAAGCAGAAGACCACAAGTCCGAAGTGCAGGCAATGCCGTGTTTATTGGGGTTAGTTTCCAGCAAGCACGTGTCCTATAACTCTGATGCCGCAGAGCTTTTACCCCGTGTCCCTATTCCCAGCTCTGACGCTGCAGAGCCTTGCCTGTGTCCCCATTCCCACCTCCTCCTCCTTAGCAGGCCCAAATATACCTGCAATGCGCGCCCCCGGTCCCACCCCTTACAATTTATGGTCATGTTCCATTTTGGGGGGTTGTGGGTCTGGGGTCTTCATCCCACCTCTTTTGTATCCCAAGGGAGGGGTAAGGAGTGAGGTTGTGCTTTGGTTTTAATGTTTCTTATGTCTGCCCTCCCATCCCCTTGCCCTTGCCCTTGCCCCTCCTAACTGGTTGCTTGACCTTGGCTTGAGAGAGGAGCCAGGCAGCCTCTCAGTGTATGCTCATATATTCCATTCCCACCACACCCTGCAACACTTTAGTTCCATCTCTTCTCTTTTCACCCCACCTGCTTGTGGACAGACGTAACACACGGTGTCTTTGTCCTTTGTTCACACATATTGGTATAAGATATAAGAGTATCAAAAAGTCAAACCCAACATTCTATCTCAGGCTGACAAACAAGCCTAGATACTAACAGAGTTGAGCAACTATCTCTGCTTGCAATCCATAAACCAGGAAAACAATTACTCCTCCGCCCAATTTGCCTTCCGGGCCCCAGCCTGGGGCATACACAGAGGAAGACCTCCCTTAGCCTGGTGGTTGGAGCATTCACCTGGAATGTGGGAGTTCCCCACTACTTAGAGGTGAACAGCGATCTGTCATGTCTCAGGTGAGCACCCCAACCAGTGGACTAGGGCATAAGCTAATGCAGCCCTCCCTTAATCTTTCTTATTGAACTTGTTGCACTTTAATTAAGTGGAAAATCAAATATTAGGTGGGCCAAAGAGAGAGAGAGACTCACTCTGTCATCCTGTGGTTAGTGCACTCACCTGAGGGGTGACAGATTCCTGTTCTAATCCCTTCTAATCAGGCAGAGGGGGAGGATTTGAACCGGTGATCTCCGACATCCTGGGAGAGTACTGTTGGGCTAAAGAACAAGGAGCTCCTCCTCCCCCCAGCCATCTTGCCCGGAGTGAGGCAGTTCTTGAGCATGCCTACTGGATTGGGCCCAACCTGCAATTTAGGCAGAGAAGCACTACCTTCCCCGGCTCATGGATCACGCTGGGGCTTAGGCATCTGGACAACCAGAGGGAGGCAGCAGCGTGTATGCCCAGAGGCAGAAACATAGGTGCCTAGGGAAACTTTACTGCAAAAAACTAGGTGCCGAGTGAGTTTAGGTGCCTACAGGATTAGGCAGCGGCCCAGTGCCAGTGTTGTGGATCGCAGCAGTACCTAAAAATGGGACTTAGGTGCCTAAGTGCCTTTGTGAATCCAGGCCCTACTGTTTCTCACCACCGCACCTAAGAAATCATGCCTTAGTCAGTGTGATGCAAACGACCCCCCTCCAATACAAATACAGGTTTTTAATCAAACGGATAGGTCTGGAATAGGCACTGGAGTGCTCATTTTGTTGGACGGGAGAGCTGTGTAATACCACTGCTTTGTGGTCTCCTTTGGGGGGAGGGATAACTCAGTGGTTTGAGCATTGGCCTGCTAAACTCAGGGTTGTGAATTCAGTCCTTGAGGGGGCCATTTAAGGATCTGGATAGGGTGACCAGACATTCCGATTTTATCAGGACTGTCCCGATATTTGTTTGCTTGTCCCACGTCCCTCCTTCTCCCATTGGATCCCTCCCCAAATCCACACCCTGGCCCCGCCCCCACCCCCAACCCCAACCCCTCACTGCCCCCATTGGATCCCTCCCCAAATCCCCGCCCTGGCCCCGCCTCTTCCCCAAGCATGCGGTATTCCTCCTCCCTCCCAGGTTCGCACACGGGCCGGGGCCGGGAGCACAGCGCGGAGGCTGCTCCAGCCCTGCAGCCCCCAGGGCAGCGTGGTGGGTCTGGGGGCAGCGCGGAGCGGGCAGGGCCCGGGTGGGCGGAGGCACCCCCCCCAGCGTCCCGATATTTCATCTTTGTCATCTGGTCACCCTAGATCTGGGGCAAAAATCTGTCAGGGGATTGGTCCTGCTTTGAGCAGGGGGTTGGACTAGATGACCTCCTCAGGTCCCTTCCAACCCTGATATTCTATGATTCTAAAGATTTAATGTCAATAAGAGGGTGCAGATTATCACCAGGCATTTGTTAGCAGAAATGGGGTGAAGGCTTCAGAGCAGGTTATTGGCTTTTCTCAAATAGGAGCCAAATTCTGCATTCCTTAAGTTACATTGTGACCTCAATGGAAGTACCAAACAACAAAATGAGCCTAGGTTACAGAATCATGCCCCATGTTTGTGAGTCATGCACACATTTACCATGCTGCATACATGACCTTCTATAAAAATAGTTCCAAATATCTGTTTGCACAGAGCATGTTAGTTTGGCTCCCTTGACTTTAAAAAATGTGCTTTGCCAGCCACTCGATTATGCCAACCAAGTAGGTAAAGTAGAACTGTTTAACCCCCATCCTGCCCTAATTTTTTTGTTTTTCAGCAGAAACTGTCTGAAAACCAACAGGTTTCTATTTGGAAATTCTGTCATGGTGCCTCATGGGTGTTGTAGTTTGTTTGCCTCATACTGCCATTATCTTCTATAGGCCAGGCTCCCTGGTCAGACTACAATTCCCATGATGCACGCCATGTTCTCTCATCTTGGAGAGGGGAGGTGCACCATGGGAGTCCCTAGTCATGGTATACCCTGGAATATTTAGCTGGCTGGGAAGCGCAGCCCCTAGCAGAGAATGGGGAAATGGAGTAACTGAACTATACCTCCTTGGAGGCACCATAGCAGCAGTTCCTATTTGAAATAGTGGTTTTCAGCAGAAATATTTTGGTTTTCAGGCTTTTCAATGAAAGTCAAAATTTTCCACAGAAAGCTCACACTTTTTGGGGGTCAAGTCATTTAATTGAAAAAAACAATTTTCTACTGAAAAGCAGTTTTGATGGAACATTTTTGGCGGCTGACTAGGGCTGCTGATATGTGCTAGCCCTCTTCCAGCTATTTTCTGTGTGATGTTAGACAAACCTCCCAGGGCTAGATTCTGTAACTCTTACTCATGTTGAATAGGATCTTACTTCAGAAAGTAAAGCAGTGGCACTACCTAACATGAGTAAAGGAATTTATCTGGAGTGGTAGGGGGGTTACCAACACTTTGACGGATAGAGCTAGTATTCAGAGGGATCTTGATAAATTGGAGAACTGGGCTAGAAATTCAACAAAGATAAATGTAAGGTGCTACACTTAGGGAAGAAAATCCAAATGCACAAATACAGAATGGGGGGAAACTGGCGTGGCAGCAGCACTGCTGAGAAGGATCTGGGAGTTGTGGTGGATCACAACCTCAACATGAGTGAGCAATGTGATGCTGTTGAAAAAAAAAGCCAATGCATTTTTAGGTTGCATTAACAGAGGCATAGAATGCAAGTCAGAGGAGGTGATAGTATTGCTTTGCTTGGTGCAGGTTAGGCCTCATCTGGAGTATTGTGTCCAATTTTGGTCATCAATGTATAGATGTAGGATGTAGAGAAACTGGAAAGGATCCAGAGGTGAGATGATCAAAAGGATGGACTGCAAGTCATATGAGCAAAGGCTGAAGGAACTGGGTATGTTTAGTTTGGAAAAGAGGAGATTAAGGGGGGGACATGAGAGCAGTCTTCAAATACTTGAAAGGCTGCCATATAAAAAAGATGGAGAAAAGTTGTCCTCTCTTGCCACAGAGGACAGGAAAAGAGGCAATGGTTTCAAATTACAGCATAGTAGATTTAGATGAATTCTCAGGAAAAAAATCCTAAGTGTAAGAACAGTAGGACAATGGAACAGACGCCATTAAGGAAGCTCTTTCACTGGAGGTTTTCAAAAGGAGGCTGGATAGCCGTCTGTCTTGGATGGTTTAGCCACAACAAATCCGGCCTCTTGGCCCTTGCAGTCCCTTCTAACCCTACGGTTCTAAGTTTACATAAGTATTATTGTGTTTACATAAGTATATAGATGGTCCTTTTCACCATTAGGTGGGTAACATATCAGTGGTGGAAAAGAACAATTCACGTAAGAGTATATAACTAGCAAAGTACTTTAAGATCCTTTGGGATGAAAGGCACTATAAAAACATGAGATGCTAGTTTGAGTTAATATTGAACTATACCCAACAAATCACACTAGATATTAACTAATAAAATATTAACTTAAAGGTGGGCAAATGACCTGGGGCATTGAAACACACATTGAAAATGAAGATTTAGAGCATATTCACTATTTTAAAATTCTTTCTAGGAAGTTCCAAATGAAGAAACTTTTCTCCCCTTGTCTTGCAAATGATCTTTGATACAACAGACGTTTTATGAAGGCTACATGGTGCTGTCAACCTGTGCTCGTTACCACCTCAAGGATGTGATGGAAAATTTGATTTAATGAGCCACTAATAGACAATTAAGGAATTCAGCTCTGGTGCTGATGCTTCTGTGCATGGATGGGGGCTAATTTGTATTCACTACGTTGACTTTGAACCTGAACTTCGGCGCAATCGGAGCGTGGGTTACTTCAGGGATTTAAACAGATAGAAACAATTGAATTTGCTTGCTTCACCCTTTCAGAATGACAGCATCAAATATATCGTTCCCAGTAAAAACATCTCTTCAGTTACTATTTAATTACTTTGGCAACTGTTTACCATCCGTGCTATTCCCTTGGTGAACATTAACGTTATCTGGAGTAATTTACTTGTATCAGCTTTGCAGGAATGAACTGGAGATTTCTACATTATTTGGCTTGTCTTTTGTGTCACCATTAGATGTAGACAGAGCAAGGGAGAGCCTGCCTATTAAGCCTACCTATCTCTTTAGAGGAAGTTCATTAATTCGTTGTCTCCTGCGTATTTGTGCTTTCAAACAAAGGCCACCTGCTTTTCCTCGACTTGCTCTGATCACTGGAGACTCAATTGTTATGCTAATTTCTAATGTGATAACGGAACATAAAAAACCTCAGAAACAACACGGCTGTTGGCAGCAATTGTGGGATATTTTGTATTTATGGTGTTAACGAACATTTCAAAATTCAATTTCCCACAAGGTGATGCAGCAGTGTTCTCTCTCCTTCTGAGAAGGCAAGTTTAGCACCTCAGGGAACAGGCAAATTTAATAATGTATGTGACAAGTAACACTAACATAGGCCATATGTGCAGAGACTAATATCACTTGGCAGATGCTTGGTTGCTGGTATGAGGGAGTATGAATGGCAAAGCAGGATTTAGAGGCAACAGGGAGATTCTCCAGGGTCCCAAGTTGACCAATGCCAATGCCACTTCCTTCTATCGGTAAGAATGTTGGTGTTGCTCGAGTTAGATTAAGGGTACATCTACACAGCAAAGAAAAACCCGTGGCTAGCCTGTGCCAGCTGACCTGGGCTCGTGGGGCTGTGTAGGCTTCTGGGCTTGGCCTGGAGTTCAAGCTCTGGGACCCTCCCACATCACAGGGGCCAGCCACGAATGTCTAGTTGCTGTGTAGACATACCCATAGTTTAGTGACTAGGGCTCTGGGACTCAAGAGACATGGCTTATTTAGACTGCAAGCTCTGTGGGGCAGAATCTCTCACTATGCATATGTACAGCACCTAGCACACGGTGGCCCTGATTATGGTTGTGGCTTCTAGGCAAAACTAATATCAATCATTAGAGCTGGTCAAACATTTGATCAAAAACGGCTTTTTGACAAAAGCAACCTTTTTTTTGGTAGAAAATTTGCATTTTTGTTTAAATTTTCCAGGTTTTCAATGGCAAGTAGAAACTGGAAAAAATTTTGGTACAACATTTCTGTTAAAAACAAAATTAGGAAACTTTCAGTTTTTACTGAAAACAGCTTACAAAATAAAAGACTTTTTTCCTTCTGTTTTTAGTTTGGTTAACTGGAAGTTTTGGACAGGAAAATGTCTTCACAATTTTCTCCAAAGCCTAACTGGCATTTTTTGACCAGCTGTACAAGCAGTAACCTTGACCATTGCCCTCTAGAGCCTGGATCATCAAGGATATAAACCCTAATGTTAAACTCCTTTTGCTCAGAGGGCAGGGGATTCTAGCCCTTCTTTTTGCCATAGAAACCATGTGGTCACATGTATTCTAGCTCAGGGATTCTCAATCTTTTACTTTCTGAGCCCCTCTGCCCCACCCCCAACATGCTATAAAAACTCCATGGCCCACCTGTGCCACAAAAACTGTTTTTCTGCATACAAAAGCCAGGGCTGGGGTTAAGGCGTAGCAAGCAGGGCAATTGCCTGGGGCCCCACGCCACAGGGGCTCTGTGAAGCTAAGTTGCTCAGGATTCTGCTTCAGCCCCAGGTGGCGGGGGTCAGGGTCCTGGGCTTCAGTCCTGCGTGACAGGGTTTTGGCTTTCTGCCCTGGGCCCCAGTGAGTCTAATGCTGGCGCTGCTTGGCAGACCCACCGAAACCTGCCCCGGACCCATGGTGGAGAACCGCTGTTCTAGCTGATTGGCTGCCAAGTCCTGCGTGGCTACATAATCATATGAACATAAGATCATAAGAACGGCCATATTGGGTCAGACCAAAGGTCCACCTAGCCCAGTATCCTGCCTTCCGACAGTGGCCAGTGCCAGGTGCTTCAGAGGGAAAAATCATTACATGACACTGCCAGATTTAGACTTTCAGTCATGAGACCTGTGTGATACAAACATTGCTCAGGGGCTGCCTCTCGAAGATCTTTGCTCCATTCCTCTCTGTGCCTCCTGAGGGAGACAAGAACAAACCCCCTCAGGGAACGTCTACACTGCGGCTGGCCTGGGTCAGCTGACTTGGACTCAGCCGGTGGGGCTATAAAATTGCAGTGTAGACATTCATGCTCAGGCTGGAGACTGGACTCTGGGACCCCGGCCCGAACGTCTACACTGCTGACACGGGCCAGCTGGGGGCGTTTTATTGCAACGTAGACAGCGTTCCTGTTCTACCCTGTGGCATACCTTCCTTTCTTGAAGTCCACCACCCTCTCCTTTCCGCATTCCTCCGTTGTTCCTCATGCTCTCGGTTCACAGCAAGGTCTGTGATTGTCTTTGCATCAAAGACTCATTTGCACATTTCAGCGTAATGCTTGATATCCATTTAAGAGAGACATATCCATCTACTTATCTAGGTACTCCTATAGCGAAGTCTCTTGCTCGCATGCTCTTTCTGTCTTGCATGACTAAGTCCTAATGCTTGGTGTAGTACCCCAAGCCCAGGTATCTAGTACTGCCTCTCCAGACAGATAATGCCTATGCAGTAAAAGCTCACCAGAATATCACCCCTGGGGGAGCAGTTTCTGATGACACTCAGCCCTGCCTGTTCCATACGGTTCACTTTGGATTGTTTAATTTTCTGATTTATTTATCTTCGCCTCGTTAGAATGTCACTGTCTATCACCATTACTCATTAATATAATGTCAATCTTGTCCTGTCCCCCTCCTGTTCTATGACCTCATGTTCGCATCAAATTCCACTTAGCGAGCAGGAAACCCAATTTGCAAGATGAGGGAGGCAGCCACCAGGCAACGCTGGCAACTATCATGTTGCAAGATAGTGTAAGCAAAGCTGGATTCTTGATCCCAAGATTGCTACGTACCAGGTCCTGTCCCTTGGGGCTAGTGAAAGCACCCTGATGACTGGTCTACTTTCACATGCTGTAAGTAACCCCAGTGGTTTGTAATGGGAGCCAGGGATTGCCAGGGCCCTGAACATGCCCCTTTCCTCTAGCTTTACCCTCTATGCCAGCCTCTGGAAGGGTATTGGCATAGAAGCTTTTTGTCTATACCATCAGAAAAACCTCATGCACCGGGGCAATCTCCCACAGTTCGCTGTGCTCAGGGCCGGCTCCAGCTTTTTTGCCGCCCCAAGTGGCGAAGCGAAAAAAAAAAAAAAGATAAAGCCGATCGGCAGCACTTCGGCGGCAGCTCAATCGCGCCGCTTCATTCTTCGGTGGCAATTTGGCGGCAGGTCCTTCGCTTCCTCTCTTCCTCTTCGGTGGCACTTTGGCAGCAGCTCAAAGAGGAAGAGAGGGACTGAGGGAGCCACCGCCAAAGATCCGGACATGCCGCCCCTTTCCATTGGCTTCCCCAAGCCCCTGCTTCCTTCGCTGGTGCCTGGAGCCAGCCCTGGCTATGCTGGCTGGAGTGAGACAAAGCAGCCCTGAAGCAGGAGTACTTTGGCCTACAGTCATTTTTCAGGCAGTCCCCGGCGTGACATAACTAGAGCTATTCCAGTCCTTACATTGCAAGCTGTTGGCAGCAGGGACCATCTTTTCATTCTGTAACTGTTCGGCAGCTAGCGCCATAGGGCCCTAAGCTCTGAACTCTAGGTACTGCCCCGTCGTTATTTTTCAATCAGGAGCTGTGCATGCAACCTTTTCTGTCAGTAGCTGCACAAGGTCTTCTCCATTGTAGGATAACATTTGACAAAAAAGGGCAACTGCTCTCGGAACCGTTTTATCGGCCTGAGGAAGTTTAATCCTTTGGCTACCTGTTGCACATAAACTTTCAGTTATGACAAAGAATGTCTAAAATGAGCTTTATTTTAAAAAAAGTTCTTATTGCACCAGGTCCACTCAAGATTCATCTCTCTATCCATTGTTGTGTGCAGTAAGGGGACAGTGGGCCAGATTCTCAGCGGGTGTAAATTTGCACAGCTCCATTGAAGTTAATCCAATGATTTAGACCACTAGAGGATCTGGCCCAGAACGGAATGTGCAGCAATAGCATTTTATACCATTGCAATAGATTGTATCTTTATTTTGCTTATAAAGAAATGCGGCACAGATATGCCTAATTCTGCTATTAACCTCCTATTGCTCTTCATATTTACAACAGTACTTGCCTGGAGGGGCAGGGGAAATGACATCATTTTGTTATATTAATCACTTTAATCTATATCTAAAGATTAGAGATCTAGATTAGAGATTATAACTTCCATTTCCAGACAATCATGATGTATGCTTAGAAACAAAACTGTGGCTATTCTTGCTTGTGCCCAATAGGGGGCAGCAAAAATCCTGTTGCCTGCCTGACCTGTCTGTCCCCCTTTTAGTCTCTATGGTGCCTTAACTCGGCTTACCCACACCTAGTAATTCCTGTGATAGGCATTGCACAGGGATCCTCTCATTGCATTCTGGGATTGCCTTTGCTCCGCAAATGAGTCAAGGAGAGAAAACGCAAGCTGTGCCATCTGCAGCTTCGCTGGAGCAGATCTGACCTTGCACATGCTTTGGAGAGCACTTGCCATCTGAAGAGGATGGGATCTTTCAGACATCATTAGGCTCCAGTGACTCCGGTCTGTCTCTTGACAGCATTCTGATGGGGGAGACTGTTGCTAGCGCTCAGCCATGCCGCCTCACCAGATTGCCAGAACAATGCATGGGAAAGATCAGCTGAGTTAATAAGGACGTTCTGCTAACCTTGTTCTATTTCCCCACCCCCAGCCCGTGGAAAACGTCACATCCCAAATGTCACCTCATCTTCTATGTCTAGTGCACTTCTTCTGAATTTGTACCATGACTTCCGAGCTCTAGGATGCAATAATACCATTTCCTATGTATCCCTTTCCTCTAGCCTTCTAAATCCAAAACAAGCTCCAAAAGAAAATGTACAGGTACTGGGCAAAATGTGTATGGCAGAGACAGTTTATAAGGTACATGAGAGCATGGGTCTGGAGGGTTAGGGGTAATAGGGTCCCATATAAGACAAAAGCCCCTAATATTGGGACACTCCTGATAATATCAGGATGTCTGGTTATGGTTACCCTAGAGTGGAAATCACACCAGAGAGCTTGATTTCATGAGAATTTCAGTATCTGTGGGTCAACACAAAACATTTGTATGATAATCATCTGAACCAGACTTCCAGAAGGAAGGTCTTGGGGTTAAGGCCCTGGATTGGGACTCGGGAGATCTAGACTCAATTCCTGGTTTTGTGACCTTGAGCAAGTCACTGAGGGGCAGATTTTGTGATTTGCTTCTTAGGCACACACAAAGAGAGACAGCCCGGAAAAGATGGGGGGAGCAAAGGTGACTTTATGGGACCCCGGGTGGGGCTGGGAATGAGGGGTGTGGGGTGCGGGAGGGGGCTCAGGGCTGGGGCAAAGGGTTGGGGTCCTCGGGGGGGTGAGGGCTCTGGCTGGGGGTGAGGGCTCTGGGGTGGGGCCGGGGATGAGGGGTTTGGGGTGCAGGCTGTCCCGGGGCTGTGGCAAGGAGAGAGAGGACTCCCCTCAGCTCTCTCTCACTGCAGCAGCCCGGGGCCAGGGGAGAATGCCTCTCCCCACCACAGCATTTCCGGGGCTCGGCTGGGTCGGGGGAGGGGCACCTTTCCCCGCCTGCGCTGCCCTTGATAGCCTGCTGCATAGCCACACGACTGCGCAGCTTAGAGGGAATGTAGGGGGTAACTTATAGCAGCTTCCCCATGACTGCCCAGGGGCTGTGCCACAGCCCAGAATCCCATAGCATTGAGTAATAGAGGCCTGGTCCGTATGCTGAGACTTGTGAGTGGGGGGCTGTGTATGGTCACTTATATCTGCCCATTGCTGCCTCTGTGGTGGCCCTTGGCCACTTATGACTTCCATAGTCCACAAAACAGCGTATAGGGGTTGAAATGGTGGCCAGCATCAGCCCCTCTATTTCACTGTGCCTCAGTTCACCATGTGTAAAATGGGACTAATAATAGGTCCCTATCACCTCACAGGTGTGAGGTCTCACGAGGGGCTCAGATATTACAGTGATGGGGGGCCATGTCAGTAAACAGGTAGATGTTTCAAGTATCTCCCAATACTATAGAAATGGCCCAACTGTTAAGGACCCAGAATAAGATAAGCCTCATTTCCTAGTGATGATGGAAGAGCAGGTGCGGCACGTACCTCTGTGACCGCATGACTTTGTTTCCTGTGTACTGTACCTTTACATTTCTAAGTGCCTCCATTAGTGTTCAGTTCTGAAGCAGCAGGTTACACAGGAGCCAGGCACACTGTTCTCTCTTGGAAATGTTCCTTTTGCTCTCGTTATTACTACTTGTATAACGACAGAACCTAACAGCCCCAGTTATGGAGAAGGGCCCATTGTGCTAGGCACTGTATAAACAGAGAACAACAACAAAAATCCCTGGCCACAAAAGAATTCAAAATATTCAGAGACTAGAAGTGTAAGTTTGCTGTCTGTGCCTGGAGGCCCATAACATGCCTAGATGGGGCAACTGCTGAAAAGCAGCTTACCCATGGGATAATAGGACCCATAGATACCAGAAGAGATCTCTACATTTGATGTAGAAGCTATTACCTTGCGCAGTAGTGTTAGTTACTTCGTTTCCAACCACATCCCATTGATTTCCAAGGGAGAGGATAGATTTACAGTTCCGCAAAGAGATTTGCAATCTTTCTGCAGATCTCCATGTGGTAGTAGACAGGAAGTTATTGATGTAACCTCTGAAAGCAAGAGAGGAGTTGAAAAGGTTAGTTGCAGAGGCCAAAGACATTTTTTCCCCTCCAGATGCACATACATAACGCTCAGCAATGCTACAAGTTAATGATAAGCAGAAATGTGAACAGTGGAGACTGCTCTACCTTTCTGGAGAAACTTAGCAGCGCATTTTATCTGCTAGGCTCTAGTGTCCGACCTTTTCCTCAGGCCTTGTGAAACCTTATAACTTTTTTGAAAAGTTTGAAGGTACTTAGGAACATCTGCAGGCCATGATCAATCTCAGAAGGTTTAGAGTTTGGATTCACTTTACATAACCTGATTTCATTATTATTATTATTGATGGGGGGGGGGGAAATCAATGTCCTCCCACCCCTTCGTTTTCAAAAAGTATGAAATGGAATTGTTTTCAAAGTTGTCACAAAAGTTTTGCAGCTGTTTTTTGATCATAGATGCCAGGCAGCTTGAAAATACAGGCCATTTGGTGCATTTCAAAAAACAAAGAATGTTCTCCTGTTTTAATATTCCTCCGACCCTGTGGGATGAATTCACTTGGGCCAGATTTTCCAAAGAGGTCAGCTCCCACTTAAGCACTTAACCGAACCTCCATTTAAGTTCTCTTCTTTATAAACAGACAACTCCCCCCACCCCGCCCCAACACACACAGCCTTCCTGCAAACCAGGTGGGATTTTAGAAGGATGGGACTGTGCTGTAGGTATCCAATGCTGCTCAAATATTCATAGTTTACTCAATGCAATTGTTTTCCTTGACAGCAACTGGGGAATAATTTATGGGCCAATTTTTCCCCCCGCTGCTCCACCAGCTCTACTTTTAATGAATCCAGATAGTCTGGAAGCATGTGTAATTCCGTGGACAAGCTAATGATATAAAGGTAAGGGAGGTGTAATTTGAATCATAAAAATTCTACAGAGTCCTCATTTCAATGGGGTGACCGTCTGCGGCATGGCAGGGAGGAGTTGCTGCCTGCCTTCAGCTCTGTGTCCGCCAGCGGGTGGAAACTTTGATCACACAATGTCACTGAAATGGGTTTGAGTTGGGTAGCAGAATGAGTTGGGAACACAATGGTACCAAACGTGACAGACATAGAACTATTATGTAGAACATAAGAACATAACATAAGAACATAAGAAAGGCCGTACCGGGTCAGACCAAAGGTCCATCTAGCCCAGTATCCTGTCTACCGACAGTGGCCAATGCCAGATGCCCCAGAGGGAGTGGACCAACAGGCAATGATCAAGTGATCTCTCTCCTGCCATCCATCTCCACCCTCTGACAGACAGAGGCTAGGGACACCATTCCTTACCCGTCCTGGCTAATAGCCATTAATGGACTTAACCACCATGAATTTACCCAGTTCTCTTTTAAACTCTGTAGAGATACAGTCAAGATATTTTTTTTTTAAATCAACTTTTAAAATTATACTTGAACACAGGCACGTCACACATGCAGCCCCCTAGGGTGACCAGATGTCCCGATTTTATAGGGACAGTCCCGATTTTGGGGTCTTTTTCTTATATAGGCTCCTATTACCCCCATCCCCATCCCGATTTTTCACATTTGCTGTCTGGTTACCCTACAGCCCCCACACAGTTACGTTGTTGCCCTCGACTGACAGTACTGTGTTATCGGTTAATGCTCAGAACAGGATACCTGATTTGTTTAAAATGTTATAGATTACTATAAATGGAAGGAGGGCTTCAAGTTCATTTGCCATCATCAGCAAAAAAAGAAGCAGTTCAGTGGTGTTGATTCATAGATTCATAGATTCTAGGATTGGAAGGGACCTCGAGAGGTCATCGAGTCCAGTCCCCTGCCCTCATGGCAGGACCAAATACTGTCTAGACCATCCCTGATAGACATTTATCTAACCTACTCTTAAATATCTCCAGAAATGGAGATTCCACAACCTCCCTAAGCAATTTATTCCAGCTTTGTTTATTATGCCAAAAGAGTTGTAATGAGGCACTGGTTAAGACATCACCATCCAACCATACCGCAAATGCTAGGGACGTGGTTACCTAGCATATATTACATCATTAACATCCCAACATAGTTTATTACAGAATCCTTGTTATTACTTTGGTCTGGTTCATTTTTAGGCATCAATGGGGAGATGAAGAGTACCGACTAGTAGATGAATCTTTGGCGAATACCACCCTGGAGAACCTGGTTAAACACAATGCTCGGCGACACCTGACATGCTGTAAGAAGTGCCACCCTAAACTGAATTTGGCAAAGCTGAAGAGGAAGTACACCGAGCATCAGGAAAAAGTTGAAGATGCCAGGACAACAGCCAGCTGCGGGCGAGACTCACCTTGTCCTAGGTCCCATGGCATGTGTTTCAAGAAGAACACCTGCTTCTTCTGCGGTAAGCCAGGAGCCTGAAGGCATCCATTAAGCACAGCTGCAACACATGAGACAGGTGAGCGCCTGGGTGAAGCACCTGGGTGAAGCAGTCACTCTTAGCGAGAACATGGCATGGAAAGTAAAATGGGTGCACTGACCCAAAAGACGCTCACACAGATGGCATCGCGTATCACATGGAGTGCTACACCAGGAATGCACGTAATGTGTTTTGTCAAAAGGTAAAAGCAACAGAAACAAACACTGATTTTACTACTCCGCACTGTGCAACTCAGCTGGAGTTCATAAATTGCCTTGCTGAGACGCTAATGGATGGGGAATTGGCGGCAATGGCCAATGCAGAGACTAAATACAAAGAAATATGCCTTGAACGGGATCGAAGAGGAAAAAATGCTTAGCAGAAAGGCTCTTAAAGCACTTATTGAAGATGAATTGTGGGCTATAGCTGTAGTTTTTAGCAATGCTATCTGTAGAAGTGAATTACAGTGCAACTCCTTAAAAACCTCAAAAGAAGCAGCACTATGAAAAGCAGAAGAAAGCACTGATGTCAACAATAATATGAAGCCTGTTGGCAGCTGCTAAACTTTTAGGAGAAAGTATTTTGTCCTACCGTACGTAGGCGTTTCGGGGATCCACAGCTGATGCCAAACCTTAAAAAAACCCTACATAACCTGTACATCGTTATGCGGTTCATCGGTGGCCACAGGGACTTCAGCACCATCACGTATGACAGTAAGCAAGTGGAGCCCAAGGCTGCCATTTTATCACAAAACCTCCTTTATGAGTGCTTGAGTGAAAGGCAGGTTTCCAACAAACACAGGACAATTGTGCGGCGTATGCGTAATCTACCACTACAAGTGGCTGTTTAACAATTCATTCCAAACCCTGTAGCAAATTCCTCTGCAACTTATATACAGCATTGGCTCCTCCATTGACTAGCCGGAGACTTCACTTGCAAACAAGGTGTTTCATTGCATGGAACTGAATGAAGGGCTGTACATTCCCCTAGAGGCCTAGACCTCATCAAGGGTAAGATTTATATTTTATGCTGCCAACAACCTAGATTTCCTTGAAGGTACGGCAGATGGCAAACATACCCTTCATGCTACTGTTATGGTCTGCTAGCAGGAGCGTGTTCATGAGGACCAGTCCCAGCCTCAAGTGCTGTCTGGACCAGCAAAGAACCATTTTGGGCAGGAGGTTCCTGACTCACTTTCCTACCCAGGTCCAAAAATTCTGAAGCCCAGAGGCCCAGTTTTCAACAAAGCAGCAGTTAAAGCTCTACTCTAGTTGATTTCAACATTCACTAACCTTGACCTCATTTGTTTATTGTGCAAAAGTGGGATGCACTTCAAAGGCAAAAAAACAAACACAAATCAGTGATTACAACTTCAGGTGAAGAGGTAGAAGACATACCCTCAAATGAGTGGGACATTCCACAGGCTCAGCCTTTAACTCGGTATTTCACAAGGTGCCAGAATGGATAACCCATATATGCATCCTGCCGATCATACCGGCTAGCCCCACGGTTGACGTTCAAATATGACAGAACAATGCATATGTGCCAGGTGAAAAGCACCAGTTACACGTGAAATACCACACACTCCTGAATCAATCCTTTAGCCAATCAAACGTTCGGATGCAAAGACCAGATGCTCAACACCCCGCAAGTGTTTGGCCACCAGCCTACCTTCTACGGAGATGGGCGAGTGTGGTGCGGGTGAGGATCAGGGTGGCAATGTGTCTAGCTGTGGTGCCCTAGTAGGAGACACTGATGATGACTTTGAGGATAAATGTTTTCAGTCCAACATGTGTGTGACGTTATCTGATTAAAATATTACCATGCAGATCATTGTACAAGATTTGTTGCAATTATATAACAGTGGTAGCAACAAAGTGTGTCAAGTAAAGTGTCTATGGAAAGGTTATGATTTGCTGAATATGATTATGCTATTTGTATGCATGTATCATTTTTGTATTTGAAATCATGAGTATTGGCTCTATACCTGTATTTCAAATGTTTGCTCATGTGGTAACACCAACAAGGTATTTAGCCAGCACATCTTGAAGGGACTATTCAAATTAAATGACTCATCAAGGAACATTTAACTCACAATGGACCATGGGAGACACCTATCTGCACTTAATGGACTTTCCTGTGATGGCCTCTACTATGACTAAGCGAAGCAGGCATGGACATATGACTTGCCCATGTGACTCCAAATACCATCTTGTTACCTGTAATTTTCCAACATGAGAACAGTGGGTTTCCCTTCACTTGGCAGAAGCTATAAAAGGTGTAATCAGGAAGGCCAAGGCACAACTGGAGTTGCAGCTAGCAAGAGATGTGAAGGGTAACAAGAAGGGTTTCTACAGGTATGTTAGCAACAAGAAAAAGGTCAGGGAAAGTGTGGGACCCTTACTGAATGGGGGAGGCAACATAGTGACAGATGATGTGGAAAAAGCTGAAGTACTCAATGCTTTTTTTCCCTCGGTCTTCACAGACAAGGTCAGCTCCCACACTGCTGCACTGGGCAACACAGTATGGGGAGGAGGTGAGCAGCCCTCAGTGGTGAAAGAACAGGTTAAGGACTATTTAGAAAAGCTGGACGTGCACAAGTCCATGGGTCCAGATCTAATGCATCCAAGGGTGCTGAGGGAGTTGGCTGATGTGATTGCAGAGCCATTGGCCATTATCTTTGAAAAATTCATGGCAATTGGGGGAGGTCCCGGACGATTGGAAAAAGGCAAATATAGTGCCCATATTTTAAAAAGGGAAGAAAGAGAACTCGGGGAACTGCAGACCGGTCAGCCTCACTTCAGTCCCCGGCAAAATCATGGAGCAGGTACTTAAAGAATCCATTTTGAAGCACTTGGAGGAAAGGAAGGTGATCAGGAACAGTCAACATGGATTCACCAAGGGCAAGTCATGCCTGACCAGCCTGATTGCTTTCTATGATGAGATAACTGGCTCTGTGGATATGGGGAAAGCGGTGGATGTGATATATCTTGACTTTAGCAAAGCTTTTGTTAGAGTCTCCCACAGTAGTCTTGCCAGCAAGTTAAAAAGGTATGGATTGGATTAATGGACTAGAAGGTGGATAGAAAGCTGCTTAGATTGTCGGGCTCAACGGGTAGTGATCAATGGCTCGATGTCTAGTTGGCAGCCAGAGTGCCCCAGAGGATTTGAAATGTAGTGCATTCTCACAACCCCTTTGGAGAGCTCCTCCTGGCCTTGTGCTGACCTTTGCAGGAGGCTCTTGGCTAAGAAAGAGCAAAGAAGGTTTTTACTGTGTGGGAGAGTCCCGAGGAAAATGTATTTATTCATTTAGAAAATGTGTCCAATTGCCAACATCTCAGGGGCTACCCTGCCCGTGTTACACATGAACCCCTCTCACAGGCACCAAGACAGCCCTGCTCCCACCTCCCCTGAGCACCCCCCTCCCCCCCACACAAACTCCTCAAAGGCAAAAACATGGGAAGAGCCTCCCAGGGTGCAAACACGGGGCCGGATCCTGCAATTGAATGCACATGGGTGGAGCTATGCATCCACACCAAGCTGCATTGCAGAGGCATGGCCATGAGTCTCCCTATCCTAGACAACACTTTGTCTCCTTGTACTCGGCTGCCTTATGGAAAACATCCCGGGTCTGTTTCCCAAACCATTGCTCTTTGCAATATAGCTTTGAAGCCCAAATATTAGAGACCCGTCAACGCACATTACCACCAGCACAAGGCCAAGTTCGGAGGATGCCCATGAGGATTCAAAGTCCAGAAAGTATTACTCCCTACACATCAGATTTCTCTTGATGGAAGGGAACATCCCATGCCGTTACATGGAGCCGTTACATTCTTTGTTGTTGTATTTCTTATGGATGGCTGACGTGCTGTGTGCAATATTCAGTTCTGATGTAGCCTTGCAGAGTCAAAGAGGCGAAGTGAAGGGACCACAGGTCAGAGGCACAGACTTTTGTGTTCAAGATTGCCACTGGCAGACGCCACTCTCTTTATGTGGCACCAGATTTGCTAGATCTTCCTATAGGACATGGGATTGCTGCTAGCTCGAGGGATCTTAGGGGAATGTGATTTCTATGACTCTCTCTCTGGCATATATTGAAAACAGTCCTAAAATGACAAGCCTTCACTTTACATTTTAAGGTGTTTCCTGAGCCTGCTTGCAGGCTAGGGGGCTCTTTAGGGAAGCATGCTATCTGGGGTCTTCTTCAGCACTCAGTCTGCCAAGGAAGCAGTCTGGAGCAAGGTGGGTTGACAGTTGTGCCTCAGGTAGCAATCTGCGATCTCTCTCCATCCTGCGTAGCAGGAGACAATTCATGGTAGTGCTTGATTTGTAATGAAAGAGCTGGGGCTCAAGTAGTTAGATGCTGGGGCTCAAGCAAATTTTTGCTTTCATAAGTGACACAGCCAAGCCCAGAGGTACCAGGGATATGAAC
>NW_020664587.1:5457728-5595525 GCF_002925995.2 Terrapene triunguis
GCCCAGAGGTACCAGGGCTATGAACAGCCAAGCCCAGAGGTACCAGGGCTATGAACTGCAAAGCCCAGAGGTACCGGGACTGTCAACTGCCAAGCCCAGAGGTACCGGGGCTCACCCCTGGCACAAATGAAGCACTGATTAATGGCCCTGCACACTCGCATGATAATGGTCCCCACGGTGCATTTTCTAAGTTCAACCTGATTCCCACTGATCGGTAGCAATCCGGCATTGCAAGTTTCCATGCAGGACCATGACTCTCGGCCATGGGCAGGACATAGTGGATGGATTTGCGGCAGTGGGGATCCCAAACTGAAGTGGTGGACAGTATGCACATCACGGTTTTGGCCCCAGCCCACCTTGCCCTGGAGCATATCAACAGAAAGGGCAACCTACCTCTGGTTATGTAAGCACTGGGCACAGAACGCACAGCTGCTGCCGGCGTCCCACAGCTGCCCAGGCCCATATGCCACTAGCCTGTTTTCTGCAATGGTGCCTGCCTAAGTTATCCCAGACTGGCGTGGGAAAGTGTCCTCCTGCAGAGGAAGAAATGAAGCTGCCATCCCTGGTGCGCTTCGGGAGAGGATTGAAGAGTGCCTGCCCGACAGTTTTATCGAGAGCTCTGAGGAGGATTCAAGGGACATCCCTGTGCATAGAAACAAACTGCTCTGCATATTCCTCCCTCCCCATCCCGCCTAACTCTAGTGGGGAATGAAAAGCAAAGAACACCTCTGCCTCTCTTTGCTGTACCGCTACCTCTTCTAGTGCGAGAAAAATTATGAAAAATTGATAGCTGTGTCCTGCTAAGTTGGGGGCGCCATCACTGTAATGGGAAATACATTTACACACTTATCCGAGGTTACTTCCCCTGCACTGGGCTCACCCGTGCTTGACGACTAGTCTCAAACAGCCTTTGGCTCATGGCATAGCTGGATCCCTGGTCGCATGTCCCCCATCCTCCTCCTCCTCGCTGTTCATGGCAGAAGCCCGTGTCTCGGGCTCCTCTGACGTTTCCATGGTGATCTGCGGGGTAGCGGTGTGGTCGCCCCCAAGTCTGGCACGCAGCTCTTTGTAAAAGTGGCAGGCCTGCAGAGCTGCACCTGATTGACTGTTGGCCTCCCTGGCTTTGGGGGAGGCCTGCCGCACTTCCTTGGCTTTCATGTGGCACTGCTGTTGATCCCTGTCCTACTCCTTTTCCTGCATCCCCTGTGCAATCTGCTTGTAGATGTCTCCCTTTCTACGGCTGGTCCATAGCTGGGCCTGCACAGCCTCTTCTCCCCACAGGCCCAGGAGAGCTGATACCTCCTGTCTGCTCTGGGCTGGGGCGTACCTGGAGCTTGTGGCTGGCATGGTTGGCTGGGAGAGCTGTTAGGTGTGCTTGCCAACCTGGACAGGCAGGAAAAGACATTTCAAAAATTGGTGGGGTTTTAAGATGAGGAGGGAGGGCCCTTCTGGACTCTGTGATCCCCGGGCAGGGGAGTTCACAGTTGTGACCAGAGCAGTTAGTGTGGGACAGCCGCTGGAGGACGATTAGGGTCAACCCAGGCAGTGCGCTGTCGACACTTGTGCCGCATTGTCCTTAGCACGTCGACCATGGTGCCGTGCCATTCCGGGAGGTGGCGTGACTGCATCGCGGAAAGGGGCGCTTATGTCGGGGTAGACAAATTTAAGTGTGGCCACATGCACTACTAGGTCGATGCCAGGAGGCTCACATCGACCTCACTTTGGAGTGTAGACTAAGGTCACACCGGAAGCTTGTGGAGCAGTTGAACCCAGATCTCTCAGGTCCTAGACTACTGCCCCTCACCACTCAACCATCCTACCTCCCATGGGCCCACTGGTGGCCACCTCTGGGGCCTATTGACCTCACTGTGGGTGCTCAAACCGGGTCTTTACACATTGGGGCCACTCGCACTTGGGCTTACAGCCCCCATTTTCTAAAGCAGCTTGAATATTTGGGGGGCACACTGCTTGAGATGCAGATGAGTGTCTTTTCAAAGAAGCCAGGCACCCAATGCCACTGAAATTCAGTGGGAGCTGAGCCATGAACTCCCTGAAACACCTTTGAAAATTTCAGCCTAGGCGATTTAGCCAAGGCTACCCAGCAAATCAATGCCAGAGCTGAGACTGTAGTTCAGGTGTGCTCGTTCCTAGTCTTGTGCTTTACCCACTAGATCTCTCTGCCTCCTTCTGGAAGCATATTGGAGCATGAAAAATAATGGGGGTGGGGGAGTTATCCAAACCTTCTTGATCCTCCAAAGGGGTTGAGTTTGAGTTTAATTTGAGTTTTGGAGTTTGGTTCGGGCCATTTCTTGTTTTAATTGAACTGAATCACCCACTTCTGGGCTTGGAGAGACTTTAGAAGAAACTGAGCATTTCAAACCAGATGGGAATCCAACTGAAAGCTCCTCCATTAATTTTTAACACAGGTTCTTCGGGTACAAACACAAGCTGTAGGGGTACAGGCTATCAAGGTCTACATGCTGCTTTGCAGTTGAAGGAACATTTGCTTTTGTACTAGCTGCAAAGAATTCCTCCAAAGTTGTATTCAGAGAAGAAAGTCTCTCTCTTATCCAGGCTCTTAAGAAGATTCTTCCCACACAGCATTTCTCTGACATTCTCTACTTCAGCTGAACCATCCTCTGCCCTTTGCTCCAACCCCTTCTCAGGCCCACACCCACTTTTAATAGGCTTCTGTATTTGAACACCAGGAAGTTGCTAAGCAACAGACCTATGCAGATGTCTTCTCCAGTTCGCTCCACCCAGCTGCCATCCAATGAGAGAGAAACCCAGGGCTTAGATTGAAATGTGGAAAGAGACATCCTCCCCCTGCCCCACTATATTGCTTTGCTTAACTCAAAGCAAATAGGTTTTTTATGGTTCCTTCAATAGGTTGCTTCAAATTAATTGCCTCTCTGAATTTAGCATTATGGTCCAGCTGAGTCTCTCTCTCTCTCTCTCTCTCTCTCTCTCTCTCTCTGCAGTCTTGTTGTAGCTGCATTGGTCCCATGATATTAAAAAGACAAGTCGGGTGAGGTAATATCTTTTATTAGACTAACTTCAGTTGCTGAGAGAGACAAACTTTCAAGCTTACAGAGATCTTCATTTTCCTCTCTCTCTCTGTCTTTCTTCGTAGGAACCTATGTCTCATAGAATGTCAATGGGACTTAGGCCCCTAAGTCACTTAGACAAGGATCTAAGGGTAAATTTTCAAAAGCACCTATCTATCCATCCCTGTACACACCCATCTATCTGTCTACTTTAATGACCTCATCACTCTACTATCAGAGTGCCTCGGATTACCTGCCCATGCAGAAAATACAATGAGTGTCTCGCTCCCATCTCATTCACTTGAAAGTGGCTTAGGCACGTGCAATCCCAAAGGAAGAATGATCTTAACTTTGGTCCTAAACTTGAAACAAAACGAATCTTAACATTTCTTTATTTTCTCCAGACCCAGGATTTCCCAGGTGCAGTGCATCTAAAATATCACTGAAGGTTGAAAAGGAGAGCAACATTCGTTCTGTCAGTCTTAGCTACACCTCTACCCCGATATAACACGAATTCGGATATAACGGATATAGCTCCAGGGGGGCGGGGCTGCGCTCTCTGGCAGATCAAAGCAAGTTGGATATAACGTGGTTTCACCTATAACGCGGTATGATTTTTTGGCTCCCGAGGACAGCGTTCTATCGGGGTAGAGGTGTACTTATTTGGCCCCATCCCTACAGCATCTGAACGCCTTGTAATGTTAATGTATTTATCCTCGCAGCACCCTGTGAGCTAGGGCAGTGCTAACATCCCCATTACAGAGATAGGGAAATGAAGCAGAGAGGCTAATTAACTTGTCCAAGGTCACAAAGGAAGTTTGTGGCAGAGCAGGGAACTGTATCTGGGTCTTCCAAGTCCTAGGCTAATGCCCTAACTGTTGAATCATCCTTCCTCCTTTGAACAAGTATGCAGAGAAGGTCCCAGCACTTCATTCTACAAGGTATGGTGTGCAAAGAATTTATACTCTTACAGAAGTACTGGTGCGCACCTGTTATCCATTAATTAGAAACCTAACCTCTTAGTGTAATCTTCACCCTACATATCATCTAGCTCCCTCTAGTGGACAGTTATGTTCTGCACTATCAGATGCCCCTGGGACTGGGAATTCAAGGACCAGAAATAGCACCAATATTGTGTCCTCACACTCAGCCTAACTGGAAGACAGAAGTACTGGGGTCTCACAAGAAAGCCTGTTCTCATGAAGTTCCTAACTTCATTTAGGGTTTGGATAGTCTCATGACAATGGGAAAACACCTGAGTTTTTGGGTGTTGATCTCACTCTAACTTCTGGCCAGTTTGAAGAGTGTCCATTGAGTTTTACTCAAACAGTGGAAATATACGATGCTTTTATTTTTTTCATTTACCTTTGAAAGCTCTCATGAGAAATGGATGGAGATAAGTATAAAATGGAGATGAACGTGAACGCTGAGTGAATCCATTCCAACTTCAGGAGTTTCCAAGACCAAAATCTAGAACAGTATCCAGATATTGCAAAACTGCAAACTAATGAGCTTGTATCAGAGCCCAGCATCACAACAGTCTTGAACTTTGGGATAACGAAAATCTGGATCCATCTGGATCTGAATTTTGTCACTTAATCCCAGCTCCAGTATAAACCAGATGTAATTTAACCACTGCAAGAGGCGCTGATGTGTAGAATTAGAAGTCTTTCCAATAACTGCTACGTCTCCATCTATCTACTTTCTTTCCATCCATAGTACATATCTATCTATGTATTGTGTATGTATATATAATTTTTCCTTCCATTCACCATATGTCTATATTTATGTATGCATATGTATGTATGTATGTATTGTGACAAAGTTCCTCCTCTACCTTGGTGGGTCCTGCGCTTAGTGGCGGATTTGTTCGCCTCAGAGATCTTCCCCTCTGGTGGAACCCACAGTCCGGGTCAACTCCTCCTGTGTCTGATCAGGAGTTGGGAGGTTTGGGGGGAACCCGGGCCCGCCCTCTACTCCGGGTTCCAGCCCAGGGCCCTGTGGATTGCAGCTGTCTATCGTGCCTCCTGTAACAGCTGCATGACAGCTACAACTCCCTGGGCTACTTCCCCATGGCCTCCTCCAAACACCTTCCTTATTCTCACCACAGGTCCTTCCTCCTGGTGTCTGATAACGCTTGTGCTCCTCAGTCCTCCAGCAGCACACCCTCTCACTCTCGGCTCCTTGCGCCTCTTGCTCCCAGCTCCTCACACTCCCCCCACAAACTGAAGTGAGCTCCTTTTAAAACCCAGGTGCCCTGATTAGCCTGCCTTAATTGATTCTAGCAGCTTGATTGGCTGCAGGTATTCTAATCAGCCTGTCTGCCTTAATTGTTTTCAGAAAGTTCCTGATTGTTCTGGAACCTTCCCTGTTACCTTACCCAGGGAAAAGGGACCTACTTAACCTGGGGCTAATATATCTGCCTTCTATCACTCTCCTGTAGCCATCTGGCCTGACCCTATCACAGTATGTATCATCACCATCACCATCAGTCTTGCAGTGTACGTACTTATCACCATGGTATCTGCACACCTACCTGGTTATACGGGAGCAGTAGCATAAGCAGCAACTCAGCTGTGACACAAAGGACCAGACCAATGACGTAAAAGTGAGAGGGCTCATTCCTCCAGAGACTGATTTTTCTTCCTCTCTAAAAGGACATTGTTTTCCAAGCAGTGTTTCCCCAAAATTGCCTTTGATACGGTAACTTGCATTTCCAGACCTGCTCACTGCACTCACCCAAGCACAGACTTATATTTTTTTCCTGCTAAGTTGGAAAATAAAGTGTATTTGGGTTTAAAAAAACAAAACAAAACAAAAAATGGCCAAAATACTTGATTTTTGTTCCATATGTCCATGACCTTTTCCTCTTCTCGATAGTGCCACCTTGGGAAGCAGCGTGTTGTAGTGAAATGGGCACTGGACCAGAACTCAGGAGAACTGGGTTTAATTCCTGACTCCACTGTATGACCTTGGAGAAGTCACGTCCCACCCCTGAACCTGTTTCCCCTCCCACCATTTTTTCTGTCTTGTCTATCTAGACTGTAAGCTTTTCAGGGCCGGGTCTGTAAGGTTCGTCTGCATTGCAGCTGGGAGGTGTAATTCCCCACACAGGTGGATGTGCACACAACACCGTTGATCGAGTTCACATGCTAGTAATAGCAGAGCAGCTGCTGCAGCACAGGCTAGCCATCCAAATACAATCCTGTCTGAGATCCTACATACCTATCTGGGCAGCTAGCCTGAGCCGCCATGGCCACGCTTCTATTTCTAGCATGCCACTCAATCAGAGCTAGTGCACGGACAGAAGAATCCCATGCACTGCTACAGGCTGGGGACCGACTGGCTAAGCAGCAGTTCTGCAGAAAAGGACCTGGGGATTACAGTGGACGAGAAGCTGGATATGAGTCAGCAGTGTGCTCTTGTTGCCAAGAAGGCTAACGGCATATTGGGCTGCATTAGTAGGAGCATTGCCAGCAGATCGAGGGAGGTGATTATTCCCCTCTATTCAGCACTGGTGAGTCCACATCTGGAGTACTGCATCCAGTTTTGCGCCCCCACCCCCCAACTACAGAAAGGATGTGGACAAATTGGAGAGAGTCCAGCGGAGGGCAACGAAAATGATCAGGGGACTGGGGCACATGACTTACGAGGAGAGGCTGAGGGAACTGGGATTGTTTAGTCTGCAAAAGAGAAGAGTGGGGGGGGATTTGATAGCAGCCTTCCACTACCTGAAGGGGGGTTCCAAAGAGGATGGAGCTCAGCTGGTCTCAGTGGTGGCAGATGACAGAACAAGGAGCAATGGTCTCAAGTTGCAGTGGGGGAGGTCTAGCTTGTATATTAGGAAACACTATTTCACTTGGAGGGTGGTGAAGCACTGGAATGGGTTACCTAGGGAGGTGGTGAAATCTCCATCCTTAGAGGTTTTTAAGGCCCGGCTTGACAAAGCCCTGGCTGGGATGATTTAGTTGGGGTTGGTCCTGCTTTGAGCAGGGGGTTGGACTAGATGACCTCCTGAGGTTTCTTCCAACCCTGATATTCTATGATTCTATGATCTACCTGAGCTGGGAACAACACCTCCCAAGCTGCAGTGGAGACACACCCTATATCTCGCTGCACACATGTATGTACAGTGCCTGGCACAAGGGGGCCCTGATCATGGCTGGGGCCTTCCGACACGAACGTAACCATAAAAATAACAGGTAACAGAGACCTGGCCCCGGGAGATGGACTTTCACACACAGCTTATAATGAAGAATGCAGGACATGAGCTGAGATGTGCATGTGTTTGAGCAGGCGCTCAGTGAGTGAGAGGGAACGCTTGACAGCAAATAGCCCGATGTGTTTATATTTATATCCCGACATAGCAAAGCTTCCATACAGCCACCACAGTCTGTGCATCTCAACCGAACCATATGACGGGCTTGTCTCATTATTCAGAGGGAATATTTATATTGGAGTCTCACACACCCGCTGCTTTGGAGCTGAATTTCCATAAGTCGTCTCAGTCAAAACAAAACAATTAAGAGAAACTGAAAATGGGCATCTTTTTTTCTTTTCCTTTGCATTCTCGGCTCAGCAGAGAGAGGGGGAGAGAGTGTGCTTTACAAAGCCCTGGGCTCCATCAGACCTGAAACCTCTTTGCAGCTTCTCAGTGCAAATAGAGCAGCTTTCACAGCTATACACAAGGTCTAATTGCCCTATCTGTAGATGGTGTTAAGGGTTAATTTAGGGAAAACAATATGCACATGGGAAGAGATTTAGAGGGCAACTTGGCATCAGCCTATGTGAGAGCATCTTGATGCTCACTCCTGCAAGGCAAGCCGTATGAGCAAAGGCTGAAGGAACTGGGTATGTTTAGTTTGGAAAAGAGGAGGTTAAGGGGGACACAGTAGTCGTCTTCAAATGTGTGGAAGGCTGCCATGAAAAAGATGGAGACAAGTTGTTCTCTCTTGCCACAGAGGGCAGGACAAGAGGCAACGGGTTCAAACCACAGCACAGCAGATTTAGATTAAATCTTAGGAAAAACTTCCGAACTGTAAGAACAGTAGGACAGCGGAACAAACTGCCTGGGGAAGTCATGGAAGCTCCTTCACTGGAGGTTTTCAAAAGGGGGCTGGTTTAGTCGAATGGTTTAGACACAATAAATCTGAATCTTGGGAGGAAGTTAGACTAGATGACCTCTGGGGTCCTTTCTAACGCAATGGCTCTATGATTCTAACTGGTACAGGAGTGCTGTAGATCTGTGTATGCATGAGCTCCAAACAGCAGGTCCAGGGCACTGGGAATGGTACTAGAAGACAGGAGACATGAGTTGCATACATGGCATTTAGGACACACCCCATCCCTTCCACAATACGACCTCTTCAACTCCCCCCAGCATGCCCTTTCCCAGGAGCTGCATGGGTCGTGATGGTGCAGTGCCATTACACCAATCCTATGCTAGGGGAATTCCTGAGTAGGGACATATGGCTGTTTTCCAGCATAAAGTGTCCAGAAGGCATAGTCAGGACCTCTATCTAATCTTGGCAAATTATAAGGCACCTCGGCTACTATGTTCCAAATGCCATTTTAGCAAAGTCTTGTGTTGGGAAATATTCAGCAGAGAAAGGCTAAGCTTTGCATGGTGTGGGATACCTTGGTATTCTGCGGTGTTACTGCATAATACTGTCCGGCAGAAGGCAGAGACGGAAAGCGAACATGCCCATGGGCAGACCTGTTAGCGTTGTGTCCTGAGACATCAGAAGAACCCCAAAGCCTGACTGGGAGCTTGTGGAACTGGCATGTGTTATATGTATTGCAGCAGAACGCAGGAGCCCCAGTCACAGACCAGCCTTGTGCTAGGCACTGTACAGACACAATGAAAAGATGGTCTGCCCCAGAGGTGTACTCAACTCAGGTAGATGAGATAGGGTATCGTCTGGCTTCTCCTGTGCCCTACGCATGTTTTTCAGGCATGAGATCTGTCTTCACCTTTACTTTGTACCCCAAATATACAACCGGGTTAAAAAAATCAACCCTTGTTAGACCTGTTCTTATGAAGCCCCATGCTAAGCAGATGCTTGATGTATTGGGGGACTTAGCCTCAAATTCCATGTGAGCCCCTCTCCTGGATGGATTGCAGCTGCCGCTGGTGGAGGTGTAACCCACAAACACTGAGTGTGGTGCTCTATCCCCCTCAATGGCAACTGGGCCATGTAGAGATGTTAATGAGCCTGCTATGGCCTGGGCCAAGAGATGGAGCGTTGTTAGCTCAAGCAGTAGAAGCCGAGGTCCTGGATTCAGCACCCACTTCAACCCACTGAGGGGCAGTTACAGAGACACTGACTAAATGCATGGCTTACAGCAAGTTACCTCCACATTTTCAGAAGGAACTAGTGGGGTTTTTTTGGGTGCTCAACTGGAGAGGACTTTGAGGGGCCTGGTTTTCAGAAGGTTGACCCTCGGCACTTTCGACAGCGTAGGTTTCTTTAACTCAGATCCGATGCCCAAAATTAGAGGCACTCCAAATACCCAGATGCTCTTAAAAAGACAGGGCTTAACCTTTAATGTGCTGCCATTTCCACACTTATAACATGGGGAAAATGGCCCTCGCCATCGACCCTGCCCCATGTCCCCTTTGCACATGGTCAGCACTTGTATGGCTTGCCATACCAAAAAAGCATTTTGCATTTGAATTCTATGAGCGTGTGTAGTTTCACTACCCCGTAACTGCCACTGCCACCACACTGTTACATTCCTTTCTCTTCTCTATCTGACCTCTTTCTCTTAATTGGCTCTGTTAGGAAATAACTCATTCTTCCAACAATTCTGTTTATCATTAGTGCCAACAAAAACAACTAAAAAAAAAAGCACAATGAACTTCAGTAGAAACACCCCATTTCCTTTGATTTACTTCAGTGCTTGTGAATAAGCACCCAACAACCCCCCAGTAATGAGCTCCTCTGTTGATAAAAGCAATTCCGCTCTCAGACCTAAGCCCCTGGATCCCAGCAGCCTGAAACACTGCGTAACTTTTTATTAGCATCGGAGCCTGCTTGCAAAATCCTTGATGTGCACAGCTCAGATTCAAGCCACGATCTTTGAAGCCCCGGCATCCTAACGGCGCGACTGCAGCCCTGTGAAAAACAGAATTTAATTTCCTCTCTTGTTTGCACTCCGGGAGCATTGTGACATCCCAGTTACCCTGGTCATTTGCTTCACATCAAAAGAGAGTCTGCTTTATTTTACTATGTGCTCCCGGATAATTGCATGGGAGCCAGATCCTTAGCTGGTGTAACGCTGGCATAGCTCCATTGGCTTTAATGTAGCTCCATTGATTTACACCAGCTCAAGATCTGACAATAGGTATGTATTAGATGCAGGATGAATAAGTTTACAGGGAGGGGGAGAAAACAAAGCTAGCCGGACAGCGAGATGATTAGGCAATTGGAGCTAATGTAAGTCTCATGGACTTTCATGGAGATTTTGTGTTAAGACTGCTGCCTACATCCACCCCGGTTTATTCCTTCTGTGATCTGCCCACAAAGCAGAACACCATGGCCTGCACTTAAATGAAGTTTCAATTGATAGTAGCCTGAAGGCAAACAGGCGGGATGAGGAATAAAGCCCTCTGCAGTTTGAGCAAAGTGAAAAATGCCAGTGGTGGTGAAAATAACAAACGGCTCAGCTTCCCGTATCAGTAGCACAGTTGCAAACCGTGGTGACTGGTGGTACTATATTCATCAGACTCGTGCATAGCTACCAGGGAAAGCAGTGGGCCGAAGAATGGTAAGGGCTCAGGGACAGTCATTTTCCAGACTCACTGGAACATTGTTTCCTGACAAGCATTTGGCTTGGCTGGGAAAAGCAACAATCCTGCGAGGCACCACCAGGTGGTCCCAGATCTCCATGTAAAATCTGCTCACACCACCACCCTCTCACGCCTGCCTTTAAACCGACTTTCCGCTTTCATTGATAAATATCTTTGACCAGCTACCATAACGGGGGGGAGGCTGCAAAGGGAACAGTGGAATTTTGACAAGTAAAAGGATGGGAAAGAAATAATAACAATAAAACCCGCACGGCTCCTCCGGGGCCTCCGTTTTGAAGTTTAAAAAAGGCTGTCGCTGTCGAGGAGCAGTTTGAAGGGAAAAGCTTGATAACGCCTTCCAGAGCCACAGCCACATAAATCATTGGCACGCGTGTATCCACCGTCCTGCTCTCTTCATCTCCCCCAGGCACTCCAGGAGTGTTCACGCTGCAAAGGGAGGACAGAGCGGCAGTGCTCATCCTTCCATTCACGGCCTAAGTGGCTCAGGCTCTGGTTGTCTGGTGAAACAGGAACGGCTGTGGAGAGCATTCTCAGAGGCTGCTTTTGCAGACGGGAGCTGATGTGCCAGAGGCTGAGCCATGGAAGGACAGTCTTCTAGCCCGAGACGTGGTCTCAAGTCTCTGCTCTGCCACAGATGTCCTGTGTGACCTTGGGCAGGTCCCTTAGCCTTTCTGTGCCTCGGTTCCCCATCTGTACAATCGGGATAACAGCCCTGCCCTGCCTCACAAAGGGGTGTTAGCTGGCAGATACACAGCCAGTGAGTCCTCAAACAATGGGGCTTCAATAGTCAGCCCCCCCTCCCATGGGGGCAGGGACATGTGGTAGACCATGGATACTATCACAGCGCAGAGGCTGTAGCAGCAGTGGGCTTCTGTGCAGCGGCCTGGGTTGGGAAGGAGGATTTTGGTCCTTCTGCACCGTCCCCTCAGGCAAAGCCTGTTTATGTGGGCTTTTCAGGAGGGCTGAGAGTGGGGCCATTAATCCTTGTTTAGAGGGCCACCCAAAGGCAATGAAAATAGACAGGCTAATGCCGCATGAGGCCCAGGGAATGGAGAGAACAGGTTTTGGTTTGATACAGTGGCTTCTGTTCGGGGTATACCCAGAGGCTTTCAGATTTGAAAGAAAGAGTGATGGCCACCAGCCAGTCCATCCATCATCCTATACCTGGGCACAAACCTGTCGGAGGCCTGGTCCCCTCTGCCCTGCAACTCAGAGCTAGAAATGAGTTTGTACCAACTCCCAGATTCTAACACTGCTCCCTCCCTTGGTGTTCAAGATCCCAGTTCCGGTCAGATGCCCTGTTTCCAAATGACTACGTCTACAATGGGCCAAATCAAGACTCCAGCTCCGTTGGATGCTGGGGTGCCTGGCATTCAGATCCGCAGTTTGCAGCTTGAGCCTATCTCTGATTAAAAACCTTCGTCCACAACCTCGCGCTTGCAGGGCAGGGTGGGATTTGAAGGCTCCTTTTGGTTTAGTATTTCCCACTCAGAATCAGGCATTGTGCTAGGGACTGTACAAACATCCAGTGGGAGACCAGAAGTCAAAGCCCCCTTGAATGTTCTTTTCTTTCTATCTATCCTCTTTCTCGCTCCTTATTCCGCCACTCCTTTTCTCAATCTTTGTCTGCCTCGGGGTATGTCGACACTTTAAGGAAAAACAACAAGAAAAAAGCGAATGCGGGTTAAAGTAGCAGTGAGGATACAGCAACTTGGTTTTCAGTTTGCATTTAGCAGCTTGAGTTACAGCCTTGTAGCACGGCGGAACCCTCCCCGGTGCGGCACCTCCTGCTGGTTGGTCTGGGAATTAGCTCTTCCAGCTTCAGAGCGCCTCCTGCTGGGCAGCGTCTCCCTTGCTGCCGCCTGCTTCTCCCTTTTCTAATACTACCCGTTAGTTCAGGCCTCACGTCCCTCCCGGCCCACGGTGCCCCTTCTCTGGGGTACTGCCCCGCAGCAATGCCCCCACATTAAGGGATCCTCCCCTCCCTGGGGAACCCCAATTCCCCAAAGCCCACCTTGCCTCAGTGACCGACTGTCAGGCTTCACCTAGCCCCTTTTCTCAGGGGCAAACTGCAGTCTGAAATGGCCACTCAGCATTGGCCAGGGGGTTTGGACCTGCTGCCCTTTCCTGGCCTGGCTGCACCGCGGCATTCTCAGTACCCCCACAGCCCCTTTTAGCCTGGCCTCAGCCCTGGGACTCACCTGGCCAGAGCTCTGCCTGTCCTTCCCCAGCACAGCTCTGTTTGCAAGACCCTTCCCCAGCCCGGTCCTTCCCACCCCACCACAGGAGTGAGACTCCCCCTGCCTAGCTCCCAGCCCTTTTATCAGAGCCAGCTGGACCCTAATTGGGTGTGGCCACCCCTGCGGCTGCCAATCCAATCAGCTTCCCTCGGCTGCTTTCAGCCCCAGCCCTCTCCAAGGGCCTGCTTTTAACCCTTTCCTACAAGCCTCTAGAGAAGCCTGGGCTTGAACTCAGCTGCTAACCCGAGCTGAAAGCTCAGTTGCTGTGTTTTTCCTGGTATTTTAACCTGAATTAAGAACACAATCTCTTTTTGCAGTACAGACATACTAGGGTGACTAGATGTCCCTGTTTTATAGGGACAGTCCCGATATTTGGGGCTGTGTCTTATACAGGTGCCTATTCCCCCTACCCCCCCATCCTGATTTTTCACACTTCCTGTCTGGTCACCCTAAGACATACCCTCCATCTCTCCCCATCCTCGCCCCTCTCCCATTTCGAATTGTGCTGCTCCAGGCTGGCGAAAGGTGCTGGACAGAGCCCCAAACCCTTTCTTTGTCGCACAACTTGGCTCAACGTGGAAAATAACAGCACAAGCTTATTCCACCCTCCTCCCCACTCCACGCAGCGTCCCATCAGCCCGAGCGGGGGTTAATGTTCAATCTGATACATATTGATATCGGGAATAGCCCCATTTGTTTTTGCCTTTACATTTGAATGGAAAAGGCTCGTCAATGCTGCTAGTTTAAATAAGCGTGAGTGGGAAATCACACTGGCGCTGCTAAGTGAAGGATGCTTTACAAATGTTTTGTATTATCATCATTTAGTGGGAGTTACACAGGCATGGAAGGGTGAATAGACCCTAACCCTGTGTTAGCTTGCAGTACTCTTAAAACTGCCCAGTAAGCTGGGCATGGCATTTGGCTGTCCCTGTGTGGCAGTGGTGTTGATGCTTCACCAGTCTGTCACGAGTCAGGATAGGACCAATACCCCCAAGGTGGTGCTTGGGGGAGCTGTGCTGAAGGGAGCAATGTGGAGGTTTCAGAAGGTTGTGTTCTCCCCTCTGAGGAAGTAGAGGCTTTCAATATTCCAGCTTAGTGGTCGGGAGAACCCTGCTTCTAGAATGCCATCTTAGCATAAGAGGTGAAACCAATATCTTGACTTCTTGTGGTCATTAAAATCCCAGCATGCCACCTTTCCCTCCAAGAGTGGAGGTTTACTCTTGGTATATTGGCCACATTTCAAGTTGGGTAGCACATAATGCCTATTGAACATCCCCCCCTAAAGTTTTAATAAGGCACAGATTAATTTCCAGCAATGTAGTGTTGCTCTAGACACAGCCACCATGTTCCACCCAAGAGGTGGCTGCATTTCCACATACATCTCATACGTCCTTCATTTCACGGGAACTCACTCATTTTACTCCCAAAGTTGCCTGCATTCCACACAAATGTGGCATGCCCTCACTTTTATTGCATAACATGATTTAGCTCAGACATTTTTTCACAGGACAGAGATCGTAGGGAGAGTCATTTAAACTCAGGAAGGGAAACTCCCTGCATTGCAAGTTTCCTGTGTGGAAGATGTGGAGCTGCTCTGTAGTCATTTCTGAACACTGTATGTTGACCCGGTTATTGGGATAGAGATGTTTACTCTATGAACTTGCTGGTTTAGTTTAATTGCGGGAGAGAGTTGTAAGAACAACCAAGCAGGAAAAGAAGAAGAATGGCTCAAGATAATCCACTCCTCAGCAAACACTTGGGAGTCACTAAGAGACATTGCCTGGACCAGAAAAGAGATCAAAAAGTAACCACTGCAGGGTAACAAGGAAGGTACTCTGAAGAAGCAGGTTAGTTCTTCGGGGAGCTGTCTGGACGAGGGCCCGATCTGACACACAGAACCCACGAAAACAGCAGGTTTGTGCCAACGGCAGATGGGGTCACATATTGAGGACGCCATTTTGCTCTACCCCATGCCAGCCTGCCTGCTGTCTGGGGTCTCGGGAAGCAGTAAGTCTGAAAATGGGGTCATTTGGGAACAGCTGGGCCAGAGTAGCTAAAGAAGCCAGGCCTGCTGGAGTGATCATCCCAGGCCAGTAGAGTTTTGGATAAGCTAGACATACATGTTGACTGTTTTAAAATCTTTTTTTTTCTTCATGCTCTCTTATTATGGTTAAAATAAACAATACTTTGGGGTTTTAAAAGGCTTTTGGGTCACTAGACTCCACTAGTCACAGACTCCCGAAGGGAAGGACTGTGGGTACCAAACCCAGTTGAACTTGCTGGGTTGATACAGTACTCTAGACTTGGTATAAGAGGGGCAGCATTGCAGAATTGCACCCCAGGGAAGTAAAGGCACAAAACCTAGTGGGGGTGGGGGGGTGCACACATTGAAGGCACGTCTCCTCGTGCCTGGGTATGACGTAACAGCACTTTCATCATCTTGCTCCCCGAGCCTATAGCTGCTCTGGTCCTGCAGTGATCTCTTTTCTCATGACTCCAGCCAGGTCACTTTAAAGTTCATCCCCTTCCAGGGTGAACAAAGAGTCCAATAAACTAAACCCAAATAAACACAACTCTGCACCCCTACCTGGGCTCACTCCTCCACCGACTCTTCACCCCCTCCCGGGCTCTGCAGGGGTCGCCCTGCTCCTGTGTGGAGCGACGCCTCATGGGGCTTTCTCCTTGGAGGCCCATCTCCAAAGTCAATAGTCCTTCTCCCCCTGGGTGTCAGGGTGTTTTCACACAACCTTCCTGGTGGCCGAGAGGGGAACCCAGGGCCTCCCTCTCCTGTGGGTTCCTGGCCAGGGACATGTAGCGAGCAGCTAAGTCTGCTCCCTCAGACTCCTCGCAACCTCTCTGGACTTCTTCCTACCTTGGCCTTCCTTCAGGCCCTTTCCCACAGCCCTGTGCAGGGCTTACTGTACACCTGCCTCTCTCTAGGCCCTTCCCTCACTCCCTAGCAACCAGAGAGGGATTGTAGAGCTCTTCCACTGTCTCCCGGCAGTCCCCTTCTACTCTGGGTCTCCCCTCTTTATAGAAACCACCCAGCTCCTCCCCTAGCTAGGACTGATCTTTAACTGGGCCTGACCCACCCTCCAGTCATGTTAATTGGCTTCTCAGGCCCATGTTAAGCCTTTCACCACCTGGGTAAGGTAAACACCCAAGCACAGGATGTGCTGAGAGAGACCAGAGAGGGGACAGACGTGTGGCTAACCCTGCAGCCGTGACATCTCGCATGACTCACTTTTGTGTGTTCCTCATTGTGGTTTGTGTCTCCCTTTGGGGACCACATCTGAGCGTTGGCAGGTTGGGAGTCCTGCAGCTCTGTGGGAGACGAAGTGTTTTCTAAAGTACTTTTGGATCCTTGTTTATAATGTCACCTGAAAGTGAGAACAGGTGTTCTCATCAAGATATTTACGTGACAGATGTGCTAAAGATTCACATGTCCCTTCATGCTTCAACCACCATTCTAGGGGACATGCATCCATGCTGATGATGGGTCCTGCTCGATAACAATCCAAAGCAGTGTAGACCAACTCATGTTCATTTTCATCATCTGAGTCAGATGCCACCAGCAGACGGTTGATTTTCCTTTTTGGTGGTTCGGGTTCTGTAGTTTCTGCATCAGAGTGTTGCTCTTTTAAGACTTCTGAAAGCATACTCCACACCTCATCCCTCTCAGATTTTGAAAAGCACTTCAGATTCTTAAACCTTGGGTTGAGTGCTGTAGCTATCTTTAGAAATCTGATAATGGTACCTTCTTTGCGTTTTGTCAAATCTGCAGTGAAAGTGTTCTTAAAATGAACAACATGTGCTGGGTCATCATCCAAGACTGCTATAACATGAAATATATGGCAGAATGTGGGTAAAACAGAGCAGGAGACATACAATTCTCCTCCAAGGAGTTCAGTCACAAATTTAATTAACACATTATTTTTTTTAACGAGCATCATCAGCATGAAAGCATGGTGGCTGAAGCTTGAAGGGGCATACGGATGTTTAGCATATCTGGCATATAAATACTTTGCAATGCCAGCTACAAAAGTGCCATTGAAATGCCTGTTCTCACTTTCTGGTGACATTGTAAATAAGAAGAGGGCAGCATTATCTCCTGCAAATGTAAACAAACTTGTTTGTCTGAGCAATTGGCTGAACAAGAAGTAGGACTGAGTGGACTTGTAGGCTCTGAAGTTTCACATTGTTTTGTTTTTGAGTACAGTCATGTAATAAAAAAAATCTACATGTGTAAGTTGCACTTTCATAATAAAGAGATTGCACTACAGTACTTGAATGAGGTGAATTGAAAAATACTGTTTCTTTTGTTTATCATTTTTACAGTGCAAATATTTATAATCAAAAATATATACTCTGATTTCAATTACAACACAGAATGCAATATATATGAAAATGTAGAAAAACATCCAAAATATTTAATAAATTTCAATTGGCATTCTATTGTTTAACAGTGTGATTAAAACTGCGATTAATCCCAATTAATTTTTTAAATCGCGATTAATTTTTTTGAGTTAATCGCACGAGTTAACTGTGATTAATCGACAGGCCTATTTACCACAGAACATGTTGATTTCAGCGAAAAACCATTTTCTGATGGGAAAATTGTACAGTCAAAAAAAATTGCAGTCATCTCAAATTAAAATGTGTTTCAAAGTTGTGGAGAAGAGTGGAAACATCTATCATGAGGGCATTAGATGCACAGGCATGCACACACACACACTTCTGCCAACATATTCATATGTATGTTGTGTACACACACACACACACACAGCAATATATGCATGTGAATGTAGTGTTTGCAAGTGCCTGTCTGCTTTTACCAAATTTATACACACAAATTGCTCTAGACAACATGGTTCCTTCAGTAGATTTCTCCCTCTCAGGTATCCTTAGGTAACTTGACCTCACTAATGATAATGTTTAGTGTGATAACCCAATCCTTTTAGAATGGATTCCTCCAGGAGGCAAGTCATACTATGAAGGTGATTGGCAGCTTCAACAGTGCCCCCTTTGTTGAGCTGCCACTTCTCCATTTGTTTCTCTGTCTAAAGGAAGCTAAAATAAAAACGGTCAGGATTCTTTTTTTTGGGGGGGGGGTAAACCTAGCTTTGCTGCCCCCTGCTGCTGCAGTCACTAAAAACCGGTACAGACTATCCCCAAGATTAATAGATTCCCAGACCAGAAGGGACCATTGTGAGCATCTCATCCAACCTCCTGCCTAACACAAGCCAGAGAACTGCCCCCAAAATAATTCTTAGACCAGAGCTTTTAGAGAAATATCCAATCCTGAATTAAAAATTGCCAGTGATGGAGAATCCACCACAGCCCTTGGTAAATGGTTCCAAGTAGCACTGGTTGATCACTGATCCCATCCTGCTTATTGTTGAAACCAAGTGGTCTTACAGAGAAAGTTGGATTTTTTATTGTAACCTCGGTATTAAAAGTGTCCGTAAATTTGAAGAAGAGAAGAAGGAAGAGGGAAGCCTGAATTTCCAGAGAGGCAAACGAACAACTTGAGGACAAAATATACTCGTGTCTCTGGAGTAACCTCATTGAACTCAATGAGTAAATCCCAAGTAACCTTTACTGGAATGAATAGGGTTTACTTCAGATTCACATCTTTGCAAATGAGAGCAGAATTTAGCCCAAGGTCCATTTAGTTTTGATTGATCTACTTATTTAATTTCTTCTTCAATTTCTAGGGGCCATTGAATTCCCCGAGAGTTTTACCCTTGGCTGCAATGGAAACAGGATTGGGGCCCTAGTAGATCTGACTGGGTCTGTGTTTGCTTTTGTTCTTGTTTTCTGCAGGTTTTAAATGACACAGGATGCTGTGAACATGTTGTACGTTCAAATAAAGCACAATAAAAATAATTGAACACATTTTTCTCAGCTGGAGTCCGTTATTAATTCTTTCAGGCATGCAAACATTGGTGATTTTCCTTTTAAAAGAGGAATTATTTGGAACCCTCCATAGCTGATCCAAGATGTGTATCTTGGCCTCGTGACCAGTGCTAGCATAATCAGTAGGCATGACTCCGAGTGGGGTAGAGAGAGGCGTCAGAGTGGTGAAGTGTGCTGGGAGTTGCAGAACCATAAGTTTATGTGGAAATATCTAACTGAGTTTACTCCATATAGATCTGTGAAATGGATGTTGCCATTTAAAGGTTCTGTCTTGAACCTGGCATCTTCTTGTACATTTGGCTAAACAGAGAGCAGAGGCTGGAGAACCTCCCTAAAATGATTCCTGTTTCACAGAATAATATTCTGCACTTTGCAAAATGTCTCCCCTGCATTGAGCCCACTAACTTGTGTTTCACTAAAGCATTTTCCATTCATGGTCTGAAGACATCAAGAGATGGAGAATCCCTTGGTAGTTAGTTCCAATGGTTAATCACGCTCACTATTAATTGTGCTTTGAATTTCAAATCGACATGAGGTCTCAGCTTTTTACACCTGCCCTGTCTGGTTTCTTTCTCCTCCATCTCATGGTAGTTTGCCACCATCTGACCCTGCTTCAGAAGCTTCCTGGGCATCAGAGACTGCAGAAGCGATATTGTCCTATTCATTTGCAACCGATATTGTCCTGTTCATTGCTGCTCTTTGAATCCATAGCAAAGGTGCCAAAATGAATAGGCAGGGTTTGGGGTTTTTTGTTGCCCCCCACCCCCAGCTGGTTCAAGAAGCTAGAATTTGATAAATGATTCCCTTATCCCTAGTGATTATAGATTTGCTGGGTTTCCATGATCAGCTGTTGTTACAGTCACACACACAGATTAAAAAAGTCCTCTTGAAGCAGAAGAGATCTTGCAGCATAGAACGAGGAAACGGGGCCATGTTTAGAGCTAGATGATGGCTCTTCGAAGCCCAGGGCACACTGAAGGGATGAGGAGATGTGGTGCCAACTAGAGGCATTAGGCCTGTATTCAGCACAGAAAGCCACCAGGGACTCAGGACAATCATTCTGAGAGGCAGCTCTTACCATATGTTTTGGAAAGATGCAACGGGTTCCTCATTATTGGTGGCCTCCAGGGTTGGAAGTGTGTATGGCAGGGCAGAGCTCTAACCTGCCAACACGGTGTTTGTCTTTGTCTCCCTCTAGTGGCTGGACTACATAGACGTTTATGAATCTGTTATCATTTCTTGTTAAGTGTAGCTGGTAGCTCAGGCTGTTGAGCCTCATGTTTTCAAATGTGGAGGTTCTAGGTTCAATCCTAGGAATGGGTCACCTAGGGAGGTGGTGGAATCTCCTTCCCTAGAGGTTTTTAAGGTCAGGCTTGACAAAGCCCTGGCTGGGATGATTTAGTTGGGGATTGGTCCTGCTTTGAGCAGGGGGTTGGACTAGATGACCTCCTGAGGTCCCTTCCAACCCTGATATTCTATGATTCTATGAATCCCAAAGGTGATCTAGTGAGGGGTAGATACTACACAGCGTTGCCACTAGCCAAGCTCTGTCTTGCATTTAGAGACCACGGCCCTGCAGCATGGTGAAAGAGTTCCTTGGGTACGCCTCACCTGAACAGAGCAGCCACAGTTTGGCCCTTGTGTAACATTAATCATAAAGACGTCCAAGTAAAGTGGGGATTGGCGCTTGTCCTGTGTCACTCTGTGCTACACTCCCAGCGAGCTGCAAAGCCGGGTGAATTCACAGCGGGATTGTGGCTGGGCTGGGAGACAAAACCAACGGGAGCAATATCAGTGGAGTGTCGTTATTTCTGATTCATACAACGGGCTCATTAAAACTGGCTTTTTGACAGAGAAACAAGGTTTTTGTCAGAACGAAATTTTTCACAAAAAGCACCTGCTTTCTAGGGACAATGTGGTATTTCAGCTGAAATCTTTCAGGGTCTGGCTAAAAATGTTCAGTTTTATTGATTTTTTTCTGAAAATTTATATGGGAAATTTTAATAAAAAGAAAACTTTTTTGATTTTTGTCATACATTTCCATGGGGGGAAGGGAGGCAAGTGCAGCGGCTTTGCTCACAGAGCAGGCAAAGTGTGCTACAGAATTTGCAGCCAAGGTCCCTGTGGTGAAGTCCTTTTAATCAAACTAGATGACAAGATGCCACCGGACACAGCAAGTCACTTCCCCTCACGGTTCCCCCCCACATGTTGTCTGTCTAGTGTATTTAGACTGCAAGTTCCTTAGGGCAGAGGCCTGCTTCTAACTATGTGTATGCACGGTGCCTCCTGCAATGGAGTCCTGTCTTGGTCAGGGCCTCTAGGTGTTCCTGTAATACAGATAATGAAGGAGCAGGTGGACACCTAACTCAGATGCCATGGCAGAGAAGTCCTCACAAATACCCAATGATGTGTAGGGCAGGCTGGGGGGCCTCAAGGCGCAGATGCCCAAGTAGAAGGTGACACAAAGGGAAGAGTGGGAGAAAGATGCAGTATGTTGTGTTATTTGTGCAGAGTGGAAGAAGAGAACAATGTTCTTTTTTGCTATCTAGGAGCGTATATGGGCACCGCCATTGTAGGATCCAAGCACACATAATTAACTGATTGATCCTCATAACCCTCTTTGGAGTATCTCGACTTTAAGGAGAGGTGAAGTGACTTGCCCAAGGTCACACAAGAGGCCGGTGGCAGAGGTAGGAATAGACTTCAATTGATTTTTCTGTATCACAGGATTACCCTTGTATTATCTGGGCACATCATAAAGAGAAAGTGGGGTGCAGTGGGCAGGCCCCTGCACTGAGAATCAAGAGACCTGTTCTTGTGCCTAGCTCTGTCCCTGATTTCATGGGTGAGACTGCGTACCTCAGTTTACCCATCTCTAAAATACGGATAATTATACTGACTTGCTTTAATAAGCCTTTCTATTAACATCAGATGTTTGATGGATTACTACAGTATTATAACATAAATGCTTCTCTGGGGCCTTAGCTCAAGAATGTCCTAGGTTGCTTTGCAGTCTGGACCCAATTACAAGCAACATTTCATTTAGCAGCTAGAACAGATTCAAATGGTCAAACAGCAACGGGAAGCGGAGTCCGTTAATTGTGCAACATAAATACTGAAATCTCCGGGTACAAAAACTTCCAGTTTTCTTGTAGGACAGACCAATAAATAAAAAGAATGTGTCCACAAAATGGGACTGGGAGTATAAAAAGAAAGCAAATTATAAAGGGATTCCAGAGCAATATTATGAAGACCCTTGTAGCGTAGGTAAGCAAAAGGTTTTGAAAAATCAATAGGAAACTTTGCTGGCAGCCAGTACAGTTTTCAGTTCCAGAATAGGAGGATGAAAAGAGGCTGAGAAAACTATTGCAAGAATTTGAAAGGAACGTGAAGGTGATGATAACTACTGTGACTGACTGGTCCTTATTCCTCATTTGAGCTACAGGATCTGGCTGGAGGATTTAGCCCTGGGGGCTGCACTCTGCACCCAATTCAGAGATAGTGTCTGATACACTTTCCAGCTCCCAAGAGCTAAGGCCAGGATTTCCAAAGCCCAAGGGAATTAGGCACTCAGCAGTCATTGGACTGCAATGGAATTTAGGCACCCAACTCCTTTAGGCTCCTTTGAAAAATCCCAAGCTAAGTTCCACCCTCCAGTACACGTGTGCAACGCCATTTAACTCAGAGGGGAGGGGGGGGTGTAACTGAGGGCAGACGTGGACCATAAATGTAGAATCACATCAGCTTAGAGTTCCTTACGACTGCTCTCTGGGCTCCTTCATGGAGTCATGAGCATGGGCGTGTAGATGGAGTGATTTATGGAGTCCTCTGATACCTACCCCTTCTGCAGGAGACCTTGCACGCATCTGCACAGAGGGCGTCAGGTTGCAGCCCCTTTGTGGCTCCTGCAGAACCTCTTGCTGATGTTCTGGCTGCATTTTTCCCCACTCCTTCTTATATTTGCACTCCCATTTGGGGCCCCACAAAGTCACAAGGCCTCGTCATCAGCCTCCTCCTGTCACTGGCCAAGATGGCCATCTGCCGTACTAGAAGGAGGAGGCTCAACAGAAGGGTGGTTTGAAACTGGGGGGGGCCCGTTTCTGGTCCCTTGTTGCATCAGATCTCTGGGCAGAGCTCCTCTGGGAGACATCCACTGAATTCCTTTGAGGAGCAGTGGGTGCTGTCTGGCATTCTCTGCTTGGTGTTCCCCTTTGGACCCCTTGTTTTAGCCTTATCACCCTCACTCCCATCCCTGCTTTTCATTTGTTGTCACCTGGAACCACTTGTCAGTGGTTTCTCCTCCTCAGTAGAGGGGGTGGGCCTTTAGTTTTGAGTGATCCTAGGTCTGCCTGTCCCAGTACTCACAATAGATACACCTGTTTCCGGATGTGCAGCTTCCCCCCGATATCTCCAATGTGCCCCCAATCCCCACTCCCCGCTGTTACATTTTCCAGGCCATTGGCAAGCCGCAAAGCTGGTGCAACTCCTCCTGACTCCAACCATCAGTTGCACCAGCTCATGCATGCGGTGAATTTGCTGTTGCTCTCTTTCTCTCGGTTGCATATTTAACCCCCAATTCCACTGTATTTTTTTTTTCTATTTTGGTTAAAATTTGTGTAAATGTGTACGTGCATATGTGATTATAAATAATTGTCTGTCCTGGCTAAGAAAGGGCAAAAATACTAGGCCAAGTATTCCTTGAGTGAGGGGTCACCATGAAGGTATGAGATTCGACCTAAGGTTTGGTAATGGACTGTGGACGCAGGAAAGGAAATGTGCAATATAGAGGATCTCTACCAAATGAGTTTTCTGAGGGTTTGTTTGTCCTGAGTTCCCGCATCTGGAGATCTGTGCAACTAATCTACTTTACATTCACACCTTTAGTTAATCTGGACTAATTTCCCTCAGTGTTCCAGTATAGACAAGCCCTTACTCAGAAGCTTGTCAAACTGAACCCTCAAACATTTGGAGTTGCAACCACTGTTGATTACTCCACTGTGAACAAAAAAAAAATCCTTAAAAAAAAGGGGGGGGGCTGTTCTACATACAGGCTTCGTACTGGTATAAGATTATGTTGGGAGGCTGCATGGGTTCAGTTGTTGACTTTAAAAGGAGAGCAGTAACATTATCCCCATTTTATAGATGGGGAAACTGAGGCACACAGCAGGAATTCATTTGGCTAAGGTCAGCCAGGAGGCTACTGTTAAAGTGATTTTGAAATATAAAGATGAAAGGCGTCAGATAAGCGCTAGGCACAGAGGTGTCATTTTTTTTATTGCTCCAGTTACACCAGCACACCTAGCTCAGAGGCCAGTGTAAAATCATTCTAGCAGTGCCGCTTATTCCCCTTCCCATGTGGGAATAGCTCTGCTGGCATAGAGCATCTTTAGACTGATACAGCTGCCTCCACATTCTACACCACTGGGACTGTCCTGCTAGACTTAAAATCGTACAGCTTGCTAGAAGAGACAAAGGCCTAATACAGTTCTGGTTTGAAATCCTGGCTCCGCTGAAGTCAACAGGAGTCTTACCATTGACTTCAGTAGAACCAGGTTTTCACCCCTGCTGCCTTGAAATTCCTTTCTGCTCTACAGAAACAGAAGGGCTTTTTGTTTTGGTTTTTAAACAGGAACTCTGTGGGATTCACCCTGCAAGCCAGGAGACCCCCTACTAGGCAGGCGAAATGTTAAGACTCTAGGCTTGTATAAGGAAGATTCATCTTTCATAGCTTAAAGTCTGAGCAAAGATCTTTGGGACTATTGAAGCCAAGGGCTGTGAAGTTCTTTTTAAATGTCGTGTTGTGGATGTAGGTCACACACTCAGGCTTTGGGCTTCAGGAAACAAGCAACCCTGATGTGCGTAAGCAGCACATGCTAGGGCGCTCCTGCAGTTGCCTCAATCTGTTCCATCAGCGCCTTGGTTCCTGGACTCTGAGCTGGTGTGTTGTTGGCTTTTTTGGTTGGTTGTTTTTATTGATGATTGAATTCTGAGCAACTGCACGGGCAGGAGAAGAGTCAACCTCTGCCCCTAAACCGCTGGTGCTAACGAAATCTGACCCGGAACAAGAGCACCAGGCATACGTTGAACAGTGCTCACTGCATGACTTAATCTTTCTTAAAACTCTCCAGAAGCAAAACCTCATAACACAGAAAGCGAGTTTACACACGCACACACGTGCACGCACACACTGTGTGCACACACATATAGCATTTCCATATCTACATGCACACACCGTGCATACATATATAAACACAGAGAATAAATGAACACAACATGAATGAATACACACACAGCATACATCCAACATATACAGAACAGACCTGTGACAAATATGGCAATGTCCTGAAATATCTTTGGGGTGCCCTTGGTGGACCATGGAAGGAGAATACTGGTGCAATTGCCTTGAACTCTGACAGCATCAACAACATACATATACATGCATAGAGTACACACATATTATGCATATACATACATGAGCATGGAGAGAACACACATACATACAACACACTATGCACACACAGCAAGCATGCATATACACAGAGAGAGTACAGGCAGTATGCATCCACAAAGCACGCACACATACTCTCACAGAGGATACAAACATACAGTATGCACACATATACACACAGAGAGCATGTACAGACACACACTGTGTGCACATACACAAACACACACAGAGCACAAGCAAACATATATATACACATGTGGGCACATATACTCACAGAAGACAAACACACACATGGGGGATGCACAGATATACACGCATACACACTTTGAGTGTGTACACAAACACAAAACAAACACAGTCCAAGCTGTTTCGACTTTCCAACCTCAAGAAAGGGTCCATATCCCGTTTGAGTTTCAGGTGAATGTGTGGGATTTTGATGATCTAGTGCACACAGATGTTCCTTAGCAGGACACAGTTTGGATAATGAGATATGTATCTGTAATATGTTATTCAGCCACTACATGTGTCTGTGTGCTGTACAGAGGTCCTGGTGAACAAAGGATACAAAGCTAGAACTAGAGATGTTTGGATGCCTGCTCATGTCTATAGTTGTTTTATTTAATAAACGCCTCCTGATTAAGGAAGACTATGATTCTATATATCGTGAGTTGGTACATCCCTAAGGCTATTATAGGATAAAACATTTTTATGAGCTAGTGATGGACACAACTGGGAGGGTTGGGAAAACTTGCTTTCAATTTGGATAGGCATAAAAAGTTGGGATCCTTTAGAGTATCCACATAAAGGGCTTGAGTCTGCAAATTCTGGGCTGAAGGATAGAATCATAGAATCATAGAACTGGAGGGACCTCGAGAGGTCATCTAGTCCAGTCCCCTGCACTCAAGGCAGGACTAAGTATTATCTAGACCATCCCTGACTGGTGTTTGTCTAACCTGCTCTTAAAAATCCCCAATGATTGAGATTCCACCACCTCCCTGGGCAATTTATTCCAGTGCTTAACCACTCTGATAGTTAGGAAGTTTTTCCTAATGTCCAACCTAAATCGCCCTTCCTGCAATTTAAGCCCATTGCTTCTTGTCTTATCATCAGAGGTTAAAAAGAACAATTTTTCTTCTTCCTCCTTGTAACAACCTTTTATGTAGTTGAAAACTGTTATGTCCCCTCTCAGTCTTCTCTTCTCCAGACTGAACAAACCCAATTTTTTCAATATTCCCTCACAGGTCATGTTTTCTAGACCTTTAATCATTTTTGTTGCTCTTCTCTGGACTTTCTCCAATTTATCCACATCCTTCCTGAAATGTGGCGCCCAGAACTGGACACAATACTCCAGTTGAGGCCTAATCAGCGCGGAGTAGAGCGGAAGAATTACTTCTCGTGTCTTGCTTACAACACACCTGTTAATACATCCCAGAATCACGTTTGCTTTTTTTGCAACAGCATCACACTGTTGACTCATATTTAGCTTGTGGTCCACTATAACCCCTAGATCCCTTTCTGCCATACTCCTTCCTAGACAGTCTCTTCCCATTCTGTATGTGTGAAACTGATTTTTCTTTCCTAAGTGGAGCACTTTGCATTTGTCTTTATTAAACTTCATCCTGTTTACCTCAGACCATTTCTCCAATTTGTCCAGATCATTTTGAATTATGACCCTGTCCTGCAAAGCAGTTGCAACCCCTCCCAGCTTGGTATCGTCCGCAGACTTTATAAGTGTGCTCTCTATGCCATTATCTAAATCATTGATGAAGATATTGAACAGAACCAGACCCAGAACCGATCCCTGTGGGACCCCACTCGTTATGCCTAAGGATAGGCTACCTGGTTAGCATTCCAGCCCTGTCTGCCTCGATATGCCCACCAGAGCAGCCTCTAATCCACGGCTATGCCTGCACATGCAGTCATGTCTGGAAATGAGAAACGGGGAAGCAAATATGAGAAGCACATGGGGTGAGGAGGAAAAGTAACAGCACTTCTTCAGACACCAGAATAACGTTTGTTTCATGTTTGAGGCAAAGGCTCAGGAAGGCAGAAGGGGGAAAGAAGGGTTATGCACACCTTGTTCACGCATCCCTGGGGGACGGTGGGCCAGATTCCTCCTGGCCTTGTAACTTGTGTCATCATTTATACTTGTGCAATGAGAGTGCCACTGATTCCACAAGGTGGAAAATCCAGTCCTCACACGCTAGCGAGAGGGACCATGGAAGTACTAGGATGCACAGAAAAACCTGCCACACTGGAGTGGAACTCATCAGATCTGGCTTCAATTCTTGGTTCTGTCACAGCTTCTCTGTGTGCCCTGGCATGTTAGTTAATCTAGCTATGCATCTGTCTCCCCCCCTGCATTTGTAAACTAAGGATAATGCTCACTTTCTGTCTTGTCTGTCTATTTAGGTTGTAAGCACTGTGGGGCAGGAGCTGTCTCTTACAATGTGCACACACAGCACCTAGCCGGATTAGCTCCTAATCTTGGTCAGGGTCTCTAGGCAGAATTGTCATACAAGTATAAGCCAGCACAGGTTAGATATACCTCAGCTACAACCTTCAGTTCCAGAACAGGATTTTCCCCAATGTCTTGGTATAGAGACCTCGAGTTTTGCTTCTGCCTGTCTATATATATTGGTGCCATTATTGGCCCTTATATTCCAACAGTGCCTAGGGGCCCATTACACTAGGCATTGGACACAACATAGTAAGAGACAGTCCCTACCCCAAAGACAGACGATGAGTTAGGGAGGGGAAACTGAGGCACAGAGAGCAAGTGACTTGCTTATGCTCACACAGCAGGTGAGAGTCAGCGGTAGGACAAGAACCCAGCTGTCTTTGCTCCCAAGCCTGTGCCCTAGTCACTCAACCACACTGCCAATGAAGATGCAAGCAGTCAGGGCATCCCGTACAGAATTTTGTTTTGTTCCATTGCTCCTTAAGATGTTCTACATTATCTCTGGTTAAACACTTCCATGCCTCTGGGTGCGTGGTTTAAGTGGTGCCCTTCCTCCTCCTAGAGATTCTACCTGGCAACGTGACACACTACTTGGCATTAATGGGACCAGCCCCGAGGATGGATGCCCAGCAGACACAGGGTTACATTGGAAAGCCAGAGCCCCCACAACCAGCCTTTGCAGGAGAACACAGGGAAAATGGGATACCGGCCCTTTCTGATTAAGCAAGTAGCTCACGTCTCAGGGAATTGCTCCATCTCTTATTCTGGGGGCCATGCAGTCTATTTGCAATTAAATTGAGTCTAGTTACCCTCCACAGTAAAGAGAAGCTGTTCTGAAAATTAGTAATATGAGTCTCTCTACCCTTTGACAAATTATTTTCTAATGAAAAACATCTGCTTGGGCTAAGAAGGTTCCCTCATCTTTACTTCCGCCTCATGCAAATGGTGTTTATTTTGCATATTGCAAAATGTGCTCTGGTCGCGTAGCCAAAAGAGGCAGGATGGTCTTGATAAAATGCAGCAATGCTGTGAGCGGAATATAATTTCCCGCCCCCCCCCTTTAATTATCCTCTCTCTTTATAACAGGTGTAATGAGCACAACACCTGATGGCTAATGATAATCCAGATGGTTTGGAATTGTAATTCCATATGCCGCGCAATTTAACACAGAACGAGGAAGGCGTTAACCCTTTGTGGGTCTCGGCACAGAGGGGCTGCAAAGAAAGTGAGGCAGAGATTTTATTAGGGATGGGAGAGTCAGTCGGAATGAAGGAAAAACTAAAAGGTGGAGGTTTCTTGACCTTCAGAAAGGTCAGCTCATATAATGGCTTGGGGGCTATCCCTTCCATGCCCTTAACCAGAGGCACTACCCTCAAACAAATAAATATAACAACACAGGCTGTTCTTTGAGCGAATCCATGCCCAGGTTTTACCCTGAGCCAAATACATGCAAGGGCAGGACTTTGGCAGCTCAGTCATTGTTCCCATGCAGTACCAGGACCCATATAAGGCCTATATCCCGCCTTGGTGTGTATTCAGCTCAGTGTAAAACCTGGGACTGGATCATCTTGGGGAGCAGCCACTTTTCTGGTTGTTTTGAAGTCCTGGTCCGGCGAATGGAAGGCCGTAAGTGGGACTAAACAGACGCATGGGGTGTCCACAGACCAGGAGTGACATTTAATTGCAGTGCAGCCCTGGTCAGTGAGGCTCCTCGGTGCGTACCTCGCTGTCAAGAGGTCCCCAGCTGGTGTAAGTCATGGCAGCTCCATTGACTTAATTGGAGTTCTGCTGAGGATTGAGCCCAGACTTTGCCGTGGGAACTGAGGAATCTCCCCGGAGCCATTCAGCCCGTCACAGCATCAGGCCCATAAAATGGCCATTATTGACTTTAGAAATACAGCCGGAGGTTTAACTCACACAACCCATTTTTCTTTATATAGCAACAGTCTAGGTGCCGTAGTAAATGTGGTGCCCTTTCTAGCTTTGGAACCCAGCTTGTGAGGTCAAGAATGGCTTCTCAAGGCCACCTGTTTTAAACAAAGTCTTAGACTGAGCTGACTCATTGCCCTGGTGAAAACAGATCCACCCACAGTGTTGTGCAGAAGGGCCTGAATCATTTGACTTGGCAAGGAGGGCTTCTGGTACATTTCAGATGGAGATTGCTTTCCCTGGAAAAAAGAGACCTGGGGATGGGGAGGGGGAAAATTCTCTTTATTAAAGTCTACTCAACTTGGGGTTGATGCTGGGCTCCAGTTCATAATGGTGACTTGATCAGCAGGAAAGAGCGGACGATGTCAAAACGGTACGTCGGCAGCCCTGGAAATAACATGCAGCTCACATACTAAGTCAAGAAAAATGTCAGCCTTGTTTGCTTCTTTATTTTATTTCTTCTGCAGCACGGATTGAGTCCCATTAGAAGACAGCGTGGTGAGCTGCATACTTACAGCCAAATGTCTTCCTCCCGGGATCGGTGTGTGTAACCACATAAACGCAAAAGTGGGCCATTTGCAATGGGACTTTGCATTGCTTGATTCTGCATGAATAGGGAATCATTTCACTGGAGATATATATATATATACACATATATAGACGTACACACACACGTGCGCACATTCAGGATGAAATTCACCCCTGTAAGGTAGGCCAGTCCTATGCACCATTTAAGTCCCAATCAAAATAGGGACTCAGTAGGATTTAATTGGCTCAATGAAAGGGCGAATGATACCCTTGCAGAGAAGTTTATTCTGCAAGGAGGATGTGAGCCCACTGGCTGGGTGAGATCTCAAAGCTTTGTTCAGTCTCCAAAGGTCCGTTTTGACCATGTCCATCTTCCCAATTCACTTGCTCTTCATGAACATTCATACTGCTTTTTGTTCGCAGAAACATTTTTGCTACTAACCACTGGATCCACATGACAGTGGCCCTGATTCTGATCTCATTCATGCCACTGCAAATCAGGGATGACTCCTATTATATCTTTGAAAAACTTTACTGGAAGTTTATGTATTATTGTGGGCCGAGCTTGTACGTGACCTCTCTAGCGGGGAGATGTATCAGAGGGGTAGCCGTGTTACGCTCCAATACATCTGTTAGTCTTAAAGGTGCCACAGGGCTCTCTGTTGCTTTCTAGTGGGGAGATGTGACCAATATAAGAACTAGGCGTTCAAAAGATTATATTGAAAATGGGCCCAACACGAATGGACTTTAGTGATAGTAAGTGTTATGTGGATTTCTTGGGGATTCCTTAGGGAGAGGTTAATGCAGAATTACCCAACTCCAGATAGGCAAAAAACCCAGCCTTTGGAAGCAAGGCCCTGAGAAGAAGCCATTGTCTGATGATTACCTGTCACAGAAGGCCAGGATCAAAAGCCCTAGCTGTATAAAGAAACACCTGATCCACGCAGTTGTCGTTCAAGTTCTGGATCTAAGGCCTCCTCTACCCTACAGGGTTAGGTCGACATCAGCTGCCTGGCCTCAGCCTAGTTGTGGAAGTGTTGTCACTTAGATTTGGCTCCCGCTCACATTAGTGCCTCTGCATGCCAATTTAGTAACACCATCTCCCCAAGCCACATAGAGTAACAGTCAGTGTAATTAGGTTGCCGCAGTGGCAGTGTAGACACTGCATTGCTTACGTTGACTGTTACTGGCTTTCAGGAACGGTTCCATAATGCCCCACATTGACAGTACAATCAATACAAGCACTCCTGGTGAGGACGCGCACCGCCGACACCAGGAGCCAAGTGCGCACACACGCAACCGCTTCAATAACTGGTGGCTGTACGCTGACATAAGTTAGGTCAACATAATTTGGTAGTGTAGACATGGCCTAAGATTAAGAGAGATGAATTTATAACCATGGGGAACACCCACTTGTGGGGTTTGAAGGACGTAAACCTCAGAGAGCCATAGACGGGGGTTGAGGGTGGCCCATGGTTTTTGATTTTAACAAATAGGGAGGAACTCATTGAGAATTTGAAAGTAGAAGGCAGCTTGGGTGAAAGTGATCATGAAATCATAGAGTTTGCAATTCTAAGGAAGGGTAGAAGGGAATACAGCAAAATAGAGACAATGGATTTCAGGAAGGCGGATTTTGGTAAGCTCAGAGAGCTGATAGGTAAGGTCCCATGGGACTCAAGACTGAGGGGGAAAAACAACTGAGGAGAGTTGGCAGTTTTTCAAAGGGACACTATTAAGGGCCCAAAAGCAAGCTATTCCGCTGGTTAGGAAAGATAGGAAATGTGGCAAAAGACCACCTTGGCTTAACCACAAGATCTTGCATGATCTAAAAAATAAAAAGGACTCATATAAAAAATGGAAACTAGGACAGATTACAAAGGATGAATATAGGCAAACAACACAGGAATGCAGGGGCAAGATTAGAAAGGCAAAGGCACAAAATGAGCTCAAACTAGCTAAGGGAATAAAGGGGAACAAGAAGACTTTTTATCAATACATTAGAAGCAAGAGGAAGACCAAAGACAGGGTAGGCCCACTGCTCAGAGAAGAGGGAGAAACAGTAACAGGAAACTTGGAAATGGCAGAGATGCTTAATGACTACTTTGTTTCGGTCGTCACCGAGAAGTCTGAAGGAATGCCTAACATAGTGAATGCTAATGGGAAGGGGGTAGGTTTAGCAGATAAAATAAAAAAAGAACAAGTTAAAAATCACTTAGAAAAGTTAGATGCCTGCAAGTCACCAGGGCCTGATGAAATGCATCCTAGAATACTCAAGGAGCTAATAGAGGAGGTATCTGAGCCTCTAGCTATTATCTTTGGAAAATCATGGGAGACGGGAGAGATTCCAGAAGACTGGAAAAGGGCAAATATAGTGCCCATCTATAAAAAGGGAAATAAAAACAACCCAGGAAACTACAGACCAGTTAGTTTAACTTCTGTGCCAGGGAAGATAATGGAGCAAGTAATTAAGGAAATCATCTGCAAACACTTGGAAGGTGGTAAGGTGATAGGGAATAGCCAGCATGGATTTGTAAAGAACAAATCTTGTCAAACCAATCTGATAGCTTTCTTTGATAGGATAACGAGTCTTGTGGATAAGGGAGAAGCTGTGGATGTGGTATACCTAGACTTTAGTAAGGCATTTGATACAGTCTCGCATGATATTCTTATCGATAAACTAGGCAAATACAATTTAGATGAAGCTACTATAAGGTGGGTACATAACTGGCTGGATAACCGTACTCAGAGAGTTGTTATTAATGGTTCCCAAACCTGCTGGAAAGGCATAACGAGTGGGGTTCCGCAGGGATCTGTTTTGGGACCAGCTCTGTTCAATATCTTCATTAACGACTTAGATATTGGCATAGAAAGTACGCTTATTAAGTTTGCAGATGATACCAAACTGGGAGGGATTGCAACTGCTTTGGAGGACAGGGTCATAATTCAAAATGATTTGGACAAATTGGAGAAATGGTGTGATGCTGTTGCAAAAAAAGCAAACGTGATTCTGGGATGTATTAACAGGTGTGTTGTGAGCAAGACACGAGAAGTCATTCTTCCGCTCTACTCTGCGCTGGTTAGGCCTCAACTGGAGTATTGTGTCCAGTTCTGGGCACCACATTTCAAGAAAGATGTGGAGAAATTGGAGAGGGTCCAGAGAAGAGCAACAAGAATGATTAAAGGTCTTGAGAACATGACCTATGAAGGAAGGCTGAAAGAATTGGGTTTGTTCAGTTTGAAAAAGAGAAGACTGAGAGGGGACATGATAGCAGTTTTCATGTATCTAAAAGGGTGTCATAAGGAGGAGGGAGAAAACTTGTTCACCTTAGTTCTAAGGATAGAACAAGAAGCAATGGGCTTAAACTGCAGCAAGGGAGGTTTAGGTTGGACATTAGGAAAAAGTTCCTAACTGTCAGGGTGGTTAAACACTGGAATAAATTGCCTAGGGAGGTTGTGGAATCTCCATCTCTGGAGATATTTAAGAGTAGGTTAGATAAATGTCTGTCAGGGATGGTCTAGACAGTATTTGGTCCTGCCATGAGGGCAGGGGACTGGACTCAATGACCTCTTGAGGTCCCTTCCAGTCCTAGAATCTATGAATCTATGATACGCTTTCTAGATTCTTGTATTGTTTTAATATGTTTTCTCTGTGATGCTTTCACCTTTAGAATAAAGGTGCTTGCTTAGAAAGAGCTGGGTGGTAACTCACAGCTGTGGGCAATCCACTGGTCAGAGCCCTTAGAGAGAAAGCAAAGAGCAAACACTGGCCTGTTTAGGCAGTCTGGCCTGCTGGGGATATTACAGTGTAATCCAGGGAGCTGTATAGCCTTAAAGTCCCCCATCAGAAGGCAGTGAGACATAGGTCTGTGCCCAAGAGAGGTGATGGCTGGGAGCCAGAAACCTTTAAGTGGATGCTCTCAAGGGACCACAGCAGGGGAACACAGGTGCAGTTATGCTGAAACTGTGACAGCTCCTTTAAAGCCCCCAGAGGTATAGCAGTGTCAAACCAGAGAAAGTCAGGAGAATCAGACCGTGTTGTTATTTTTCAGTATTTGCCCAGTGCTAGTTATAAAACGGTGACACAACAAGTTAGACGTTCAGTGGCTGCCAGGGTTTAGCCAAACGTGTCTGTTTGAAATGCACCCTGTTTACAGCGAACGGCCCACATTCCACTCTCAGCCGTACTGGCGTATATTTGGAGTGATGCCAGTAACTTCAATTGAGTTATTTGACATTTACGTTGGTGCAACTGAAAGCAGAATCTGGCCCACTGTGCTGTTTTATTAGGAGGCATCAATTATACTCTATGTTAGTAGACAAAATAGTTAAGAACAATAAGAATCTTGTGGATGGTGTAATGGTTAGAACCGTGACTGGGAGTTATGACATTTATACCCTGCTAAGGCCTGTTTACACTGCCAGAGCGGTGTAAATGCTCCTTAGAGTAAGTGAGAATCAGATTGATGGTGTGACGCTGTAGAAAGATGACCATGTTTACCCTAACGTACCCCCCCGACGTTTCACCACTGTTGAACACCTGAGCTAGATCGTATAGAAAGTCTGCCTTGTAAGGTATCATAGAAAAAGTTATAATCTGCCAAGTATCAGTATCTTGTTTGTATACGTGTATTATCATTGTCTAGGCAGTTATGATTTTTTGCTCTTCGTTTGTATCTCAAACACATTGTGTTCCTGGACAACACCCACAAGCAGGGCCGGCTCCAGGCACCAGCCCAGCAAGCAGGTGCTTGGGGTAGCCAAGGGGAAGGGGCGGCACGTCGGGCTCTTCGGCGGCGGGTCCCTCTCGGAGGGAAGCACCTGCCGCCGAATTCCCATGGAAGAAGAAAGCGGCGTGGTGGAGCTGCCGCCGGAGTGCCGCCGATCGTGATTGTGATCACAGCTTTTTTTTCTTTTCCCCCCGCCGCTTGGGGCGGCAAAAACCCTGGAGCCGGTCCTGCCCACAAGACATGGTTACATCAATACCAGCCAGCCACAGTTGATGGGCCATTAAGGAGAATCAACTCTCCCAGTGGGACCCTCCTGAAAACGCCTCAGAGAGCATGTAAACCATGGATGCCTCATGACTCAGCAAAGGTACGGAGAACATGTGATCCCTGACTCCATGTTTGAGACACTAGCCTCCCATGCACATGGACTGGGGGGGCGGGGTATAAATTGGAGACTGTGACATCATCCCCTTGCGTCTTTCCTGCTCCACATCTCATGATTTCTAACAAAGGGAATCTTTAAACAATGGACAGAGGATCTCCCCCCACCGCCTTGTGACTTCTGATTTTAATAACCATTTATCACAGAAGTCTGGTTGGTGCATGAAGGGCTAGTGGGCCTGAAGAGGACTGTCTATGGCTCCATAGTAACTAGCATAGTAGTTCGAAAGCAGACATTTGTTACTGGCATGCGACAGAATACACCACCAGCCGGGGGTACGTGCCCTGTATTCTGGCAGCCTGACCTGAGATTGGCGCTCTTAGCCGTGTCTCACACCAGGCAGCATGACATATGGATTCTAGTCTGAAGCTCTGCAACTAGCTCATTGTGGGACCCTGGGTGAGTTCCTTATCCTCTCTGTGCAAATGGGGCTAACAATGCTTCCACATCTCCCACGCAATGAGCTCATCCCAAACGCTGATGAAGGAAACGTGGCTGACAAATCTTTATTTTGCTTTTGTCTCCCTCTAATGGCTGATGGATGTATGAGGTTAACGAGGCTGCTACATGTGCCAGCTAGGGGATTTTTTCCTTTAGCTTCTGTAGTCGAGGTTCGTGCTTTTAGTGAAAAAGACTGGATTTAAACCCCACTGTTGGCCCCAGGGACGTCAGTTACACTGGCTCGTGTGAGACCTGAGAAATCAGGGTGCTGTCCACCGGTAAGGGCTGCAGCTCCAAACAGAGTCACTGTTGAGCGTTACAAACATTGGCCAGAGCCCCCAGCAGGTGGAAGCCATTGTCATTCCAATGAAGTCAATGGAGCTCACCCTCTTACATCAGCTAAGGAGCTCGCCCCCTTTCTAATGAAGATCTCAGCGTCGGTCAGGCAGGGAAGTGTTATTACCCCTTTATCTGGACAGGGAAAACTAGCTCTCCATAGTACTTACCTGCCCCATCCCCGTATTATCTGAGAACGTCACCATCTTTTAATGGATTTGTCCTCACGACGCCCTCTACTGCTGTAATCTCCATTTCATAGATGGGGAACTGAACGGAAGATTTTGAAAATCACCTAAGCTGCCATGGGGAAATCGCACCGGGGCCGAGCTTCATCTTTAGGCCTGTCCATAGGGGGTACCATTGCATTATGCAATGCCTTTGAAAATCTGGCCCTGAGATGCTAAATTATGAAACCTGGGTTGCACACAGGAAGCTTGTGACTAAGTCAGGACTGAAAGCCATGGCTCCCAAGTGCTAGGCGCATGCCCTAGCCCATCCCTCCTCTCTCAAAGCAAGAGAGCTAGCTAGCCACACAGTATATTTTCTCCCAAGGGCAGCAGGGGATAACTCAGAGCCTAATAATTTGAGCTTGTCACCAGAAGAGAGAAATTCGAATGTTGGGAGCTGGTTTGGTCACAGAATTACTATTTCCTTTTTTTCTCTTGCAGATTTGCAGGGACAGGGAGCTGTGTCCTTACCCAAGGGCAACAAATCGCTCTTAGGGGATGAGATGGAATATGGAGGAGCAGAATCCCAGCTCTCATTCTGGAAACCCTCTGACGTTTAATTGTACAGTATGAACCAGAACGCTCTACAGGTATGTGCCGCCTCGCTGAAAAGCGCCAAGGCACAGCAAGGAAACGAGGATAAACAGAGGTGTAGCTGCAGCAGAAGCAAAATAAAAGTCACATGCTAACTGTAGCTAATGCAGGCTGAATTGTAGGGGAGCGTGCAACTCTGCCGTCTCCTGTCATTTCAAGTGCTTATTTACCCCAGTGGAATAGAAGGACGCCATCCCTTTCTTTACAAGAGCTACAGGTAATTTTAGGTCTGTTTAAACAAGTATTAGGGAGGTATTGAGATGACAGCAGGGAGATTAGATGGTCACCAAGCACTACAAGGAAAGCGGAGGCCCACGTGTATTCTTCAGAGTGACACTAGAGCTCTTCAGAGCGCTCAGCAATAATATATTTCGGAACAATACTTTTCCCTTTATTGAACTGGATGCTTGTGGAAAGGGCCAGATTGACAGTCCTGGAGAATTAATAATACACTTTAATTCATAGACAGTGAAACTCACTGCTGTGCAGAGGGACAGTGAAAGGCCTATGTAGTATTTCAGACCAGTTTTGAAGGCTTATGTGGAACATACCCTAGCTCTGTGCTGGTCCTCTGCACAGAGGTGAATTTCATCAGTAGATTTCAATGTATACTGCACAGAGAGGCAAGAAGCATTTCCCACATGGGCAATGGAAGCAGAGAGAGGAGAAGGCCCAGACCTACAAAGGGACTTAGGCATTGCAGCCGGCCCAGCGGGAAAGAAAGATGGGGGAATCATTAGGAAAGGGATAGATAATAAGGCAGAAAATATCATATTGCCTCTTTATAAATCCATGGTACGCCCACACCTTGAATACTGCTTGCAGGTGTGGTCACCCCATCTCAAAAAAGATATATTGAAATTGGAAAAGGTACAGAAACAGGCAACAGAAATGATTAGGCGTATGGAACAGCTGCCGTATGGAGGAGGGATTAATAAGACTGGGACTTTTCAGCTTGGAAAAGAGACAACTAAGGGGGGATATAATTGAGGTCTGTAAAATCATGACTGGTGTGGAGAAAGTAACTAAGGAAGTGTTATTTACTCCTTCTCATAACACGAGAACTAGGGGTCACCAAATGACATTAATAGGCAGCAGGTTTAAAACAAACAAAAGGAAGTATTTCTTCACACAACGCACAGTCAACCTGTGGAACTCCTTGCCAGAGGATGTTGTGAAGGCCAAGACTATAACAGGGTTCAAAAAGAAACTAGATAAGTTCATGGAGGATAGGTCCATGCGAGTACATGATGGCCACTGTTTGCCAGAAGTTGGGAATGGGCGACAAGGGATGGATCACTTGGTGATTACCTGTTCCGTTCATTCCCTCTGGGGCACCTGGCCTTGGCCACTGTTGGTAGACAAGATACTGGACTAGATGGACCTTTGGTCTGACTCAGTATGGCTGTTCTTATGGAATGCCTACCTTCATCTGGTCTGAGGATTGCACTGGGCTTTGGTGTGAGACAGACATCCAGGTGTCTGCCAGGGTGGCTGGGTGCATGCCCAGAGGCAGAAACGGAGACACCTAAGGGACATTCACAGCAAAAAGTTTGGTGCCTGGACAGTTTAGGCAGCCACTGAATGGGCATTCTGTGGATTGAAGTGGCACCTACATCTGGGATTTTAATGCCTAAATCCCTTCATGGATCTGGGCTGAAGTGACTTGCTTAAGGGAAACAGCAAAGCAACAAGTAGCACCCAGGGCTCCTGATTCCCAGGCCAGTTCCCTACCCACTAGACCCCCACCCCCACAGAACAAACACCATCAACAGGGGGCATGTCAGATTCCCCCCCACCCCATGGGCCTCACTTCTGCTCTGGAGGGGCTCTCTCTCTTTGTGAAGAGATGACACAGTACATTAATCCCTCGTTCTTTCTGGTGCTTGGCCTCTCAGTTAAGACTGCCGATAAAGGGGTCAGGGTGAAATCCACCCCGTGCCAAGCACCAGCAAGGGGACCATGTCCCACTTCAGCTATAAGGTCTTCAGTGATGCATAGTCATCATGCTGGCTCTCCACAGCAAGGTGAATTCCACACAGGGATGAGCGACGCCCAGTGCCACACACTACTTATTATTTTCTACTGTCACCTTGTTGACCTCACGGGGTCTTTTTTTTTTTTTTTTTAGCCTTCTGTGAGTTTCCATTTAACATCTCGCAAAGCCCATCACCATCCATGCCATTTCCAATCACATGGTTGAATTTAAGGTGAACTTCTGGCCCAGAAGGGCTATTTTGTTCTTCAGAAAATTCTGTTTCCCATGCAACATGACTCTGGCTGATTCATTTGTACAACCTGACAAAAATCTCCCAGTCATTCACAAGTGATTCTGCTGTGGCTGTCACACTGAATTTGCTCAGTCCAAAAGTCTGTATCTACCAATGAACTGGACAGTAAAGTGCTAGAGCAGGGCAGGGTTGGAGTGGGTGAGAAGCATTTGAAATTGACATTTCCTCTTTTGCCCTTTGTAAGAGGTGTGTGTGTGTGTGTGTGTCCCATTTTGCTTAGTTTTCTTTCTTTGACTGATACACGGAGGCCAGACACCTGGCTGTTATGTAGCTCTCCAAAACCACACCATGCAAGACACTATGGCCATCAGCTGTCTAAAACTTGTAAGATTCCAGTCTGACTTGCCTGGAATGAATAAATCATTTTGCTAGGGATGTAAGCCAAGTACTTTTACAAGCAGGTGCCTCTCTTTGATAGGGATGGACATTCTGAAAGTGTGATGGTATCGGAGGCACATAAAATCAATAGTGAATTGAGATTTGGTTTGGATTAGCATCCAGAAGTTCTGATGAGTCCCTGAACTCTCAGAGTCTGAGAGATTGGGCGAGTGATCTTATCAGAACAGGCTTTCCAGTAAGGTTACTTCAACTTATTCATGTAATACTAGGAGAGGCAGCAGAGTCTAGTGGGTAAAGCACTGGGACGGGAGTCAGAAAACTTGGGTCTAATTCCTGGCTTTGCCACTGATGCACTTTGACTTTGGGTGGGTTACTTCACCTCCATATGCGTTCATTTCCTCCTCTTCAAAATGGGGATGATGCTATTGACATCAGTGGAGCTATTTGTGTCCTTAAGTATCAGGGGGTAGCCGTGTTAGTCTGTATCTACAAAAACAACAAGGAGTCTGGTGGCACCTTAAAGACTAAGGTGCCACCAGACTCCTTGTTGTTTTTGTGTCCTTAAGGTGATGCAGGTGTTTGCAGGATCAAGGCCATTGGCTTAAGTGATGGCCCTGTGCAGCCTGGTGAGTAACACTTGTTGTGGACTCCATCAGCAATAGAGTTCTAGCCCCTCAGCAGAGGGAAGGGGACTTCTGTGGAAGCGAAATGCCTCACCACTTTGTAGCCCATCCAAAAATCAGGGGAAAAAAGAATCAGTTTGGGTCACTAGAAATGTTTCATTTTGATTTTGACTTAAATCCCACTAAAAATCTGGCTCCAAGTGGCCAGCCAAATGTCACATGGATTTTGTGGCCAGATCTACAGAATCCCCCATCTAATGCCTTAACCATAAGACCATCCCCCCTCAATTAGTAAATAATTATTATATAAACTGCCTCCTAGGTCAAAGTTTGGGTGTGAGATAACACACACACACACCCACACAACTAAACTCTGAGAAACACAGATTTTTTCAATCCAACCTGTAAATATATTTCACTGGGGTGTCTTTCTACACTACGTCACCACTGTGCTGATCATCAAAAGCAAACAAGGGGAAAAAAACTGTCAGCAAAATTCACTAGCTGCACAGTGATTGACTAGATTCATGGGCAGCCTACTATATAGGCAAGTCTGCAGTGGCTATCACAACTCTTTATACATCAAGGAAAAAACGACAAAGAAGCCACAAAGAATGATTTGTGCTGTGAGCGACAGGACTGTTGAGACCGTTTCACTGAAAGATGGATGTAATCTTGTAAAAATATGTAGTTAACCCCACAGTCTTTGTCAGGCAGATAAATCTATAAAGGGACCACAAATCACAACGGAGAGAGATTGATTGATCTCTGTGACTTCTATAATGTAAATCTCTCTCATTTAATCTACATTGCAAGCTATTGGATTTGGGTATATTTAGGAGATAAACAAACTAGCAGGAAGACATTAAAGAAAACAAAATTGCTCAACTTAATTTTGAATTGTCAGTCAGAGACAGCTCCATCCAAATGCGTTCTGATTCCCTGCCACGGCTTTGCTGTGAACTCCGTGCTGCTGTGTCATGGAGCTCTGTACAAAATAATGGATACGTGGTCTGTACAGGAAAACTGAAGCCTGGGAGTCTGATCTCCGGGGTAATGAATCTGTGTGCTGCAGACAATGGGGAACAATTACTATATAAATCACATGCAGACCTGTAAGGAGCTGGGACTGGAATGCTTGTCCTTCAGCTGCAAAAAATGGCACCCTCCCTGGTAGGTCACTCACCTCGCTACAGGTTTGCAATTAGAGGGGAGCTTGCCTCATTCATCCATGCTTGCAGAGTTGGGTTCTGGTCCCAGTTGTGCATCATCTCACCTTGTAGCCATAGGCAAGGCATGTACGGGACGGGTTTAAAGACATCTTCTTGCTACCTACCTGTGCCTGCAACATTAGATGAATAAATCCCATTGTTTTTTTTCATGCTAAGCTGCGGTAGAAAAATGGGGACATAATTGCAAGTACCTGATGGCCACTGTGGCTACTCAGAACTTCACAGTGATGGCAAGGATAGATCTTCCTTCTCCAAAAGCCCAGGCCACTGAGAATGGGGGTAGGAAAACCATCAACAGTGCTGTGTGCAAACCGACATATAGGGCTTATGAAACACAGTTGTGAGACTGGTTTCTTAGCTAAGAAAACGTTATTAAAAAGAATTGGATCAACTTTGGTAAAAAGCAATGACCTTAAATGACAGAGGAAGAAAAGCCTCAAAACTCAGAATCACTTTGTGAAATGCAAAAGCCTGGATCAGACCTTTACAAGGCCTTGGATTCCGTAGGGTTCCCCCAGCCCCACCTCTCATTCCATCTGACAGCATGTACGGCAGCTTTCACCATGGGGCTGGACTGCCTCAACACCCCTGTGAGTTAGGGGAAGAGTTAGTGACCCTATTTTATAGCTGGCGCACAAAGATTAAGGTCCATATTTAGGAACTTGCCTGGTTGTCGGAAGTGCTGAGCATCCAGTGACTCCCACAGAAGAGAATGCAGGTGCCTACATATGGCTGTAGCGAAGGGGTTATCAAAGGAGAGTAGGGAGTTAATTGAATGGTTATTGGGCATAGTCACACACCCAAGGTATGTGGTAGCAGCAGGAGTAAAACCCACGTCTCTTAAAAACTAGGCCAGTGCCGTAGCCACAAGAATATCAGTAATTGGGGATGGCTCTCACTTGATCCAAGCTAGTTTGGCCCCCCTCTGTTATGATGGACAGGATTCTAAACATCCCCTCTAGACCCTGTGGCCACAATCGCTACTTCCCAGAATGGATATAAAGAGCCTGGAGAGGGTCTGGCCTGCTTGTGAGAAGCACGCCAGAAGAGGGTAAAGGGAATAAGCTGATAGGGAGAGAGAAAAGGTCGTAAGTTTTAAATGAGTGAAGGGATTAAGGAAAAAAAGTAAAGGGAAGGCAGAGTATTACTGGAGAAGGTGAGAAATTACACATTGGCATTAAGGACACCTAGTTCAACAAACCTCGGCAGCACTTCGGATTGACAGGATCAGATATTCTGAGAGACTTGAAGAGCTAAAATTTACTGCTGACACCAAACAAATTAAAAGACTAACTGGAACATCCAGGAAAGAAGTCTTATCAATGACAGCATTGCTGAAGGTAAGAGAAGGAGATGAGACAAGGATCATGACAAGGTCAGGCCAGTTTATACACGAATATAAATTGTACCTTCCTCTGGGCTTCCCACTGCACTTCACATTCTCTCTTCTGTCTTTATTATACATAGCCCTGTGTCTATAGGTCATTGCTAAAGTGTTCGAGAACCCCAGATTTTAAGCGCCCCAAAGTCTGGGTATGTTTGGACCTGGGGCTTTGGTTTGGTCCATAAAGATATGGGCCGTTTGCAAAGTTCAGACCTAGTTCTGAGTGCAGGTTTCGACTGGAGCTGCCTGGAAGAGGACAGCGGCATATCATGGCAACAGGGGTGGGTCTTAATGTATATTTCAGGTGGGTAGTTAGTGGGCTAGGCTGGGCTGTAGGAAACTTGCGTGCAAGTCACTGCTTTGCCTGATTCAAAGCAGAGTTTTTCATCAAAGTCAAGTGGTAGAATAGGAATTTGATCCTGCGTCTCCCACCTCCAACATCACCTGGCTATAGTCTCACTTGCTCCTGTCTAGGACCGGAAAACCTTTTCATCAAAAGCAAAGTGTCTCTGCACAACATTTCCGAGTTGATAAAATGGCAACGTTCCAAAAAGCTCTTGTTTCAATCACCCCGAATGTTCAAGAGGGGCTTGGATCTGGGGTTGTGGCTTGGGGCCATCTCTATGTCTGTTTTTATAATGTGCCAACATCTGAGCAATCATTCCCCGCACCCACCCTGATTAGCTATGCACTCCTCCTTCCCCTCACCTTATTCTGTTATTTCCTTCAACCACACACAACTTTAAATCATACCCTCTTATGCCTGGAACAGTCTCCCTCTACTTGCATGCTAGAAAGTCTCTCTCTTCTTTAGCCGAACATTAAAATTCACTTCTCTTACTTACCCTTCCGATGTTGATCTCCCGAAGAACCATCTACCAATACCCCTGGAGGAAGGCTATTCCCTACCATGGCTCCTTCACTACGTGCTTACCCAGCACTCCTCACCATGAGCCAATGGGGGAAGCAGACCCTGCATCTTTCCAGGATCCAGCCAAATAGTTCTGGTAGTGGGCACCTGAAATGCCTGCTGCTGCGTTATCATCATCAGCAGGCATCTCATATGTCCCTTGCTTCCTCCTGAGCCAGTTCCAGAGAACATGGGTACAACCCTTGCAGCAGGACACAGACCCCTCCATTGGAATGCACCCCCCCACACACACACACACACAGGAAGGGGGTCTCAGAGCTCCTACCTACTCTCCAAGCCCTTCTTCTCCTAGTTGCAGAGGCCATCTCAATTCCTCTTTGTCCTGGCATCCTGGATCTGGGAACCAGAGATGAATCCACCCCCAAAGCAAATCCTGCTGCTGCTGCTGCTGGAATGGAGCAGAAAGAGGCTCCATGTGGCCTGGACTAGGGTTTAAATTAATGAACGGGGCAGACGAGGGACCAATCAGCTCGCTTCCTTCCCAAGTTAGTGGCTTGAGACTCTGAAGGAGCGGGGCACTCCAGTATCCCCTCTCAGCAAGTGCTCTTCTACCCTGTTCAACTGGCGTCGGATCTACCCCTAAAACGTAGGTCGACCTAGCTACGTTGCTCAGGGCTGTGCGAAACGTTGTGCCCTCAGCCACCATAGTTAGGTCGACCTAACTTCCACTGCAGAGGCAGCACAATCGATGGAAGAATGTTTCTGTTGCCCTAGTTAGTGCCTCAGGGAGGTGGATATCCTGCATCGATGGACAAAAAAAACCCCATCTGTCAATGTAAGAAGCATCAACGCTACAGCATTACAGTGGCGCAGCCGCAGCCCTGTATCTGTCCTGCTGTAGCTACTCACGTCAATAGCCAGGGGCTGTCCCAACCGCCGTCGGTCCCATCAATTTTCCCACCTGTTGAGACAGGTGGGCAGCATTTGCAAATCAATGCTACTCATAAACACGAGCGGGCTGGAAGATTGGAGCCAGGTGGGTGGTATGTGCACTATACCTTTTGCTATGCCCCGGGGTGAAAGTAACTTAAAGGACTTACCGGTACTCCAGAGTCCTGCGGAGGGGGCAGGGCCTCAACGGGAAGAGGCGTGGCCTCTACCGGAAGAGGTGGGGCCTTTAAATCCCGAGGCTTTTAAATCAGGATTTAAAGGGCTCGGGGATCCGGCTGAAGCTAGGAGCCCCGGACCCTTTAAATCACCCCCGGAGCTACCAGTTGCAGAGGCAGCTGGGAGCCCTGGGGTTTGGGCAGGGGTGAAAGTAATTTACATTTCTTACCCATATGGTCCAATCGCAAGCAAGCAACCCACCTCTCCTACGTACTTAATGGATCCCTCCCATTGCATGATATAGATATAAAAAATAAAGCTGCTACTACTACTAAAAATACTGTCTGTAATAAAACTTTAATATTGGACTAAGCCTGAAAAAGTGAAAACTCACTGTCACATTTTTCTCCGTGTCTTCCCTCCTCCTCCAGCCAGGCTGCCGACGCTAGGCTGTACTTTCCCCCTGCCTGGCACTCAGCAGCGGCTGCAGGGACTCCCCTCTAGCTTGCAGCAGGGAGCAGGGAGACTGGCTGAGGGAGGGAGGGAGAAGCCTGCCTCCTGCATAAGAACAGTTTAAACTCAGCTGTTCCCTGAGCGGTTCAGCCCCTGGGTTTAGGAGCTGTTTCTGGCATCCTTGTTAATTTCACTCCCAGTTGTTGCGGGAGGAAGGGTGTGTGTGACCATGGCAGGGGCAGATCTTTTCTGCCTCCTGGATGAGGGGATCTCCAATACTACTATAATACAATAGTGGGGGCTGGTTGCTGGGGTCGGGGCAGTCGGTGGCAGGCTGCAGCTGCATTGTTTGTGACACACACATTCATACACGTACATACTGTATGTATTACTGTCCTGTGGGGAAGGTGCCAGTGCCCTTTTAAGGGGTGGGGGGAGACAAGTGTTTCTGGGCTAACACACATCAGGAACTTCTGCTTAATGTGTGCTGCTTAATGGTGTCCGTCCTTCCCCAGGGGGCTGTTTGTTGGTCCAACTCCTACACTGAAGAGCTATCTTTTTTGAGAGATCCATCCATACTGTACATATACATTTAGAATATACCTGGATCAGAGTAGATTTAGATCTGTGAAGCAAGACAAGAAGATTTTGTTTTCCCAGGAAGACATTCAGGTGGATGTTCCAAAGTTAGCTTTTTAGTGCCATATGGTACCCCCACATGGGAATCGCGCGGGCTTGCTATTTACAACTGCCTCCAACAAAGCCGATCAAAGCACCCGTGAAGAAAGGTCTTCCAATTATAAGAACTTAATTAACAATTTGTCAGTTTTGAATCCCGAAAAATGGCAAGAGAATCCAGAGAATCCCCATTTCGGAGAAAAGGAAAGAAGAGCATTGGCTGATCAACTGAGGGATTTGTTGAATTCAAGGCTTTTGGAGGAAAAAAACATTCCTGGTAAACTTAAAAAACTCGTCCTGACTGCGAAAGGGGATTCAGTGCGATGAACGACATCATTACAGTGAAACGGACTGCACTTACCACTCGTCATATGGCGGACTTGCTATTCATTTCATGTGTGGGACCTCCTTATACTCAGTGGAATCCCATGCCATATGTGAAATTGTGGCTTGGAAAGGGCCGACGTGCAGCACATTCATCTCGAGGCATGGCACGACAACAGGGAGAGCAGCGAGAGCAGCTGTATGGCCCAATGTGGGAGTTGCTATAAGGATGCTTTGCTCCATCCAGTCCTTCCCATGAATGCCCCTTTCTTGCTCCCGCTGGGCTGGCTCACTCACACCTTCCACGTGCCAGGACTGAGCCGGGGGCTGGGGCGGCTTTGCTGTGGGTAGTGGTTCCCGTTGGAGCTGCAGCCCCCACCTGCCACCCCCTATTTCTTGTGTTGTTGCTGCCGCATGCCCCCCAGACCTCCGTCTCCTCCCCTGTCTCCTGGGCGGCTCCCTCCCACAGCCTGGAAGAGAGAACAGCAGCTGCTGAGGCTGGGAGTTTTCCTGGGGACACCATTAAGCAGCAACCCAAAAGCTGGGTGCCCACAGATGCGCTGGCAGTGCCCAGCCAGACCTTGCCTGTTACAGAAGTTCCTGAGGTGCGAGCAGCAGAAATACTGTCTCCCCTGTCCCCCCCACCCCTCAAAAGGGCACCGGCGCCCTCCCCACGGGATAGTAATACATACAGTATGTATGTGTTTGTGTATGAATGTGTCACAAACAATGCAACTGCACCCTGCCGCCGACCCGCAGCGACCCCAGCAACCGGCCCCTGTGGGCTGCTGCTGCCTGCAGAGAGCCAGCAGATGCCGCTGGGCTGGGTCTGCCAAGGAGTAAGTAACCAAGGCAAAAAACATAGCCAGCCAGCCAGCCAGGGAGGGAGCCAGGGGGGCAAGGGACTGCGTTGCCCCATGCCCACCAGTGCCCCGCTTTCCCTAGATCCTCCCTATTTCCTAGCAAGTCAGATATCAAGGATTTTTTAATCTCCCTTCCAGGCACATAGAAGAGTGCAGGGGGCACACCAATGGGTGGCTAGTAGTAGGGGAAGGCAGGGGAGAATGAAGGACAACTGGAATAGCCTTCATGAAATATACAAGATATTTAGAGAAAGTTTTGTCAATTTCAGCCCCTGCACTCTGCAGGCAGGACAAAACAAAAAGAGATCTGAGGTTGTGCCCTATGTCCTAAGGACATTTCAGGTGTTTAAATCAATATATAAAGAGGGTGGAATGAAAACTACTAATTCTTTCAAAGGAGGCACAATAATTTCCCTGAATATCCAGTTTTCCCCTCCAATCCCTTTGTGGTTTTGTCTATGGGGGCTATTTGCTTTCCCTGTGAATCTTTAGTTGCTTTAGCAAAATTGCTTTGCCCAAAATAAACCCTGATCATCATGACACATCTTCCCACCATGTTCTCCATGTTTTTTGTGGTTTTTTTTTTAAACAGGATCTGCAAGCAGTTTGGACATCACAACCATGATCCTCTGCTGGGGAGGGAATGGGATAGATTTGAACTTGGAAATGGTTCCTGATTTTGATTGTATTTTTCGTGTATAGGAGAGCCCCTCATCCCGGGGGCAGAAAAGAACTGCCCCGGCCCTGGTCACACACACCGTTCTCCTCCCTCCCCCCCTCAGCAACTGTGAGTGAAATTAACAAGCATGCCAGAAACAGCTCCTAACCCTGGGGGCCCAGGGAACAGCTGAGTTTAAACCTTTCTTATGCAGGGGGCAGGCTTCTCCCTCCCTCAGCCAGTCTCCTTTTCTTACCGGTCCTCCGTACCGGCCCGTACCGGCTTACTTTCACCTCTGGCTATGCCAGACTTTCCATAGCTAATTTCCTCGCTGGCTCTTGGGGGGATTGGTACTGAGATAGTGTCACTCCTGGCTTCATCTCACAGATGATCAGAGCATTTGTTGGCTGATGTCTGATTTGCTCTGTGTTTATCTGGACTGAGACAGTAATAAAATTGCTTTTGTTTGCACTAGGAGGCAGATGGTCTGCAAGTTGTTTCATGGTTTCAAGGAACCTTTCTTCCTTTTGCCTAGTAATTATACCCAGGAGGGTGCAAAAGAATTGCGAGCGCATATGACGTGCTATTGTACATGACAATTCATATTATATAGAGTATTTCACAACCCCTCTGGAAAAATAATGCTCAGTCTATATTAGTTTAAGTAGGGAAACAAGCGGAAGGATTTTAAAAGCGAAATAGAGAATTCTGCCTGGTAAAATGTAGCAATGTGGAAAGACAGATGGATCCAAATCGGAAATTGGATCAGAATCTCCACTCCCACTCCATACTTCGGAGATGTTTGGAGAGCTAGAGCCAATTGGTAAATGGATCAAATGGGAACACCTGATATGAATGGGGAAGTTCTAATGCAGGTCTGGATCCTGATCCAAACTTCACAATTCAGGTCACTTGCTAATGTATATGTATCCAACAGCCAAAGAGGCAGAGTTATCTAGTGATGAACGTTTAAGAGTTGGAGTCAGGAGTTCTGGGTTCTAATCCCAACCCTGGATAGGTCACTTCCCCTCTCTGTGCCTCAGTTTCTCTGTTTAATGGGGATAAGAATACCACCTCACTTGAGGTTTAATCAATTAGGGCTAGACTGTTACAGCCCTTGATCATGCAGTTTCTTGGGACTGATCAGAGACAGTGGAGAAAACTCCAACAGGATCCAAAGACCAGCACAAACCTTCACCACCTTCTACTTTAAGGGCAAGGTCACTTCAGTGTAAACACAGAGCAGCATGTGCATATTAAAAATGCAACATAAAAACAAAAACCAAAGCCCTACCAAAACACTGCACTACACACACAGTTATCTCCCTGGAGAGTGGATGAGAGAGAATGAAACACGGGACAGACGTTTAGTCGTGTTGGAAGGTGCTCAGATGAAGGTGGGATAAGAACCTAAGTGGATTAGAATAGAACAGCGTGTGCTCATCCACTCTGCACCCAACTCCTGGCAACTCCCTCCCTAGCCCAGGTACTATTGTCAGCATCATGGCAGCACTAAGATATCGACAATAGCAACTGGGAAAGGGAGGAGGCTGCAGGCATCGGGGACAGCATGGAAGAATGTCCTGAATGAGATCAGGTCCCCATCATGTTAGGGGCTGAAACTACACATTGTGGAATACAGTAGACTGGCCCCAGCCTCACCCCTCCCATTCACAGGCTGGAGCACCTCAGAGAGGATTAAACTACTTCAGAAAAAAAGAGACGTAACGTAGGGCTAGGTTTTCCCAAGGTATGGTGCCTACTGGCATTTTCAAAAGTGCCTAGGTGACCAACTAGGAGTTAGGCACCCAGTGGGATGGTGCCGATCTGAAAATGCCAGAAGGCCACCACAGGCAACAATGGATTCTGTGCGAGTTGCTTGCAGAGAACACGTGGTGTCCACTGGTGGGATAAAGGACCCAATGCTGATGTGTTCCAGGATAGATCTACATTGCAATTAAGCATCCACAGCTTGTCCACGTCAGGGGACTTGGGCTTGGACTACAGGGTGGTTTAATTGCAGTGTAGACATTCAGGCTTGGGCTGGAGCCTGGGTTTTGGGACCCTGCGAGGGAGGGGAGATCCCAGAGCTCAAGCCTGAATGCCTACACCGCAATTAAACATCCCCTTACCCTGACCCCCACAAGCCTGAGTCAGTGGGCAGAAGCCAGCTGTGGGTGTTTAGGTTCAATGTAGAAATAACCGCAAAGGACTGGCTAGCAGACTGTAGAGCCGGGGTCGGCAGCCTTTCAGAAGTGGTGTGCCGAGTCTTCATTTAATTACTTTAATTTAAGGTTTCATGTGCCAGTAATACATTTTAACGTTTTTAGAAGGTCTCTTTCTATCAGTCTATAATATATAACTAAACTATTGTTGTATGTAAAGTAAATAAGGTTTTAAAAATGTTTAAGAAGTTTCATTTAAAATTAAATTAAAATGCAGAGCCCCCCGGACTGGTGGCCAGGATCCGGGCAGTGTGAGTGCCACTGAAAATCAGCTCGCGTGCCACCTTTGGCACCGGTGCCATAGGGTGCCTACCCCTGCTGTAGAGACAATGAGTCAAGAAAGAAGGCTTCTGTGGTATGGGCATGTTGTGCAGATGTCAAAAGCCAGATTTTTAGATGAACCTTTGACTGGCTACCACTTGGTGGAAGGTGGAAAAGAGAAGGTTAATGAATGACACACACACACACACACATTGAGAAAGATGTCACTGCCATGGAAACAGATGATAGAGCAAGAAATGTGTCATTAGGCAGAGGGAGGTGGAAATAGTGGGTTTCCTCATGTGTCAAAACGCACGAGCGCATTTATTTGAATCTAATTACATTTTAGGCACCTAAGGCTGCCAAAGACTGGGTGCCTGGTTGGCTGGATAGAATAGCAGCAGGACCATGAAAAGGTCAGTGTGGGCAGGCTGAGCCCAGGGGACTGAGCCAAGGACCTGGCCAGACCAGCCAAGGGTACCAAGCCCTGCTGGTCTGCTTACGGACTGAGGCCAGGGAGGGCTGCTGAAAAGGACACCAGGGAATAAGCCCAAGAGCTACACCCTCATACCAGGGCTGAGAAAGACCTGACTGTATACCCCAGAAGGGGGGACAGCGTGTGTGCTGCCGAAGACCAGCCGAGAGAACCAGCAGCCGGGGTGTGTGTGTGGGGGTGCTTGCGAGAGGCAGGTACCACCCTGATGTAACACCAAAAAAGAAAAGCAGGATCACACTTAACCGAGAGAAAGGGGGCCATCCACGAGAGGTGCCCCCTCACCGCCCCCGGGAAAGGAACTGTTTGCAGGCTCTATCAGCCAGAGAAAAGGGGGCACTCATGAGAAGCGCGTGCTGACCCTGTTACATCTCACAACTAACCAAAAGCAGATTGGCAAGACTGACAGAATCGCCATAATGCAAGCGTCCCCCCAGACACCATAGGGACCTGTCACAGGGTGCACACACCGCTAGTGGCGCCTCCTGTTGGCCATCCTGGGGATTAGCACTGTCCAGGCATCGCGCCCTCCTGGCAGCATCTCTCCTGCCGTCCTCTCATCTTGCAGACCCCTCTCACTCCAGGAACTGCAGCCTCCTCTTCATGACTCCAGCCAGGTCACCGTACATGTGCCCCCCTTCCAGGGTATCACCGTCCCTCTTGGGAAATGGGCTCAGGCAGTCTTCCTGCTCACTGCCCCTTCATCATCAGCCGATAGGGGGACCCAGGCTCAGGGGCCCTGCCCCATCAAAGGACCATTAAGCAGAATGAGGGAAGAGTTCGCCAACACTAAAGTACATCTCAAACAAGCTTGACATGGTGCACAGAGAGTTGGCTCCTAGTCAGGAAGCAAGGAACTCTTTCTTGTGTGATCTCCTCATCAGGAAGGCACCTTCATGGAGATTTGTGACACCACAATCCACAAGATCTCGTATTTGATGGCAATCGGAATTAGGGAGAAATACAATAACCATGGAGTGAAGTTGTCCTCTGTGAAGTGAAGTGTGTACAGGGTAAAATGTTCAAAAACTCCTAAGTAGCTTAGTCTCATTTTCCAAAGAGAGTTAGGCTGTTAGGCCCAGATCCTCAAAGGTATTTAGGTGCCTAACTCCTGCTGAAATCAATGAGTTAGGTGCCCAAATACCTTTGGGGAGCTGGGCCTTAGGAGGTGAAGTGAGTTTTAATAAATGGGATTTCAGCTCTTAAGTCATTTAGGTGTTTTTGAAAATGTTGCCCACAGTGCGTAGCACCATGGCACTGGGCCTCTAGGCACTCCTGCAACGCAAGTGGGCTGTGATTTTCAAAGGAGACTAAGAGGGTTAGGTGCCCAAATTCAACGGGTGCTAGGGTGGCTAACTCCCTCAGAAGCCTTTGAAAATCTCACCCAGAATAAACAATAACAAGTGAAAATATGTTTGGTTCTGGCACAGACCAGAATGAAACTCCTCCCTAAAAAGCATTGCCAAGACCAGTGGTGCAAGTAGAAATCATTTCTTGCCGGTACTGCACTCATGGGAGGGACACAAGGGAGGGCACGTGACCCTCCATGTGACTCCTCCCCGCCCTGCCCCTAGACCGGGGCCCCCACGCTCTCTCCGTTCCCTCCGACATCCCCCTTACCGGTCTAAAATGATGCTTTGGGCCCCTGGTGCCACCTGTACTTCCAGGTGTCATTGAGGATCCAGCAGCACCCCAAATTGAAAACTTCTTAAATGAAAGAAGGATGGGAAGGACAATCACCCCATTTTCCCTTAACACACTATCAGTGCATCCCTTATGTCCAGACTAAGCTTCTGCCAGCTTGCCTTTCTCTAAGTATTGCTCTCCGCCAGGCACTAGGAAAGCAAAGATGCTGCGCCATCTGGGCTTGATGGGCAAGAGGCATAGAACTGTGTGTGCCACGTACATCTTGATAGAACTACAGCCCACATTGCTTTATTATTTCCCTCAGCATGACATACAGGAGTGGCAATCAAAATCAGCCTAGCAGAACATGCCTGAGAACTGTCTCTGGACAGATAAGCAATTGATCAAAATCACATTCTCTGATCACTTGGGGCCAACTCCTGTTCCCATTGAGATCAAAAGGAGTTTTGCTATTGAGTTCAATGGGAACAGGCTTTGACATTTGGAGAGGAAAGAACAAAACCACTGAAGCAAGGGCTATGTTGCTTATACCACAGGTATCAAAGGCTGCTGACTCATGTGAGAAAGTCGGCAGACGTCTGATCTTTGTCCATTGCAAGAGGGAAATCAGCAATCAATGAGGCTAGAACAGTCTCTGTACCATATCCAACTCATAAATCTATCTGCAAAGGATCAAGGAAATATGAAGGCTCCAGATTACCTTAAAGTCCTCAGTCCCTTGATTAGAATGCCCCCATTAGTATATGTTCATAGTCCAGAGGGTGGAGCAGGAAAGAGGCAACATGAAGATGTTTCCAGGCCAGGGCCTTTTTAGCTTCTGCCAAGTGCCCAGTAAAGGGAAATCTGTTCTCCCTGTGAAAGATGGTGTTTGGAGTCACATGGGCAAGTTACACATCCATCACCCCCACTCCTCTTCTAGTTAGAAAATTCACAAAAAGTCCATTCAGTGTAGACAGGCATTTTCCAGGCTCCATTGTGAGCTAAGTGTTCCTTAATGGGCCATTCAACTTGACTTGTCCCTTCATGGGCTAGCTAAATGCCTTGTGGGTGTTACCCAGGAGCAAGCATGTAGTAACCAGAGCTCATATTCATAACTTCAGATACCAAGATGAATATATATGCATAGAAATACTGTATCATAATCATAAGTACCAGCTGTTTCACGTACATGACTATTCCCAAAAGAGATTCTGAAAAAATGACACCACGTACCTGAGACCCTGTGTGCCAGCACCTGGAGTTTTGTCTGTTCTGTAACAACAGAGATGGAGCCAGTGACATGACAAGGTTTATTTTTAGCTGTTCAGGTGTGACTGCACCTTTGGTCAGTGAGGGCATACTGGCTGGCACACATTCAGGTTAATGGACTTCAGTGTTCCTTTGCAGTTAACTTTTTAATGGTCAGAAACCTGCTGTGTGCTGAGTTGGTTTAAAGCATAACACAAGTTTTTAGGTTTGCAAATCTGTGAACGCCTCTTTGAGATTTTATTAATTATTATTATTATTATTTTTGCTGGTCATAATGTGGGAGGGCATCCTCTCCACCCTCTGCTATGTGTCTTGTAGCACTCTTCTGAACACCAGTTGGAAGGAATTCTTTTTCAGTAAGTGTGGACTGATTCTTTTCTCTTAGAAGGCATGTCATTTTTTTCAGGTTCATACTGATTAACACAGAAAACAATTGGGGCTGTTAAACGTTCTTTAAATTCCATAGAAAATTAAGTTCAGCTATATTTCCCAGTACAGTGATGAAATGGGTGTTTGTATATACAAACATCAACATGTTTAACTACTCACTTCCCCCCCAAATATGTAGTATTTCAGTCTGTTTATATGGAATGTGGGAGTTGGGTGAGGAGCCATTTCAGCATATGTCTGACTTGTTAAAAGACAAATTTTAAGTAGAAATGTATCCTAAACTGCATTATGATATTGTACCCAAACATTGCATTTCAATGGGAGATTCAACTTCCTTTATAGGAACAGAACAGGCTCCTGAAATTTTTACCACAAAAGTGGTCCATAGACATGCAAATAGTCCCATTGTCTTCAGTGGGATTGATCAAATGATTGAGTGTTTACAGGATTAGGTTCCAAGTTTGTAAATTGTTCTAGATGAAGCTGACAATGCCAGAGCTGTCAGATCAGAAGGAGCGTCATTCAAATAAAGGTGGGCAGATGTGCGATAAGACTTAGCTCTGTTGCTAAGATGAGGGGAATAATCACATCCCTCGATCTGCTGGCAATGCTCCTGCTAATGCAGCCCAATATGCCGTTAGTCTTCTTGGCAACAAGCGCACACTGCTGACTCATATCCAGCTTCTCATCCACTGTAATCCCCAGGTCCTTTTCTGCAGAACTGCTGCTTGGCCAGTTGGTCCCCAGCCTGTAGCAGTGCACTTGTCCTTGTGGAACCTCATCAGATTTCTTTTGGCCCAATCCTCTAATTTGTCTAGGTCCCTCTGTATCCTATCCCTATCCTCCAGCGTATCTATCTCTCCCCCCAGCTTAGTGTCATCCACGAACTTGCTGAGGGTCCAAGCCATCCCATCATCCTGATCATTAATAAAGATGTTGAACAAAATCGGCCCCAGCACCGACCCCTGGGGCACTCCGCTTGATACCGGCTGCCAACTAGATATCAAACCATTGTATTTCTAGTCACAAATACAGCTGGTTGAAATTTTCTCTCTCTCTTTTTTCCCCCCTGAAAAAGGAAGGGCTGTAGGTGAGTGATGACATCGCACCTCATTAGAATTATCCTGCTGACAAAAAAACAAATGCTGATTTTAAGTATGAAACAACCAAGTGCCTGGTGCAAGAAGAGGGTATCTGTTGGGCCTGTTTCATTGTCCCAGAAAAATCTAGTGGCAAAAGAACCAATGCCATCAGCTTGAGAGTTTAAACCACACTCTAATCCAAATGATCCAGGTCCCAGCAAATGGATTACAATGTGTGAGAGATGCCGAAGAATACAGACACTGGATCAAATGAAGATCAAATGCTGCAAAACCTATCTGCGTGAAACTTAACATTGCTGGTGCAGACTGGGGCACACAACTTGAGACACTCAGGGAAGCAGTGATAAAGGTAAGGCACCAAAAAGAGACATCAGATAATCTGCTGTATGCAGTGTCTGAGTACGGCAGCAACAAAAGATGGGGCAATATCACCTCTGTAGGCATGTATGTTAAGTACTATCCTGTATGGACCAGTGCCAGAGCCAGGGAAGATGGTAGAAAAGTGGCTAGATCTTCTGCTGGTATAAATCTGCATCATTCCAGTGACTTTAATGAATCTATGCTGGTTTGCAACAGCTGAGGATGCAGCTTATATTCTGCAGTCGATGCAAATTCTACGTTCCTATAAGAACAGGGAATAAGTAGGCTTTTACAAATAGCTTTCCATTGTTTTGTTTTGTGTTCTCTTGGGGCCCAATCCTGTACTTCCGGGGTCAAATGGAGCAGGAGCAAACCCCTTCAAGCACCAAATCCCCCGAGAGGTACTGAGCATACAGCCTTCAGCACCTCTCAGGATGCTGTTCTATGCATTTGTAGTGAAGCTTGCTCCAAATGAAGTCAGTGGTGCTTTAAACATTGACTTCAACAGGAGAAGGACCCTACAGAGCTTTCCTGGGCAGTAGCTTGACGGTGGTTCATGATCAGGGCCGGCTCTGGCTTTTTTGCCGCCCCAGGCAGGGAGTGCGGCAGGGGAGGGTGACGAGCCCGCTGCAGCTCCACTCTCCCCAGTGGCCGGAGCGCCGGGGGGAGGGCGGCGATCCCAGCCGTGGCTCCGCTCTCCCCGGCTGGCCGGAGCGCTGGGGGGAGGGTGGCGAGCCCGGCCGCAGCCCTGCTCTCCCCGGGTGAGCGCCGCCCCCCTCCAGGTGCCGCCCCAAGCACGTGCTTGGAGGGCTGGTGCCTGGAGCCGGCCCTGTTCATGATGTATTTGTCACTTGCAGTCACAATGAGTTAATACAACTGCCCTGTGTTACAGAGTACCTTTCATCCAAAAGATCCCAAAGGGCTTTGCAAATGCTCATAAATACTGTCTAACGGCATGCACAAGAATTACTGTTCCCACCATGCAGATGCAGCAACATCTGGGGTGAAACCCAGCACCTGTTTTTTGTTGCAGGATATTTATTTTAAGTGTCTTTTATTAGATAATATCCAGTTAGATTGCAAGAAACCACGGTCTTGATATATGCTATGTAACATAACACGGATTGGAAAAAAATATAACTATTAGGTCAGGTCTACACTATACACTCACTTTGGTGTAACTACATCACTCAGGGGTATGAAAAGTCCACACCCGGGTGACATAGTTATACCGAACTTAACTCGCTGCGTAGACAGCGCTATGTCAGCATGAGAGCTTCTCCTGCCGACAGAGTTACCGTCTCTCTCAGAGGTGGAGTTATTAAGCTGTCTCCCATCTACTTAGGGGGGAGGGATAGCTCAGTGGTTTGAGCATTGGCCTGCTAACCCCAGGGTTGTGAGTTCAATCCTTAAAGGGGCCATTTAGCAAAACTGGGGTAAAAATCTGTCTGGAGATTGGTCCTCTTTTGAGCAGGGGGTTGGACTAGATGACCTCCTGAGGTCCCTTCCAACCCTGAGATTCTATGATTTTCACCAGAAGCGCTACACTGGTGCCAATGAAAGTTTGTAGTGCAGACCTGCCCTCAGATATCAAAATAGTTCTTTTAACTACAAAGATCAACTCTGTGGGGAGAAGGGAAACTACTACAAAATCCTCAAATAAAAACTTAGCAATTCTGTTAGCACCTCCCATCCGAGAAGCTTAAAATGCTTTACAAACAACCTGCAGTGTGAACTCGTTTCCCTTCTCTGTGCCTCCTTCAACTGCTCGTCTGTCTTGGATATTTACATGTTGCTTTGTTCGGGGCAGGGACTGTCTCACTATGTACAGCATCAAGCACAGTGGTGCCTTGATCTTCCCTGGGCCCTGCAGGGTGCTACTGGGATAGGAATAATAATGAATTGTACCTCACTGTAGTAAGAGGAGGCCCTGAAACATAAACCCTTGTATCAGAGGCCTGGTATGAGGCCTAAGGCCTGAACTAAAGTAATGGTCAAGACTTTGCTAACATAAAGCAAAGTAAAGCTGTGAGCCAGAGGCAGGCCCTGCTCACAGAAGCTGGCTCATGCTGCAAAAAGCTACAGACCTAAAAAGTACTGGACACTAGATAGCAGAACAGTCGGATACTGGCACATTCCACACAGATAACAAGGAACAAGCTGACCCATCCTAAAGACAGGGTCAAAAGGGTAATATGATGGATAGAGTTGTTTTGTTCGAACCAACATGTACAAGGTGAGAGGCGGCACCTTACTGTGTAGAGGGGTTGTACCTTGCTACGTAGAGGGGTTGCACCTCAATACGTCAGGAATGATGTGTAACTTGTTTGTACCTGTGTATAAGAATGCATCCCTGGGGTGGTGTCTTTGTCTAGCCTAGGGGGCCGTGGAAAGTCCCGCCACTGACTGAGCCAGTCCATTGTCAGGGAGCACATATGTACTAGCTAGCAGCACCTTGGATATCTGATTCGGGGAGCTGGAGACTGTGTTTCTCTTCGACAATAAACCTGGCTGACATGCCTTCGTACCTTACAAGAGTCTGTGGTCACTGGGGGTTCTCTCGGGGTCTGCTGGGTCAGCGATCTGTGCAGAGCTGGGGCAGCATGCAGAGGGAACACGCACGCAGCCGACTGTTATCAACATTGAACAGAGCAGAGCACCACACCGAGAGTGTCTGACGACACTCACAAGCCCACTGTAAGCTGGCTCGGTATCATTATCCCCACTTTGCAGATGGGGAAACTGAATACAAAGGGTAGAAACAACTTGTTCAAGTTTATATAGAGAGTCTGCAGTAGAGCTGGTGTGGGGTCCCATGGGGAGCGGATAAAGCACACGACCAATGTGGTTGCAAGCTGAACTCTGTTTATTACAAGCTTTCTTTTATAGTCTTTCTCAACATTACATAACACAATTAGGCTATAATCACACATCTACCGATTGGACAAGAAGGAGAATCATGTGTTTATCACACGTACAGCCCCACACCGATTGGTTCAGATGTTCCTTACATAAGGCCTCATCTTATATAACCACCAGGGGGCCTTACATAAGGCCATGACCTATTGCCAGGCAAGTGTCCCATCGTGACCCTTACCCTCTCATGGAACTTTACATCCCCACAAGCTGGGAATCAAACCCAGCAGCATTGACTCCCAGTCAAGTGATTAACCATGAAGATATTTGGAACTGCTCGTAGAATGTGTTCTGCACCTCGACTTTGGGCCTGACCTGTAGAAGGTGCCTGCTACTAGCTCATGAAGTTAGCCCTTTAGCTCAAATAACAGAGCCTACGATTTGGTGCCGAAGTTTCAAATCCTGCAGATGCCCTGCAGTGGGCTTGATTACATATTCTTCTACCAATCCCTTTTTGGGGGATCCCATGTGGAGAAGAGGAGGATGGACGTGCAATAAAGGCTGACACCCCCACAGGGAGCTCAATAACATCATATTGTAGAAGCATGCTTCATGCAGCAGCTGTTTGACAGCACTCAGCCACCACCCTACAGAGTACCAGGAGGAGAGATTAACAGCACATCCCAGAAATGCTAGAGCTGGCCATGAATACAGCTGGACGGCTGGAAACGAGGTTACATGCCAGTCAAAGAGCTGCCAATGGACTTTGCACCGAATCCAAATCTAAACTCAAGACGCTTTTTTTACTTTTTCAGCTCTATTGTATTGATCCCAAAGGCCAAGAGAGTTAGAAGTGTTTATAAACTCTTTTGCTGGCCAACACTAAAGCAGTGATGTTTAAATTCGGGTTTTTATGTATGGTGTATATATATTTAAACAGAGGCCTTGGTTTACACTTGACTCCTTGGCAAACACCCAAAAGCACTCATTCTAAAGTTGAAAGTTGATTGATTAAACACAAGAAAGAACAAGAAATTAAAACAAGCATTTATACTGAAACTGGAACTGAGTGATTATGCAAAACAAACAATTAATTTGCCTCCTTTTGGAGGCAAAATATCAGAGTCTCCTTTGTTTAAGCACCAACCTTTGATGAAAAGGAAAGGGTTAATTTTACTCTTGGTTATGATGTCAGAAGGCTATTTACTTCTGTTTCTAACAGACAGACTCAAGGTGGAGGAGAGACAAGGTGAGGGAAATACGGCTTTTGTTGATTTTTCGGAACACTGGACAGCTGGTCGGTGATGGATGGTGGCTTTGGCTGGCAGATCGGCCATGGTACCTGTTGCTTGGGCCCTGTTTCACATTCCGGTGAGGGACATCATCTGGTTGAGTCTGGTTCTCCTTAGACAGGGAGGGTTGTGGCCATCTCATTTCGCTGTGCTGATGCCGTGCAGTGGATTTGATGAAAAGCGGAGCGAGTGAGAGATATAGGAGGAAGGAAAAGAGGGGAGGGGGACAGAACAGGTTCTTATGTGCCTCTGCGGCACCTGCAATTAGATATCCCCTTGATGGGCTGAGGACTGGATGTCATGATGGTGTTCAGGACTCAGTGAAAAACAAAATTCCTTGAACAAGAACATAAGAACAGCCATACTGGGTCAGACCAAAAGTCCATCTAGCCCAGTATCCTGTCTACCGACAGTGGCCAGTGCCAGGTGCTTCAGAAGGAATGAACAGAACAGGGAATCATCAAGTGATCCATCCCCTAACGTCCTAACGGCCTTCCTCTCGGGAAGAAAGTCTTTTATTCTGGTCTGCTCCTTCTGTCTTGGAGTCAGGGAAGGGGAGACGAGACGAGCCGGGATGCAAGGTGGGATGGGAGAAGAGAACGACAAGATGATTTTTTCAAAGAATCTTTTTAAGAATCCCAGAAAGAAAAAAGCGGGTAACTGACATACATCATCCCCTCGTTATTTGTCCATCAATTAGGTCTAATATCTGATACAAATGTTGGTTCATTTATTTTGGGGCTCCACATCTTTTGTTTTTACTAAGCATGATTTCAACTGTCCTTGACCCATATCATCAGACGCTTTTTATTTGGACTAATCCAGTTTCTCTGTCTGGTTCCCTTGCACTGGTTTATAACAGTCATGTTATTTTCCATGATTATTTTCAAAGCAGGCAAAAAGTTATCAGTTACTGTGACATCTTATGAATTTGAACATACTTTTTTACATTTGAGGTAAATTTTTAGACCCAGTAATCAACTCTCTGTAACAGAATGTGCCCCTGCATTCACACCCTACACACTATTGTAATAATCTTTGTACAAAGTATGCCTTGAAAGGTATCATTTGAATACTCATAATTTGCTGAACAGTATTGTCCTGATAAGATACGCGTGGCAACACTGTATGTGAAGTTATAAGGTTCCACTGTGTGGTTCTATTAACACATGTTCCAAACTGAGGTTGGCAAACAAGTGTGTCTTACACAAAGGAATGTCTGCTCTACTTAATTTGCATTTAAGCAGTAAACAGATTCATCAAGTAGGAAGTTCAAACTGGTGAGGAAAAAGCAGCAGGGAACATCCTTCCACATAGACTTTGTCTCCTGGCATCCAGCTGGAAATGTTTTTCAAGAGGGGGACAAACACCCTAGGACCCTCCAACCTCACTCTTTCTCTCACTGCCCATCACATTCAGTGCATCTGAAGCAACAAAGGAAGTCTTCGTTGAACTTTGGGAGAATGGGTCCTGACTTACAAGGTTTGGTCAGTAAGACTGTTGAAAGTATATGGTGAGAAACTTCGCTTGAATCTGGTATAATTTGTTAAATTAGGTATTAGTAAATGTCTTATCTTTATTTTTCTTGCAACCATTTCTGACATCTATGTATCATTACTTGTATTCAATTAAAATCTCTCTCTTTGTAGTTTATAAAATTGTTTTATTGTTTTATCTGATCCAGTGCATTTAAATTGAAGTGCCTGGAAACTCCCTTTGGAGTGGCACGTTGTGTGCGTATTATTCCTTTAGAAGAAACAATGGACTTAATATAGCTTGTATTGTCCAGGAGGGGGCTTGGCAGCACAGAACATATATTTCTGGGGGGAAATCGAAGACTGGGGCTATATTGGGATTGCCCTGCAGTATAACCAAGGCTGGTGAGAGCCAGAGTGTAACCCAAGGTGTAACCCAACTGTCGCTGGTAGGCTGCAGCTGCAAACACTCAGGGTGTGGCTTGCATGCTGGAAGGCTGTTTGTGAGCAGCCCGGGGGGGGGGGGGGGGGAGAGAGACACACACAACTTCAGCAACCATGGTAAGGCACCCAAAATTGCAAGACAGGGGTGACACATCCACGCATTAGTCTGGATTGTACCCTGGTATGTCACTGTGACAGGGTGTACAAGGCCTGGATCCCCCCTGCTCGAAGCCTCAGGGTCCTACCACACTCTGTCCCAGACAGGAGCAGTAGAGTGGTCTTCCAAGCAGTCTAGAGTGGCTGCAGGGAAGCAGCCAATCACAGAGGCTGCAGGGAACAGCCAATCATGCCAGCAGATCGAGGGACGTGATCATTCCCCTCTATTCGGCATTGGTGAGGCCTCATCTGGAATACTGTGTCCAGTTTTGGGCCCCACACTACAAGAAGGATGTGGAAAAATTGGAAAGAGTCCAGCGGAGGGCAACAAAAATAATTAGGGGGCTGGAGCACATGACTTATGAGGAGAGGCTGAGGGAACTGGGATTGATTGGTCTGCAGAAGAGAAGAATGAGGGGGGATTTGATAGCTGCTTTCAACTACCTGAGAGGGGGTTTCCAAAGAGGATGGAGCTCGGCTGTTCTCAGTGGTGGCAGATGTCAGAACAAGGAGCAATGGTCTCAAGTTGCAGTGGGGGAGGTCTAGGTTGGATATTAGGAAACACTATTTCACTAGGAGGGTGGTGAAGCACTGGAATGGGTTCCCTAGGGAGGTGGTGGACTCTCCATCCTTAGAGATTTTTAAGGCCTGGCTTGACAAAGCCCTGGCTGGGATGATTTAGTTGGTGTTGGTCCTGCTTTGAGCAGGGAGTTTGACTAGATGACCTCCTGAGGTCCCTTCTAACCCTAATCATCTATGATTTAATCATGGCCCAGGTGGGCCATGTAAAAGGAGCTGCATAGGAAGAGACAGACAGTTGCTGCCTGCAGCTGGAGGAACGTGGATGGTGTTCCTGGCTAGCTTAGGATGCTACAGGACTGCAGACAGACCAGTTGCTGGCAGGGACCAGGGGAGCAAGAAGGAGCTCCTAGCTGGCTGCTGGGACTGAGTACAAGACTTCAGCCCTATGGTAAGGGTGAAGCATTCATGAAGGTGTGGGGCCATGGGGAAGTGTCCCAGGGAAATCTAGCAGCATAGTGAAGAGTTAAAGGGGACACAGTGGCATGTGACTGCTATTCACAAGGTCCCTGGGCTGGGACCCAGAGTTGTGGATGGGCCTGCGTCCCACCACTGGCCACAGGGTAGTGGCCTGAACATTGAACTGTGATACATCCCCAGAAGGGGAACTGAATTACTTAGTGGCCCAACTGGAGAGTTAGGGCCAGAATGGCCCAGAGTGGGTGAAACCATTGTTTCCAGGGAGGAAGCCTTGGGGGCACAGCTCGATACCAAGGACTGTTTAAACACTGCAGACTGAGACTTTACCATAGAACTGTTTATCTTAGAAGGGTTTTTGTTGTTGTTGAAAGCCCGCAAACTGTGTGTGTGACATGGGCCGGAGGACCGAGTCAGCGAAACCCCCTGAGAAACCACCAACAGGTGTCACCTCAGACTGAGAGGGGAGCCGACGCACACCCAGCCAGGGGATGCTCGTGAGAGGTGGGTGCCACTCTATTACAGTCTCAGTGTCCTCGTTCCAGCTTTTCCAGCTTCCAAAGAGGATGCAGCAAAGTGCGAGACAGCTATAGCCTCCATCAATAGGTCACTCAGTGGATAAATACAAATGGGTGACTCTGTGTTAATTACCAAGGGCTGCGTTTTGATTGACACCGGCTTTCAAACATTTCCTTTGTTCTTGCGGTATCGCAGCTGAGCCTCCTCAATCACGTTGTTCTCTTAAGACTATTACTTTGGATGCAATTGGAACTGCCGAGGCTTGGGAAATTCTGCTTGCCAAGTGCTGTTATTTAAAAAATAATAATTGTAAGCTTAAAAGGAGCTTAAAGAAAACAATGGGGAGAACAAAAGGGGAAGATAATTAGAGCTGGGAGGCATTTGGGAACCCTGTTGTCAGGGCCATCAGGAGTCTGTTTATAGATCTTACTTCTTCGCCTAAACTCATGGGAACCAGGAGTTCTTGTTACAGACCTTGGTTTGTCTTGTCCAGTATTATTGAAGTTAGTTGTATCACGTTAACAGCTATGTCCCCCAACCAGACTTGACATTGGGCAAAGTCACTGAGTTCTGCTCCACCCACAGTGTTGTAACCATTTCGATTAGGGGGTGGGGATTATGCAGATATAGTTAAATCGTCTTCTAAAGTACTTCCGCACACAACAGTCAACTCATTGCCGGGGATGCTGTGAAGGCCAAAAGTATAACTGGGTTTAAAAAAAAAAATAATTAAAAAATCATGGAGAACAGGTCCATCAATGGCTAGTAGCCAAGATGGCTAGAGTCACAACCCCATGCTCTTGGTGTCCCTGAACCTTTGACTGCCAGAAGCTGGGACTGGCTGACAGGGAATGGATCACTCAAAAATTGCCCTGTTTTGTTCATTCCCTCTGAAGCAGTTGGCACTGGCCACTGTCACAAGGATACTGGGCTAGCTGGATCAAGCTGTCAATGAAAGGCTCTGGCAGAGGGGAGGCAGCTGGACACTAGACTGCTAAAAATAGCAGTATAGATGGGAGGCCTGGCTAGGGCCAGTAAAGAATGTGTAGGGTATGTACTCCGGGTATATACCCACACCCTTCAGGCATGTCTTTACTCTATTGGCTTTATCTATGCCTCACTGTCTACACTGCTATTTATACCCATGCTAGGGAGGGCTATGTGCCTATGTATACTGCACACCTCCAAAAGAATCCCATAATGTGGATGCACCCAGAGCATCTAAGCTAAATACAAGGTGCGGCAGAATGTTCAGGAGACGGGTCACACATGTAAATATAAGCACTAATAAACCCTCGTTCTTATTTATCAATTTGCATCAGCAGATCTCAAAGCTCTTTACAAAGGAGGTCAGTATCATTATCCCCATTTCACAGCTGGAGAAATTCAGTCACAGAGGGGGTAGGAGGAAGTGACTTGCCCTGTGTCACCCAGAGGCAGGACTAGAGCCCAGATTTTCTAAGTCTACCTTTGAGCCATTAGGCCACACCGCCTCTTAATAGGCCTCCACTCCCTCTGCTAGGACTGGTTGAAAAATTTTGGTCAAGTGTTTTTCAACAGATAACTGGGTGTTTGACTAAACGTTTTCTATGGAAAGTGTCTGCTTTCAGAGAAAAAATTCGGATTCTTTTTTCATCAAAAAGCTAGACACCCAAAAAATGAAATATTTTGATTGCAAAATGCTACCGCAGTGCCTCATGGCAGTTGTCGTTCAAGTACCTCCTACTGAGGACTCCCATTTGCCTTTAGGTCCAGACTTCATCTCGCAGGATGCACCACTGCATGGCTGTGACAGCCATGATGCACCGCCTCTCCTTGCCAAGAGTGTGGTGCATTGTGGGAAATGTAGTGCAACTAAGCAGCCTAGCCTATGAAAGAAAATAGGAGCATGAGGTACCATAGGCACCGACTCCGTGGGTGCTCCAGCCCTAGAGCACCCAGAGAAAAAAATTTGTGGGTGTTTAGCACCCACTGGCAGCCAGCTCCCCTCCTCCCCCCCACTCCCACCCACCTGTGGCCCCCATGGATCAGCTCCTTCTCCCTCCCAGCACTGTACACCGGGGAACAGCTGTTCAGTGGCGTGCAGGAGGTGCTGGGAGGGAGAGAGCGGGGATGGGGCATGCTCAAGGAACAGGTTGGAAAGAGGCTGAGAAGAGGTGGGGCGGGGCTGGGGCCTTAGGAGAAGGGGTGGACTGGAGATGGGGCCAGGGGTTGAGAGGCAGGGCAGTGGTTGGGGCTTTGGGGAAGGAGTGGAGTTTGAGCACCCCCAGGGATAAATTAGAAGCTGGCGCCTGTGTGAGGCACCCAAACGACACCTCCCATGAGTGCTATTTCACACTCCGAATACTCTATTTTTCGGCCAAAGTGTTTAACAGAAAAATAGATTTTTTTTTTCATGAGAAAAAACGTATTCTGACCATCTTTAATGAGCACGTTTGTACTGGTTGGGCTGCATCTACACTAGGGCTTGTACCATTTTAACTACATTGGTTTCTCTACTGATATATTTATAGTGATACAAAACCTGTGTCTCAAACCCTAAATCTCTCTTCACCTCATTTCCCCATCTCTAATGAGGATAATAATCCTTTGTCTCTGTTGCCTGTGCAGACTGCAACCCCTTTGGGGCACAGGCTGCTTCTTGATCACATGCTCAGGGTCTAACTGATTGCCATCTGGGGGGTCAGGAAGGAATTTTCCCCCAGGCCAGATTGGCAGTAACCTTGGGTTTTTGTTTTTTTTTGTCTTCCTCTGCAGCATGTGGCTGTGGTTCACGTGCCAGGATTATATGGGTATATCTCACAATCATTTCTCTGCCATTGTGGGGTCCTTGTACACCAGTGCATCTTGGTCCCTCCTATTCACTGCCTATGGCATACAACAGTCTAGTCTCTGGGCTGTGATACTTCAGTCTAATTTTGGTTGTTGGGTGTAGCGTGCAGATGCTGGGTGGTGTCGGTGGCCCGTGGTATACAGGAGGTCAGACTGGATGATCTGGTGGTTCCTTCTGGCCTCAAACTGACTCTATGTGTAAGTACAATGCCTAACACAGTGGGAACTCAGATCTCAGATAGGTCTTGTAGGTGCTGTTTTATCATAATTAATAATCTGGTGATGGCATGAATTTGGTCAGGACCCTCTCTTGCTCATATAAGGGACATTTCAGCAGGAGGGAGACAGTATCATCAGTAGCACAGTCGACTTTAACGATGCAGTTTTTTTAATTGCCATTATTATTAGGAGAGTGGTCCCCCCAGTAAGGATTTGCTTGCACTGGCTATCAGCATCCTGCTTGATTTGACAGGAGATCTCAGAGGTGCAATACATTTTCCGCACCCCCTTACTCTGCCCCGAGCTAACATGCAACTAAATATTACTGCAATATTTTACAAATTGTGTTCAGCTTTTAATGATTTGCCATAACATGCTTGATTAAAAATCTGCCTGAGTTCTAAACCTAATGAACCTTAAACTTTCACATTAGATACATTAATTATGGAGGTCCCAGTGGCATGCCAACATAGGAAAGTTATCTGGCTTCATTAATATGAAAATGAGGGGTTGCCATAAGAACGAAACTAAATTAAAAAAAATGATAAATAAGAAGACTCTATTGCTAAGTCTATTGCATCTCTGAATTAAGTTGCTGTCTTTTGTTTTTCGTATTTTAATTAATCATGCATTTGCAATGTAGCAACATCCCCAAAGTCATCTCTTAAGACTGTGATCGTGCCAGGGACTCATAGGTAGAGCCCTGCGTGGATACAAAAATTCGGAGCCGCATCTGATCCTCAAAGATGGTAAATAAGACAACCGCCTCCGCGGATGCAGATACCACAGATATAAAGCGGATATCTGTGGAGTTGCAGGGCTCTGCCCATAAGAAACTGTGGAAATACCCAATGCTTTAGGCCATTGGCTTTTAGATAAGTATGGTACACAAATATAGATAGATGGAAATACATGGTGATGGATACGATAGGATATATTTTGAAGCCAGGGTTTGTACTCTGTTTGATACGTTTATTTTTATTCATAAGACAACACTAGAAGGTGCCTAACGGTGTCTTTACAAGGTATTAAAATTCACACTAACACATACTGTCAATAGCGATAATCCAAGAGATTGCCCCCACCTGCCTGTCTGAGGAAAATCTCTGTCTGGCTCGAAAGCTCATCTCTCTCACCGACAGAAGTCGGGCCAATAAAAAAATATTCCCTCCCCCACCTGGTCTGCCTATAACCCAGCCAGAATTGCAAGGTCCTCAGCCATTCTTCCACCTTGTTTGCAAAGGGCAGAGGAAACAGAATCCTCCATGCCCTTGAATCATTTATCTTGGCATAATACCACTGGCCATGCAACTCCCCTTCCCCAGGGCAGACCTTTTTACCTGTCAATGCAAAGATCCAATGGAGATGTGGCATGGGGCTGCCGTGGAAACGCATTCACTAAAGCAGAGGAGGAGGTGGTTACATTGCAATAGGGGTCATGGTTGCATCAATCACACCTTGAGATCTAGCCGCCCGTTTACCCCCACAAAACTGAGCTATTCCATTAAATGAGCTAGCTCTTCCACTGGTTTAAATGGAGCTACACCATCTGGCCTAGGGTGACCAGATGTCCCGATTTTATAGGGCCAGTCCCGATATTTGGGGCTTTTTCTTATATGGGCTCCTATTACCCTCCACCCCGTCCCGATTTTTCACACTTGCTGTCTGGTCACCCTAATCTGGCGCAAACTGTTTAAAAACATGCACACACACCTACACACACACATGGGCACTCATTTATGGACAACAAATGGCAGTGGGTGCTTAGAATCCAATTATGTGTTCATTATGCCACGTTCCGTAGGAAATTGATTACAAATTCTGCTGCAGCCAAGCAAAAGACTGTTAATTAGCTAATTATTGCCCAGCATACATTCGGAAACCTCGCTCCGTACCCTGAACTTTCGCTCCATATTTCATGCATTTTCTGCATTGAGAAGCGGAGGCATAATAGCAGACGCATTGATCTCAGGCTCTGCCTTTCATCGTGTCTCAACAGATGCCCATTTGCCAGGCTAATCTTCTGAAGACGGAGGAGTCTGCTGCCTCACCTTTAGCTCCTAAGCCTCCTTCATGCCTTGCCAGTCTGTTTACTCTTAGTTTGCCGCAGACAGAGAAGGAAATGCAATTTACATTCATTCTTTTCCTCCTGCCTGGTGCTCTGACCCCCTTGAGCTGACTTCACACCCGCCAGCACAACTCCCTGTCCATTTTGCTATAATTTCTCTCAGGCTCTGTTACTCTGGGATGCTGGATTTCTCCTGTCAGGAGAATGAGCATCCTCTGCTCTTAATGAAGTCAATGGGCCAGACCCATAGCTGGGGTAAGTCGCCTGGTTCCATTGTACAGAACGACCCTGATTTATACCAGCTGAAATACTCCGCTCCGTGAAGCATCAGACCCGAATGTCTAGTCATTTGTAATTCCCTCGCTTTTATTTTTCACTCCTGCTTTTAGCTGGTGTCATTCCTCCCATTCTGAGGATCTGTTTTTTTCGTCTCATCCTCTCATCCCGTTATGAGTCCACCTTAGGGCCATTAAATGACATGGGCCAGATCCTCAGCCTGGCATAATTCTGTTGAGTTCAATGAGGCTACAGCAGTTTACACCAGCTGGGCAACTGGACCAGGGTCTTCAATGGAGCTGTACTGATTTACATTGGATGAGATCTGATCTACGTGTAGTTTTGACTCTAAAAAGTACATTGAATAATAAATGAAGGTCCCATGTTAAACCAGTTCCTATTCACATAGAGATCTGGCCAAGCCTACCCTGCTTTCAAATCGTAGCCAGGACCCAGGGCTCAGAGCCAGTGGCATCTCAGTTTTGGGGACACATTGTTTATTTAGTTAAATGACCCTTATTCCAGGCACTGAAGAGCTGTCTGGCCTTTCACAATACCTCAATGCAGCCCATATATTTTACGGGCATATTCACCCTCCTTCCAGGCCTCAAACCTCCAGCTGGGTGAGCTATTCATCAGGAAAGTTTGGGGTTTGTTTGGCAAACTTTGCCTGCTCTCAAAGGTGTGAATCTCCATGAAATTGCAGAGATTCTGCCATATTTTCAAGCGAAATGTTTGTTGCTCTCTGACTGCCGTTGAAAAAGTGAAATCACTTTTCGTAAATCAAATCCGTTTGGGGGCAGAAGGATAAAGATGTAGTTCCTTGAAGTCACAGAGTTTATGGTGAAATTCACTCTTAAACAGCAGGCCAGATGCTAAGCTCAGGTGCTACTGTAACCCATGTGCCTAGTAGGGCAATATCTCTTTAAGAGACCCACTGAGGGGAGATAGGAGCGAATTGTGTCAGAGTTATTGTTGCTAGGCAGATTAAGCACTCCACATCCAGAAGCTTCTGGAATTGGGTGTGGTAGTTTTTGGTCTGCTCCACTAGGTTGCTAGGGTCAGATCCCCGAGGGCGAGCGGGCAGGGCAGGTGCTTTGCAGGGGGCCATGTGCCAGACATGCCAAACCCGTGAAAAAAATGCAGAAATTGGGCTTGTTTTTGCCTTAATTGGCTTGTGAGTTGCTTGTTGGTAGTTTTTGGCTTGTAGATTGTGGGGAGGTTGACCCTGTGCAATCCTTGCTGAAAATCTTTAGAGACTGCACTCTGGGATTCCAGCTACTTTGCTATGGGAGTTGGGGGGTTTTTAGGCACTGGGGAATGGCAATTAAGTGAACTCTAATCCACCCAAAGGTTACACTATCTAGGTGCTGCTTGCACACTGTTTTGAAAAAGGAAACAGTGCACGCGCTTTAGTATTATTAATATTTTAATAGGATCTAGAGGCCCCTGCGCTAGGTGCTGTACAAACATAGTAAGAGACAGCCCCTGCCCTGAAGTGTTTATGGTCTAATAGACAAGACAGCAAAGGGTACAAGGGGAAGTGACTGGCCCAAGGTACCACATCAGGTCAGTGGCAGAGCGGGGAAGAGACTTGGGGTTTCCTGTAGTCCAGTTCCCTTTTCACTAGTCTATGACACTTTGTATCAGCCTTCTCCAGAGAAGTGAATTTCACCTTCTGGTGAGTTAAGCACATGGGTTGGGGCTTCAGGAATTTGAGAGCTAGGCCCATCTCTGACACCTTGTGGATGTGCTTACCCAGCATGCTGCGAGCATTACTTAGCAGGTAAACATCGCACCCATTTGATTGAGGAGGTGACCGAGGCTGAGACGTGCACACAAGGTCACATAGCAAGTGTGTCAACGATGACTGTAACACAAGGCCTATTCCTCTTTGTACTTTCACACGAGTGTACCTCTATTGATTCCAATGATTTACTTCTGTGTATGAGAAATCCAGGTTTCCTCTATACCTAACTTGGTGCTTTTACGGCCCTCATCCTGATTTGGAAGTAGGTTATATCCTCTTTGCACCAGTGCTGGTTGGAAAATCTTGAAATTTTGCACTCCTACCCTGCACTAATGGAAAGTGAGTACAGTGACTACATGAGGTTCAAAGCACTGGAGAATCAGGCCAGCAACGTCAAGCAAATCTCTCAAGCAAATCATTTAGGGCTAATTATGAATGTAATTACACCAGCATAAACCAAGAGCAAGTCTGCCAAATTCACCCCTGAACACTGGTGTCAATGGGATCAGAATTAGGGCCTTGATTTTTCCGACCCTCCATCTGCAAAATGGGTTCAATTTATTTCCATTTTAAGCAAAGCCAGGCAATATACAGGATTTAAGATGTCGAAGCCACAAAGACTTGGGCCATATCCTCAGTTGGTGTAAATCAGGATCACTTCACTGATGTCACTGGGGCTACACCAATTTACCCCCTCTGAGAACTTGGCCAACTATCATTATTTGGATCTTCAGCCCATAAGCAACTCACAGACAAGAGGACATTGTATCAAATGCAGCTCTCTAAATTTAATCCCCCTTTCTGGATGCCTATTTACATGAGAGAGGTATCTAGGGGACTCACTGATTAGATTGTTATTCTCTGGCCTAGATATATCCCCGTAAATATTCTCGCACTACTGTGGCAAAGAACTCTCTTGCCAGTTTCTGGTGATTTATTCATTAGATAGATATGTAATTTTTTGTTTGTTTCAAAATATTTCTACGGCATTGTCAGGGCTCAGAACAATGGAGGCTGTGATTTATCACTCACATCCAGCTAACCAAAGAGGTGGTTATTAAGAAGATTCAGAGAACAAACCCACACTTCTATCATCATCTCTCCAAACGGAGCTGAAGCAGACGAACAAAACGAACTTGATGAGGTCTTTAGAGCACAGGCGAGGCGGGGGGGAGAATAAGCACAAGAAAAAAATGAAGCTTGAGTGATATCAGAAAGAAAATAAGCCATTGCTTTGAGAAATGTAGCTGTGGGTTACACTGCAGGGTACCTGTGGCTGGAAGAGGAGCTTCTGTCTCTTGCCTCTGTGATGAGCCCCCCTCATGGGTCATCTCGGGGGTTTGAACCTAAGAGCTGTACAGCACATATTTTAACTGACTTTAGCCAATTTTAATCCAGAATAAGAGTGTTCACACACACATAGGCAGTGGCACTGAACTACATTGATTTAGGAAACATTTAAGTGAATCGATTGCAAGTTTACATGAAACTGGAGAGGAAGGTTGGTCCAGCACTTAGGATGCTAGCATGGGACACGGGAGACTTTGTTTTCATTCTCTCCTCTGCCATAGACCTCCTGTGTGACCTTAGGTAAGTCACTTAGTCTCTCTGTGCCTCAGTTTCCCATCTGTAAACTGGGGATTTTAGCGCTTCCCTACCTCACGGGGTGCTGCGGTGCTCAGATATGATGATGATGTGGGCTAGGTAATTATCTAAAATAGACAGACTAGTCCTGATTCTGCTCTCGCTCAAGACAAGAGGCTTTGCCTTTATGGGCAATGACCCTGCTCCATTGAAGCCATTGAGTTCCTTCTGTTGTCCTTGACATATGCCTTCAATCACACTTTATAATAAGGTTCCAGTTATACATGATTTATAAAGGGTTAACAGATATGATAAGAAAGGCTGGCTGGAAAAATTTTAATCAAAATTTTTTTGTCAGAAAATGCTGTTTTGTCAAAGCCAAAATGGTTCAGGGATATGCATTGATGTTGACAAAAGATTCGGTGGAAAGGTTTCTGAGGTCCTGGGTGAACTTTCTGATCAATTCCAGAGCAAGGAGGAGAGAGAAGGAAATCAGCATTTTGTGAAGCTTTGGAAAGGTTTTATTTTTGTTCCAATGTGAAACAAGAACCAATACTGAAACCTCAAAAGTTGTCATGAAACAAAATGATCATTCTTTGGCCAATTCTAGGCATGTTATAAACATGAAGAAACATGTTATAGATATGAATAGTGTATGTTATAGATGGTATAAGCATATCAACAGACCGTGTTGTAGAAGGTCTATGCTAATGGCATTTTGGGCTGCATAAGTAGGGGCATTGCCAGCAGATCGAGGAACGTGATCGTTCCCCTTTATTCGACATTGGTGAGGCCTCATCTGGAGTACTGTGTCCAGTTTTGGGCCCCACACTACAAGAAGGATGTGGAAAAATTGGAAAGAGTCCAGTGGAGGGCAACAAAAATGATTAGGGGTCTGGAGCACATGACTTATGAGGAAAGGCTGAGGGAACTGGGATTGTTTAGTCTCCAGAAGAGAAGAATGAGGGGGGATTTGATAGCTGCTTTCAACTACCTGAAAGGGGGTTCCAAAGAGGATGGAGCTCGGCTGTTCTCAGTGGTGGCAGATGACAGAACAAGGAGCAATGGTCTCAAGTTGCAGTGGGGGAGGTCTAGGTTGGATATTAGGAAAAACGTTTTCACTAGGAGGGTGGTGAAACACTGGAATGCGTTACCTAGGGAGGTGGTGGAGTCTCCTTCTTTGGAGGTTTTTAAGGCCCGGCTTGACAAAGCCCTGGCTGGGATGATTTAGTTGGGAATTGGTCCTGCTTTGAGCAGGGGGTTGGACTAGATGGCCTCCTGAGGTCCCTTCCAACCCTGATATTCTATGATTCTAAGGTAATAAGCAACTCACTGTCAGCGGACAAGGTCAGAGCAGGAGTCAGGCCTAGTGGTCAGAGCCTGAATGCCAGAACCATGGGTCAAGACAGAGTTGGGGTCAGGAATCAGCGCCAAGAGTCGGGACCGAAGTCAGAGTCCAAATGCCAAAGCCAAGAGTTGAAGCAACACAGAGTCGGAGCCAAGGGTCGGAACTGGATGACCAGGAGCTGGGCTGGTTCTGAGACAGGAGTGAGGCTGGAAGAGGATGGGACCTTGGGAAGAAGGCTGGGTGCAGGGCAGGATCTGGGCTGGAGCGGTGGAGAAGCAGAGCAGGAGAGACGAACACAGGGAGGAAGAGTGCCCATGGGCATGTGCGTTGAGCGGCCAGTGAGCTACTGCTGCTGCTGCTATGTTTAAGAACCCGCCTGCTGGCTTCCTCAGCCAATCAGGCAGGGGAAGTCCAACAGGCAGCCTCGCTTACTCGTTAGGGCATTAGCTGTACTGAGCAGGCACAGCTGAGGGCCTTATTCCCAACCCTCACTGACCTGTTGGACTCTAGAATTGATTAACTCTTTACCAAAACATCTTCCAATCACTTATCAACCATTTATAAACTCCATCCCAAGCTCTGTGGGGCAGGGACCAGCTTTTTGTTCTGTGTCTGTCCAGCACCTAGCAAACCGGGGCCCTGCTCCGTGACTGGGTCTCCTAGGTGATACCCTCACCCACCTAACAGCAATAATGTCTAGCATTGAGCGCAATGGGGTCCCCAGTCCACAACTCGGGCTGCTAGGCATGGCCAGAATACAAATAATGAACAATAATAAAATATGAATACAGCCTTAATATGAAGTGTGACTGAAGTTTCTTAGTAGTACTTTGCATGGAGCGTGTCAGTAGGAGATGGAATGGAACACTGCAAACGCTCCACCCAATAACACCCAGTAGAGCACGGCGGCTGTACTTTGCCCTTTATGTATGCTACACTAGGTCACTTTTCATCTAAGGAGCTAATGTGCTTAATCGTTTATTAAACTTTGCACTGTGAGGTCGGATAATCGTGTGGGGGTAAACACACAACTAGGCCTCAAGAGATCTGTGTTCAATTCCTGGCTCAGCCCCAGACTTCCTGTGTGTGACCTTGGACAAGTCACTTTATCACTCTGTGCCTCTAGTCCCCATCTGTAAAATGGGCACATTAATACTTCCTTTCCCCAGTCTACACATGAACCCTGGTCATGGAGCAGGACCCCATTGTGCCAGGCGCTGTATAAACACAGAACAAAAAGACAGTCCCTGGTCCAAAGAACTTACAATCTAAATGAAGATCAGAAGCTCTTCAGGGCAGGGACTGACAGTACAGCACCTTGCACAATTGGGGCTTGATCCTAAATGGGGCTGCTAGATGCTACCATAATACAAATAACAAAAAATCAGGTCATTTTCCCCATTTTTTTTTTTTTTTTTTACAGGTGGTGAACGGAGGCATGGAGCGTCTGGAGTGACTTGCCCCATGTCACCTCGGGAGGGTGTCAGAAGCAAGACTTCGAATTCCAGGAGTTGGCTTCTTTCTCCTTGTGACATCGATCATTGACTTGTCGGACACCTCTGCCAGCCTAGACCCCCCGCGATGCAGAATAGCTTGGGCATCGCACAAAGTCAAAAGGGATGAGGTCAGGCCAGGCAGGCTCTGTAGCTCACGCGGGTCTCCTAATTAATTGATATCCTCTACTGCTGCTCCTTAGGCCAGTGCAGTACGGCTGGGCCTTTCTGAGCTGAAACAATAATCCCATGCTTCACTGGACAGAAAATGACTGTCACTTTCACCAAATCCTGACGCTGGATAAAATGCATTATGTCAAACAGCTAACAGCGTTCTTGTGACAAAATGTGTTTTTGTCTAATATCTTGATCATATCTGTCGGCAAAATGAATTCTGTAAAATTCCCTTAAAGCCTTCTGTCAAATTAAAACTTTTTTTTTCCCCACCCAAAGACAGATCTCTTATTCTGATGGCAAAATTCATTTGATCTGATCCCTTAATCTCTTCTCCTGGCAAAGCACGATGCTGAAATTCCCAAAGCCATTTTTCAGGGAAATGTAATCCCTCTCCCCCTTCTCTCCACATAGCTGTTGTTAAAGATTTTTTTTAAACCAACAAAATTCAGGCATAAGAACAACCATTTTGCTTCTCAAAATATATGTATATATAAATCATGGCAAATTACAAAGCCACTTTATTTTTCCCCCCCAAGTACAGGGCAGAAGCAGTGAAGAAGGAGAAATCAATGTCAAAGAACTAGAGAGGCAAGAATGAAACAGTAATAATAATACTAGTAATAACAATAAATAGGTGCAAGGTATACATTATTGTGCAGTCAAAGGCAAGGTATGGAAAGATAACAAAGAAATGACAAATCATTGGAAGGCAGAAATTATCTTTTCTTCTCTGTGACTTCAGTGGTGATGATGGCCTCCCAGAGAGTGCGCACCCAGGCATTCACCATACGTATCTGGTTGTCAATACAGATGTCATAGTCAATTATATTTCAAATTATCGCTTTCCAAGCCAGCCCTGTATGGTGTTGCTAGTCAAATCAAATATGTTGTCAATGTTCCGGCCTGACCAGAATTAAAAAAAAAAACTCATGTGAGGAAAGCAGTTCATGGAATCATTGAGTGAAGGTAAAAAACAAACAAACAACAAAAAGTTGTGATGCCATTCCGATTCTGTCTTTAAAAGGTTTGGGCCTTATTAGAAACTGAAGCTTCGCTCCCCTGCTCCCCCGCTCCCATCTTTCCTGTTTTGTGCTTTTTCTTTTGCTTGTGAAATTGCCAACTTATTTCATGCGGCAATTTACATAATTGTATTCTTTTGTTTGGTGGATGTCATTTTGTAAATGACATTAATTGCCAAAGAGTAATAAGACATGCAGCACCGCAAAATATGTATCTCTATATTTGCGTGTCAATTTTTGAACTGTATTCATTTCCAGAGGATAAAAACAAAGATTGGGAGTCTGTTGTGGGGGATTTTTGAGATGCTAAATGTGCACTTGGGGATTGTGCTGTGTCTTTGATCAATCCGAGGTGGAAAAGAGGGGAAAAGTGGACTCTGGGAAGTTTGTCAGCAGTTGCTAGAACTGAAAAATGAAGATTCTGATTTGCTGTTGGGTTTGGCTCAAAGTACAGCACTACTGCAGGTGCGGCGGAAATGCCCTGAAAGCGTGGGGGGGTCCACAGGCGCCATGTCACCCCTTCTTCCCGAGACCCCGCCCTCGTGCCGCCCCTTCTCCTGGAGGCCCTGCCCCAACAACATCTCTTCCCCCCAAGACCCCGCCCCCATTTGCTCCTCTCTGCCCCCTCCCCCCATCACTCGAAGTGGGAGGGCCATGGCCCCTTGCACTGCCCCCCCCCTCAATTCCAGCACCCCGCTACAAGGGACAGCATGGGCCAGTGGGTCGTGGGAGTCAGGAGATTGGTATTCTATTCAGGAATAGACTGCAACCAACCTGCTCTGTGTCCTTGAGCAAGTCACTTCCCCTCTCTGTGCCCCTTTCCCTTCCTACCCCTTGTTTGTCTTGTGCATTTAGACTGTAAACTCTTCCAGGCAGGGACTGTCTCTTCTTATGTGCCTGCACATCTCCTGGCACAAGAGTTACCTTGGTGAGAGCCTTATGCACTACCGTAATATTAATACTATTAATTAGGGGGTGCGTGATCATGAAGCTCTCCTGGCATAGTCTGAAACATGCATAGCCAGATTCTAATCTCAGTTAAATCGCAGTCAGTCTGGAGGAAGTCTAATGAAATCAATGTTCTTTATTCTGGATTCACAACTGGTGTAACTGACACCACAATCCAGCCCTAAATCAATAGGTATGGGCCTGTTAAGATGAGGACAGCAAACTTATTTTATAGCAAATGTCAATTTCAGCTTCTCGGATGGATCTGAGGCTTAAAAACCATCTGAGCAAACCAAATTTAAGGGGCCCATTGTCACTTTCTTTTAAGTAGTTCTGTTTGTTCAGGCAGGAAAGGAAAGATGCCACTGCCAGCTCTACCGCTGATTAAAACAAGACGGTGCAGCAGTCACACCTCTGATATCTCCTTCTGGGTGGATTAGTATTAGCGACCTCATTTTACCCAGGGACAAACAGAGGCAGAGAGAGGTTAAGTAACTTTCCCAGGGGCACACATTGAGTCAAAGACTGGGCTGGAAAAAGAACCCAGCCATCCCAACTTGGTGTGTGTGAAATACTAGGACAGGGACACGTCTTCAGCACAGGGACACGTCTTCCTATGTACATAGGTACAGAACCTAACGCAAGGCCGCCCCGATTCTGATTGGTATCCCTAAGTAGCATTATAATTGTTTTTCAGTTTAGAAGATTGTTAGCCTGATCCTAAGCGGTGCTGATCCCCCTTTCCTCCCCTGAAGTCAGTGCGAGTCATGGGCACTCAGCCCCTGAAGTCATTGGGACCTTAGTTATAAGCTCAAAGTTGGATCCATTTCCAAATTTTCGGCCAAATTTTTCCTATGACTATAGTCACAAGTCAGTTTTTGACCAATAATGGCTTTGCACTGAAACTAACATTTCCCCCATGATTTCAGTAAAAATATCCCATTTTGTCCAAAATTGGCATAAACTCTCGGAAGAAAGTGCAAAAAATGGCATTTTTCTGCAAAATGAGGGTTTGAGGCTTGCTTCTCCGTTGCCCTGCAGTCACGTACCTGTGCAAACGGAGCACCATTGAGTATAAATTGCTAATGTTTGACATCGTTCAGTTTTACACCTTCTCTGCACAGAGGAAAATGACAACACAAGGTAGAAGTACTAGAGAATCAGGCCCCTTCACAGACCAATAGTGACACCCAGTTGCCTGCTCTAACCATTAAACTAGATCACACTCCCTCCCGAACCATGTTCTCTGTAGACAAAACACATTTTAGGTCCCAGCGAAGACCAAGGTCTCAGTGCACTAAGAATACACATGTTAAGAGACAGTCTTTGTCCCAAAGAGTTTAGAATATAAGCAGACAACATAGACAAGAGCATTCCTACAGAATGGAAACTGAGGCACAAAAAGATTAAATAGAGCTGATCTGAAAATGGTTGAAAATGTTAATGAAAATTTTCCAGTTTTTTTATGAAAAACAAAAATCTGAATTTTTTTGGTAAAATGTTTTGCTTTTGTAAAAACGGAGTGTGGTATGGGGTGTGTGGGGGTTTTGGGGGGTTTTTTTGGTTTTGTTGTCAAAAAGACATTTCTGTGAAGTTTTTAATTTTCATTCCCAGAGATCACAGGCCATCACACTGACCAATATTGTCTCATGGTTTCCTTGTAGTACCCCATCTGTTGTCTCTTGTCTTATCCTTCAGTTCTCAGCTTCTTGTCGCAGGGACCATCTTTTTGTTCTCTGTTTGTACAGCACCTAGCACAACAGGGGATTAGCCCATGACTAGGGCTCCTGGGTGCTAAATGATGGTAAATTAAAAGGAAAAAGTCCATTTTTCATTGGGAAACAAGATTTGCTGGGATATTTTTGACCAGCGGTATGAGATCAAACCTCTTTCCCAAGATCACCCAGGAAGTTTGTAACAGAGCTGAGGACTGAGCTCTCTTTTTTTCCCTTTTCTTTTTTTTTGACTAATCCACAAGACCATCCTTCTCTTCCCAGTGGCTTGATCTGCCCTTAACGGTGATGAATGGAGCACTGAATGCGTGTCTGGTATGATTTTGCCCATCATCACATTTAGACAAGGATGTGAAAAAATCTCTACCGTCTGGAGTTAATGATTTCTTAAGTTCTTCCGCCCCCCCTCCCCTGCCACATCACTAAGATGATGACTAAACATCGTCTGGGTAATTGAGGGTGTGGAAAACATGGTTGCAAAGCTGGCATCCCTGTCATGAATTGGGAGCTCACTCTCTTCAGGGGAAACAATATATACACTTAGCTACAAAATAAGCATATGATAATTACAGATAATTATGTTCCCTATTTATAGATAGATGAAAATACATTAAAAATTTTTGTTTGCTGCAATTATACACCTACTCTCAGATCAGAGCGTAATAACTGTAGAGTGGGAACTTTGCCAATGCACGTCTCGCAAAAAATATGAAACAAAGCCTAAATAAAAACCGGAAACCAAACGGTGGTACAGCTGATGCTGTAATAGCAGGCCTAGTAAAGTGCCCTTCTTTTTAGAAACCCTCGCAGGATTTCTAAACATCATGAGGTTTCCAAGTGTGACATCCCTGAGTGGAATTTTGGGCTTGGGGTTAAGGTCACTCTGGGTTTGTCTACACAGCCTGTAGGAGCAAACCTCCCAGCCTGGGCTCTGGAGACTTGGGGGGAGGTGGGCTTCAGAGCCCGAGCTGCAGCCTGAGTCACAACTTCAAAGTGCTGTGTACGCAGCTCATAGACTCATAGACTTTAAGGTCAGAAGGGACCATTATGGTCATCTAGTCTGACCTCCCGCATGATGCAGGCCACAAAAGCTGACCCCCCCACTTTTCCTTAACTCTGCTGTTGAAGTCTCCAGATCGTGATTTAAAGACTTCAAGTCGCAGAGAATCCTCCAGCTTGAGACCCCTGCCCTATGCTGCGGAGGAAGGCAAAAAACATCCAGGGCCTCTGCCAATCTACCCTGGAGGAAAATTCCTTCACGACCCCAAATATGGCGATCAGTAGAACCCCGAGCATACAGGCAAGATTCTCCAGCCGGACCCACATTTTACCAGCGATGGCACGTTATTGCCTAATTGACTAAAATCACGTTATCCCATCAAACCATTCCCTGTTAGAACATGTACAGGTGCCTCCTGCTGGTCACTTCGGGGAATCAGTTCAATCCAGCCCAGAGTGCCCTCTGCAAGCCGGTGATCTGCCTTGTCCTCCTACTGGCTCCCATGTCCCTCCCAGGACCACAGTGCCCCTTGCTCTGGGTGCTGCCCCCTGGCAGTATCCACACACGCTGGGTCTCCCCTCCCAGGGGAACCCCCACCCACTAACCCCACCTCAGAATAAGGCTACTGCCAGTCATCATCTAGCCCCACGCCCAGGGGCAGACTGCACTATCAGCCACTCATCACTGGCAGGGTTGGGTTTGGACCTGCTGCCTTGGCCTACACCTGGGCTGCCCTCTGCAACCCCCAGTACCCCTTAGCCTAATACTAGGCCACAGCCTGGGGCTTTCCAAGCTGCGGCACCTCAGCTTTTCCCCAGCCCTGCTCCACGCAGGTACTCTGCCTTAGCTCCCTGCAGCCAGGCCCTTCTCTCTCTCTAAGTGCAGAGAGAGACTCTGTCTGAGTGCCTGGCTCCCTGCCTTTATAGGGCCAGCTGGGCTCTGATTGGGGCGTGGCCCAGCTGCAGCTACTTCCCCAATCAGCCCAGTAGCTGCTTCTCCCTGCAACAGCCTTCTCCCAGGGCTGTTCCAAACCCCTCAGGGCAGGAGCTGGGGACCATTCCTCTACAGAGAGTGCTCGGTGTCCTCAGACTGCCCTGTTGGCTGGAGCTCTCCCTCCTCCTCTCTGACTGCCCTGCTGGCTGGAGCTCCTTCTCCCTCCCTCCCTTCCTTCCTGGGCTGCTACTGCTGGCTAGGGTGTTCCCAAGGGGCCTTGCCGGCCAGCCTGCCCCGCCCCCCCATCTCTGGAGGGCGAAGCCGGGACCCCACCTTCACCACCCTTGCTACCACCTGTGAGGGGTCCTTCCTGCCTGGCTGCTGGAGCTGCTGCTGTTGCTGCATGTGTCCTGGGGAGCTGCTGGAGCCTGCAGGAGGTAGAGGACTACGTGGACCATTGGCTGCTGCGGGAGTGCACGGGTCTCTGGAGACCACTGTGGAGGGGGCCATTCAGGACCGAGTAATTTTCAAACTGTGCTCTAGTGGTGGGGGTCTAGACTCTGTTTGTGGGGACGCAGGGGGTGTGGCGTGGAGCCTGCCCCCTGGTCCATCTGTGTCCCCCCCCCCAAACCCCCACCACCACCGTTGCTCCCTCCACCACCCCCACAGCCCATTTACCATCTGCCTCCGCTCCTGCCTCTGGGACCCTGCTGCTCTCCTGGCCGGCCGTGCCTTGTTGCCATCGTTTGGGCCTGCAGCAGCCGGCAGCCCGCATGTTGACTTTTGGTGCAAGCGCTCGTGGGCGCACCTACCCCCCCTGGACTGACCCCTTCCCCTTTGCAACAGGCCCCCCAGTTTTGCCCCTTGCTGCCTACCTCATTTGCCCCCTGTAGCCTTTTGGCCCTCCCCAGCTTCAGTTTGGTTGCCTGCCCCACCCTTTTCCCTCTGCAGCTTGGTTGGTTTGTCCCACCCCCCCCCCCCCCGTTAAGCCCCTCGGTTCCTCTGCCCCATTCCCAGCCTGGTTGCTCCCCTGCCTTTGCGCCCCCCTTGCCCTGATTGACCCCTCCCCTCGTGTGCCCATGCCCCACCCATGCGCTTGTGCCCCCCACCCCATTTTGGTTAATCACTGCAGCCCCTGATGTTATTGTGACCTTCCCTCCCCTAGTGCAGCTAGAGGAGCCGGTTTCCATCTTAGGTTGGTGACTGACACCCCCCACCCCAAGCCCTACAGAGCACTAGTGGGAGCCTTGCCAGGGGCGGCAGAACAGGAGGGGTCAGGGGGCCATGGCCCCATCACTTTTTACCGGCTGTAAGGGGGAGTGATGGGGGGTGGGGCCGGAGAGGAGCAAATGTAGGGTGGGGTCTTGGGGAGAAGAGGCAGTACAGGAGCGGGGGCTGGAGGGAAGGGACGGCATGTGGGGGGGCCTCGGAGAGAAGTGGCAGCAAGGGTGAGGTCATGGTTTGGGCCCCGTGGGCCCCCCACTTCTAAGGAGCATCCTTTGCTCCTGATCCCTGCTAACCCGGGTCTGCCGACCAGGGCAGGGGTCACTCCTGAGGGCTGTTTCGACAAACCCTAAGGAGTACTGGGCAGGGCTTAGTTCTGCCCCCAATGTCCTCCGGAGTGTCTATGTGAGGCTGGGTTAGCAAAGGGGGTGGACGGCACCCACCTTCTACTAGATTTCAATGATACTTTGAGGCACCAGTTCAAAACCAGGGCCACCCTTCAGACATGTAACAAAACCACAATAGTCCTCCACGCCCCCCCAAAGTGAGTGGAAAGGCTCCAGTTGACTTCAATGGGCTTTGACATAGGCCCCAGATCAGTGAGACTCAGACCTCAGTGCGGCAGGAGCCAAATTAGCGCTCAACATTACCCAAAAGAGCCACAGTTGTGTGAATTCACTGTTTCATTTACTATAGTGCCAGATATTCATATTTAAACAGTATGATGGGGAAATATTTAGTATATATGTATAATTCTCACAACAAAATGACTGACCAAGTATTATTACTTTATCAACTACAATTGGTTAATAACATAGTAAAAGCATCCTGATCGGTTAATAGCTTAGATTGGTTAATACTTAAATCACAAAGGGTAGGAATAAATGGTCAGTTTTCAGAATGGAGAGAGGTAAATAGTGGTGTCCCCCAGGGGTCTGTACTGGGACCAGTCCTATTCAACATATTCAAAAATGATCTAGAAAAAGGGGTAAACAGTGAGGTGGCAAAATGTGCAGATGATACAAAACTGCTCAAGGTAGTTAAGCCCCAGGCAGCCTGCGAAGAGCTACAAAAGGATCTCTCAAAACTGGGTGACTGGGCAACAAAATGGCAGATGAACTTCAATGTTGATAAATGCAAAGTAATGCACACTGGAAAACATAACCCCAATTGGACACACAAAATGATGGGGGTCTAAATTAGCTGTGACCACTCAAGAAAGAGATCTTGGAGTCATTGTGGATAGTTCTCTGAAAACATCCACTCAATGTGCAGGGGCTGTCAAAAAAGCAAATAGAATTTTGAGAATCATTAAGAAAAGGATAGATAATAAGACAGAAAATATCATATTGCCTCTATATAAATCCATGGTACGCCCACACCTTGAATACTGTGTGCAGATGTGGTTGCCCCATCTCAAAAAAGATATATTGGGATTGGAAAAGGTTCAGAAAAGGGCAACAAAAATGATTAGGGGTATGGAACGGCTGCCGTATGAGGAAAGATTAATAAGACTGGGACTTCTCAGCTTGGAAAAGAGACAACTAAGGAGGGAAATGATTGAGGTCTATAAAATCATGACTGGTGTGGAGAAATAGGGAAGTGTTATTTACTCCTTTTCATAACACAAGAACTAGGGGTCACCAAATGATATTAATAGGCAGGAGGTTTAAAACAAACAAAGGGAAGTTTTTTTTTTCACACAACTGCGCAGTCAACCTGTGGACTGAGGATGTTGTGAAGGCCAAGACTATAACAGTGTTCAAAAAAGAACTAGATAAGTTCATGGAGGACAGGTCCATCAATGGATATTAGCCAGGATGGGCAGGGATGGTGTCCCTAGCCTCTGTTTGCCAGAAGCAGGGAATGGGCGACTGGGGATGGATCACTTGATGATTCCCTGTTCTGTTCATTCCTTCTGGGGCACCTGGCGTTGGCCACTGTCGGAAGACAGGATACTGGGCTAGATGGACTTTGGTCTGACCCAGTGTGGCCGTTCTTATGTTCTTTAATATCACATGCTGCAAAGAGCCGCAGGAAACACATTAAAGAGCCACTTGTGGCTCGCGAGCTTCAGTCTGAGTATCACTGATATAGCCAACCTGCATGGCCAGTTCTGATGTCACAGCAGTCTGTGGGGGAGTGGGGAATTGCTCTTCAAAAATAGAAGTATCTTTTAGGAAAGGGCCCAATCAAATTAATTCCCCATTTTCTGTGATGTTTGAACTCTTCATCCCTAGCCAGTTCTCTTGACCCTTTGGAGGGTTATTGCTGTAGGGAGTCTGTTGGAGCAGTAATACATTTTTCCCAGAAAGCAATCCTGTAAATTCCATGCTTCCTTGGGAAAACATGAGTAGAGTCCTTGCCCCTTTGAACCTTTACAATATTGCTGGGTACCCTACTGGACTGGCTTGCATTGCCCAATGGGATCGAAAAGGACAAGCTCATGGTGGGCAAACCATGTTTCACTGAATATTTATTCTCTTTCATGGGATAAACATCACTATGATAATATTTTGCACTTATATAGCCTAGCGTGCTGGCTTTCGTGAATATCATCCTGAGGCATCCTCTCTCCCTAGTCATTGTATGGGGAGCCTGGGTCCTCAATTCAGGCTTTGTGAATCCCAGTCATTTTCTAGATGCCTAAGAGTTAGGCGTGGTGACGCTCAGCATCACCTCACCTAAATTCTGTTGTGAATCTAGCCCTCAGCCTCTCTGGGCCTCATTTCCCCCTCTATAAAATGGAGGTGATAGCATTGACCAACTTACAGGGGGGATAAATATATTACAGCTTGTGAAGTGTTCAGATACCCTGATAATGGGGATCATATAAGTACCAGAGCAAAAGGTAATGTTCAGAAATCAATAGGGCTGCATCCACAGCTTGTGTAAAATGACATCAGTAATGCTATGTTGATTTTCACCAGCTGAGGATCAATAAAGCATAAGTTACAAATGTAAAGAAAGAGACCAAGATTACATAGGATCATGGGTAAATAGGGACAGCCATGACAGATCAGACCAGGCATCCTCCAGTCCGATATCCTTTCTCTGGCAGGTTTCAGAGTAGCAGCCGTGTTAGTCTGTATCCGCAAAAAGAACAGGAGTACTTGTGGTACCTTAGAGACTAACAAATTTATTTGAGCATAAGTTTTTGTGGGCCCATGAAAGTTTATGCTCAAATAAATTTGTTAGTCTCTAAAGTGGCACAAGTACTCCTGTTCTTTTCTCTAGCAGTGGCCAGTACTAGATGATTCAGAGGAAGGTGGAAAAAACCTTGTAGTGGACATTCATGGAATAACCTACCCCTAGGAGAAGGGTTTTCCCCCCCAACTCCTGTCAGTTAGTGTTGGACTTATGGCCTGACATTGAACTTACACCCCTAGGGAGCTCAAGGGGTTAAACACAATCGGAGCAGAGAGAGGACTTATTTTGAATGTCTAATATTTTGGTTCCACTTAGGGGGACACCATGTTAATAAAATATGTAAATCCAGAATGTCAGGATTCTGCAGGATTTAAGATTGAAAGAAAGAGCCTGTCATCTTCCCCCCCCTTCTTCGCTGCATTCCATTCTATTACAATAATAATTAGGATGACAGGCGAAATGGACTGAATCTATTTGAATTACTATATCATGTACAGCCTTTGCCTCCGTTCCATCTGATATTTCATAGACATTGTCAAAAGTATTCTTAGCACTGACAATCACCACGGGAAAGAGGACAAATCTCAAATAACCCTGTCAATTTTCCTTTCTCTTACACTGAGGGTTTTTTAATTTTTTCCCCTTTTTACTTTTAACCAGTTAAAACATAGCCTGGTCTAAGGCTGGGTGATATATGATAGAACATGTGTGAAAGACCAGCTGTGCTTGGAAACCTGGGATGAAGACATCAATGCTATAAAATACAAAGTAACTGTCACCAGGTGTCAGGACCCTTAGGGGAGGTACAGAGCTATTCTGGTGACTTACCTGGTTGCCAGAGCTGATGGGTCTCATTAGCTCCAACTCAGGAGCATAAAAGGCTGTGTGTCTCTCTGGGGAAGGGTGAACTAGAAGGAAGGACAGGCTATCGAGCTGGGAAAAGACCTTGTGTGTTTGTAAGTGCAGTCCCGGATTAGAGCCGTTACTTGTGTTAAAATAAAAGGCTGATGTAATGTGTACCTTCTTCTGGCCCCTTCAGCATGTAAATCACACCAGTTTAGATTCTGCTAGACTCTTTCGGACTCAGATTCCCTTCGGGCCATAGAATGCCATCAACTTTTAAGGTGTATTCCACGTTGATTTCAATAGGAATTCTACTCAAAAATACATGGTGTGATATGTCCCCTGGACTCACAACCATTAATACACACGTAACTTAAGCCTCCCTACACATCACTTCTGACTCTGGCCTGATGAGCCTAAAGGAGACTTTGGAACTGGAACCATAGATGCCGACTCCCTGGGTGCTCCGGGGCTAGAGCACCCTGGAAAAAAATAGTGGGTGCTCAGCACCCACCAGACACAGCTGTTTGGCGGAATCCCGCTGATCAGCTGTAGGGCAGGGCCCTGCCTGAACATCTGATCAGTGGGGCTGCCACTCAACTGTTTGGCAGCTGGGGGAGGGTGGTGAGCAGCGAGCGGTGGGTGGGTGGGTGGGTGTCTTGGGGAAGGGGCGGAGCGGGGGCAGGGCCTTGGGGAAGGGGCAGAGTGGGGGGAAATATAAAAGTCAGAGCCTATGACTGGAACAATTCACATGACATAGATGGGCTGGAGGAAGGTGAAACTGAGGCCACTCTAAACTCCCCCGTCTCACTTCTGAATTTGGCCCATTCCAGCCATCAGGGATCCCCGAGACAAAGGCATTACTGGCTACCCCCCCTTTCCCAGGCCACCCCTCCTGAAACAGGGGCCAATCAGAGGGTGGGAAGGAGATACCAGAGTTGCAGTGTGCTGGGTGAAGCCCAGGGTCTTGCGCACAGGTATAAATGACAGTGCCACAAGGTGCCAGGCGATGAGGGATCGAAGTCACAAAACAACATGTTGCTTTCGATTGCCGCCCCTCCCCCCATGAAACCGTATCCAAAAGATGTAGAGCCCCCTCCTCAGTACTGACCACAAGCATTTCTGCTCTTATCTTCCCAAGCCAAAGTATACATGGGTATCGCTTAGGATGTATTTCCTCTCTTTCATAAATAATCTCATTTTAATGTGCATGCCACAGTTTTAATAAACTGGAGTTCAAGGGATGAGCAATTATACAAATCCTTCATTTCACACATGAAAAGCGTGATTTTTAAAGCTGTCAGCAATAAGCGGAGTTCTTTTGAGGCACATTTCCATGCAATTACCTAATGTCTGCCGTGGGCCAGATCCTCAGCGGGGGTGGTTCTGCAGAGCTCCCTCGGTTTCAATGGCATTCTGCAGATTTACACCCGCTGAGGATTTTACTCCAACTTTATTCTAAAAAAAATGAGGCTGGCGTTTATCTGCAGCTGAAATTAATACAACTAGAATCATAGAATATCAGGGTTGGAAGGGACCTCAGGAGGTCATCTAGTCCAACCCCCTGCTCAAAGCAGGACCAATCCCCAACTAAATCATCCCAGCCAGGGCTTTGTCAAGCCGGGCCTTAAAAACCTCCAAGGAAGGAGATTCCACCACCTCCCTAGGTAACCCATTCCAGTGCTTCACCACCCTCCTAGTGAAATAGTGTTTCCTAATATCCAACCTAGATCTCCCCCACTGCAACTTGAGACCATTACTCCTTGTTCTGTCATCTGCCACCACTGAGAACAGCCGAGTTCCATCCTCTTTGGAACCCCCCCCTCAGGTAGTTGAAAGCAGCTATCAAATCCCCCCTCATTCTTCTCTTCTGCAGACTAACTACCTCGTACATCCTGTTTTTGCCCGATCAGCTGGGACTTTTGACTGCCTGACTATTTCGTTTGCACTTTCTTTTAAGCCTTACAGGGATTGAGGGAAAGAGATCTTACCTTGAAAGACAATATAGGCCTGATTCTCCATTGCTCCATTTACACCAGTGCACAATCAGTGGAAAATACTTCCAATGCAAAATCACTTTGAATTGGTGTGTGTGTCTATTTAAGCTGTCAGGGAACGGGCAGCCTATCTAGTGGGTGGACCAGGGCCTTGCTTGGTGGTTGTGTGACAGTTCGGGTAATGACAAGGGTAGGTCCAGGAGTCAGGCACCGGCCCAAGGGTAAAGCCGGGGTCAGGATCTAGGGGCCATGTTGAAGGTCAGAACCAGAGTCAGAAGCCAAGCCTAAGCTGAAGGGTGAGCCGGAGTCATAGTCAGGGATGTAGCCTAGAGACAGGGGTGAAACCAGAACTGGACAGGGGTACAGGCTGGGGCTGGCACAGGAGGCAGACATGAGACCAGTGTAAGTACAGCGGCAGGAATGGTACATATTGAGCAGACCTTGCTGCTGCTCCTGTCACAAGACTCAAGAAGCAAACCGCTGGCTGCCCTACCCAAGCAGGAAGTGCCGCCATTTGGAGGGGGCTCATTGGGTCCAGCTGAGTTGCCTGGCCTGGGAGCCAGCTGTGCCCCTACAGTCCATACAAGATGCAGTGCAGTGGAAAACCAGGCCCAGTGTGTCAACGGGAATGGATGAGTCCGGCATTTCTTGCCCACCCAAAGAACCCACGGACTTCCCAGAATGTCAATCCCGTTCTATTATCCAATTAGCAGTCAAGGGTGAATTTCTCCCCAGTGCAGGAGATCCAATGCACCACCTAAGCCACGTGAAGGGCTTAAATAGGGTGAGTTGTGTGAGCCCTGGATTTCCCTCTTAGGATGGAGCCCCATTTGTGCCAGGGATTTGTGCAGGAGTATGGCATAGAGTTTCTCTGCTAGTCCTGCACTGGCCCAGGAACCCCTTGCAGTAAAAGGTAATGTGCAGTGGTCCATTTCAGATTTCACCCTCTTACCTTAATGAAGCAGAATAAAAGGGCTACAGTGGAGGACAGAGTAAGGCCAGGAGTAAAGACCTCCGCAGTACTTGGCTTGAATAAATATATCAGAAGTATCCTTAAGATTGGTGCTGTGAAACTCATTTCATTATGATTTACAGAACACTTGGAGATCCTCCAATGACAGGTGATGGTATAAGTGCAAAAGCATCACACATTTTGCTGTCTTGAGTTCCCCTGGGGGACTGACAGCTATGTGCATTTACCCGCTTTACCATCATTTGTGAAATTTCCATCCATTTGGGGATGACTTTTTCAAACCAGCCTTGAATGCAGTTGTTTTATTTTTAATTATGACACTCCTTTGTTTTTTCCAAAAAGGTAGTTTCAATTGATACAACATGTGTACATCCCTAGACGGTTTTACTTCCGCTGGGATAAAAGCTGGGGGAAACAATACCAGTTCCTGCTCGAGTAGAGGTGGGGAGGTCTATAATTGGTAGCATAAGCAATTCCCTGTGCATCAAGGGAGTCTGTTCAGTGCAACCCTTAGTTAAAAAGTAAATTGGTTAAATGGCTCCACTCGCATTATTTCCCTGTAATAACCATCACCGCTCACCTTATAATGCTTCCCCCTTGCTTTTATTTATTTTTTTAAAAGTTAAAGTTGCTACTGTAGAGACATAATTTTTATAAAAAAAATGTTCTTAGGAAAGGGGGGAAATACAGCAACTTTCTCACTGCTACAAAGAAACAATATTTCAAATTATGCAAAAGGATTAGAATCCAGTGCTCCATTAAAGGAAATTACATCTCAATGCTGTGATTTGCAGGCTAAGAGAGACTGATGGGGAATTACACAAAGAGAGGAGAAAGACCTGAGTCTCTTGCTGGTTTTAATTTGAATGCTGCTTTGTTTCTGATGGGTTTTTATTCTTCCATGGTTGCAGGCAGACTAAGCGGGGTACAGGGGTCGCTTCAGTAGAGTGTGTTGTCTAATGAAGTCCCTAGTTGGGTTGTCTGTGGGGAAGGAACCTGGGATTTCTGAATCAATAAAGCATGATCTGAAAGGCTAAGTCTACTAATTTGGAGGCAGTAGCAGACTCAAACCCCTACGTGGTCCAGACACTAGAAGGGGACAGAGAGCCACATGGTGAGTGGGGTTGCTTGTCAATTATTTAGGAATATTTGGTTTTGATAGGCTCAGTCTTGCAAAATGGGTGATGTAAAGACAGCCCAATCATTGGGGAGATCTATTTATCTCATCCAATCTCATTCACTTCAATGGGCTTTAGACCAGGCTCTTATATGGCCCTTATCACTATAGTAAGTGGGTGTCCCGAGCACTAGGATCCTTGCGGTGTGAGGATTGGGGAACTGTTTCTTTAACTCTGTAGCAAGAAACCTGAGATGAGGAGAGCTTGTAGGGGTCTGGACAGAAGTTCTGCAGTGAAGCAGAGAGAACCAGTAGCATTAGGCATGATTCTGTTTTCCTTAGTCTAATAAAGTTCCTTACTCAGCGGGAGAAGAAAGCAAGCCTTTGTGATTCTTTACCACTGTCACTTGACAGATGCTAGTGGAGGAACAGTGGCTGTGTCTCGCTGTTGCACATGAGGCTCAAAAAGGGAACTGGGTGGGATGTGAGTACATACCAGAAGCCAGTTGACATGAGGTGGGAAAATGAAGACTCATCACAGAGAAGCTGGGCACAATCTGGCCCTTAGCATGGCAGATGTGCCAAAGTCCAGGTTCCCACTCCCATGTCCTCAAAGTGTGGGTTCTTTGGATCTGGTTTGACTAGTCTTGAATAGCCCTGGAGATGACAGTATTGCCAGCTCCAAATACACAAACATCATGAGTCAGGGCCCCAAAGTCACAACAATCATGAGTTGTTGTTTTTTTTTAAACAAAACAAAACTAATAATACATTTTGCTTTCTTTTTAATTGTCTCCTGGTTTCTGAGCCTTTGGGTTGAACTCAGGTCACATTTTCAAGCTCTTGTCCAAACTGTGAGGGCTAGAAACAGAAAGAAAGAAAGGGAACTGAGGTTCCGGGAACTGGGGATTTAAAATAAAACATCGACTACCACGAAATTTGTTATAAAATCATGAGATTTGACAACACTGGGATCAGAATAATCAGATCACGCATCGTTTTTATGCCTCTAGATCTTCCAAGTGACTGGCTCCAAGCTTGACATACCTGGGTTTGATTTCTTCCCTGTTAGCCTCACCGTTGTCTCTGAGACCAGTAACAAGAAGCTGCCCCTTATGCAATTCTCTGCTATCAGTTACTCTATATGGCAAAGAGAAGTTTACCTGTGTCTTCTGGCTCCAGTCGTAGCCCCATGCTCAGTCTCAGGGCATCAGCCCAACACTCAGTCTTTTGATTGAGAAGATAAAGATGGAACGAGCAACCCCCTGACAGAGATAACAGTTCAGGCTGCTTCATAAATCAAGGAGAGGCTGGACTGCAGGCCTTTCTTGCCCTCCCAGGCCCAGGCCCATAGATAATGGCTTTGGTCTCTAAGGCTAGGTCTACACTACGGGGGGGGGGGGTGTCGACCTAAGATACGCAACTTCAGCTACGTGAACAGGTATTTTAGGTCGACTTACCTGGCTGTGAGGACGGCGGCGAGTCGACCGCTGCCGCGCCGCTGTCAACTCTGCTTCCGCCTCTTGCCGCGGTGGATTTCCGGAGTCAACGGCAAAGCCATCGGGGATCGATTTTATCGCGTATTCACTAGACGCGATAAGTCGATCCCCAATAGATCAATTGCTACCCGCCGATCCGGCGGGTAGTGAAGACGTGCCCTAACATTATCAATCCTTCTTCCACCTCCTCCCACTGTCTCCTTAACCCTTCTGTTTATTGATGGTTGTGCTAAAATAGATATACTCCTGTTTTGGAAATGTGGGGATGGCTGAACAGCTAAATCAATACCAAGTGGCAGGTTTATTTTCGAGCCTTAGACAAGGTTTGTCCATTGTGCTGAGGCCGTTTGAGCCATAAATGAACTCCAAAATGTATAGGTGCATCTTGAGAGTTTAGCCAGGGAAGATAAAGGGGACCCTTGCCTTATGCAAAGCAATTGTGTTCCCTGGGATTGTCCTGGAGTCTTCAGGAATTAAAGATGAATCTTATGTCATGTGATGAAATGTCCAGGAATACATCCAACCAAAACGGACAACCCTACTTCTGGGTCATGGTAAGATAATTAGCAGCTCCAAGCCGCGTGGATCTTACCTTTTAACAATTGCATTTTCAGCCCTAATCAGACAAGGGAAAATGTGTCCCAGAGGCTGGCAAAGAGGCAGAGAAAATGTCCTCCCTGGGGTATGTTCTGGCAAGGTAGTGATCATCTCATACTCTCATTTGTTTCTTTGCCGTTGCTGCCTAGTTGCCATGGGCCAGCCTAAGAGAGTGGACTAGACTGTGCAGCCCTTACACAGCTGTGCACTTACACCACTAGCTGCACTGAAGTTAATGGTGAGGACGGTCTCACCCAAGGAGTCTCATTGATGTCAGTGGGGCGCTCGTTGGGTGAGTGAGTGCAAGGGTTGCACGGTTCAATGCACCATGCTGTCTGCCAGCAAGCCAGGGTCAGCAGCAAGACTGGTTCATGCCCGGGCAGTACCCAAAATTAGTTGGTCGGTTTCAAGTCACTTTCCTGTGAGCAGGTTTTCTTATCACAAAAGTCTTCATCAGAACTGGCACGAACTGGCGGTCTCAAGGACTGAACAATCCTTTCACTTTTAGAGAAGGTCCAGGGTGAAGAGCATTGGTGGGACCGTATAGGAGAAGCTTGCCTCACCATTGCCTAGACTGCCTGTGTTCTGTAGATAAACAGAATAACCACAATGACAAAAAGCCAAGACTAGACCTGGCTGAAAAATTGAAAAAAAAAAATTCCTGAGAAATTTCAAAAATGTTCAGTTATTTTTATTTTGCGGGGTTCAACGTGGTCCCATTTTTTGATTATTTTGAGGAATTTTTCCATTGCCGTTTTTATCCAAAATGTAATTGAAAGGTTTCATTCACTCCCCAAACTTGCTTTTGGGCAAATGCCAATTTCCAGGGAGAGATTAAAGAGGCTAGGACTCTTCAGCTTGGAAAAGGGGAGACTAAGGGGGGATATGATAGAGGTATATAAAATCATGAGTGATGTGGAGAAAGTGGATAAGGAAAAGTTATTTACTTATTCCCATAATACAAGAACTAGGGGTCACCAAATGAAATTAATAGGCAGCAGGGTTAAAACAAATACAAGGAAGTTCTTCTTCACGCAGAGCACAGTCAACTTGTGGAACTCCTTACCTGAGGAGGTTGTGAAGGCTAGGACTAAGAGAACTGGATAAATTCATGGTGGTTAAGTCCATTAATGGCTATTAGCCAGGGTGGGTAAGGAATGGTGTCCCTAGCCTCTGTTCGTCAGAGGATGGAGATGGATGGCAGGAGAGAGATCACTTGATCATTGACTGTTAGGTTCATTCCCTCTGGGGCACCTGGCATTGGCCACTGTCAGTAGACAGGATACTGGGCTAGATGGACCTTTGGTCTGACCCGGTACGGCCGTTCTTATGTTCTTATGTTATGACATTTTTGCTCAAAATGTCCATGAAAAAATCTCACAAAGCTTTTCACTAAGCAATATACATATTTTTTAAAAAAGAACATTTTTTTCACAAAATATTCCTTTTGAAAAAAGGTCAATTTTTTTTTTTATTTCAACCAGTTCCAGTTCAGACAAAGAGCTTGTACAGACCCCATGGAAACTTAGTAGCTCCTACTCCAGTAGTCTAAAACAATAGCTTTCTAAGCCCTGGTCTACACCACGGTGGGAGGAGGGGGTGTCGGTTTATCGTGTCTAGACTCACTAACTACAGGGAGGGGTAGACAATGCGACTGCGAAGTAAGGCCTGATTTTCAGAAGCATTGAGCTCAAGATTCCACTTGAAGCCTGCGAGAGCTGAGGGTGTTAGCACCTCAGAAAATTCACTCTGTGGGTCCAAATTTTCAAAAGAACTCAGGCCCAGATTTTCAAGTGTTCAGCTCCCATTTAGGCCCCTCAAGAAGGGACAGATTTTCAAAGCTGGCCAGCTCTTCCACTGCAACCTTATGGCCGGATTTCCAAAAGAAGGCAGCACCCAATGTGCTGAATTGTTTTGAAAAGCTAGCTCGTATTTGGAGTGCTGTGCACTTCAGAAAGTGTCGCCCTATGAGTACAGTGGTGTTAGCGTGTGGGGGCACAACAAATGGGAGCATTGTATATACTCAGGCTGAGCCCCCATTGTGCTAGGTGCTGTACATACATATAGTAAGAGGCAGCCCTTACCACACAGAATCAACCTTACTTGCCTAGAAGCCAAAAAATTGCCACCAGTCAAGGCAATTCAGATTTATATCATCTATGTCTAGCTAGAGATATTTTACAGGGAGAAGGATTACATGCTCCACGGGCTAGGTTTGAAAATGTTTCCTATCCTCAATTAGTCCTGACTGGGGAAAAGGCTCCCCATCTGTGAACTGTGGGGCGTTTCTTTTGATCCTGCCCCAGGTTTGGCCTGATTCCCAATTCCTCCTCCTAGGCACGTGTGTGTGTGCGCACATATCTATATGGTTTATAAAATGCTTTAGAAGTAAAGATGCAAGAATACACTCTATATAATCATTAGGATATATTCAGTATTGTGCCATCTGATCATGAAGTAAGCTGCTTTAAAACACGGAGCCTGTGATCTTCCCATAAGCTTGTTCAAATATCAGGATCCACTGAGAGCCGTTCAAACAATGAACGTCTCGCAACAAAAGGGGCTCACTCATCAAAAGCAATGGAATACAGGCTTTACAAGCCTATACGAGAGTTAAATCCACAATGTGCCACGCGGGCTCTTTGACAAGTGATCATTAATTGCCGACAATATAATTTTGGTTTTCATGTAAACTTGTTTTTCGTTAATAACTAATCAGGGAGCATTTGCATGGGGTGACACAGCCGCCTACCAGTCAGGAACACAACTGGTTTTATGGCTCCACTGACAAATTTGCAGCATGCTGCTTTTCAAACAAGTGCCCAGGTGCGGAAAACAGAGCATCTGATTCAATGACCATTGAAATCATTGGGAACCTTTCCATTGACTTCAGTGGGCCTCGGATCTGGTCCAGAGAATGGGTGCAACATCCTAAAGAATCCCTGTGACAACGAGGTGCTCAGCATTGTACGGTAGCTGGGGAGACCCAATCAAAGGGACTTGGTTAACCAGCCCTAGTCCCGGTGAAAAGCAAGTGGACTGTGCTGCAATGATATACGTGCTTGACTTTGAAAATTATGCCCATCAGTGTGTGTGTAAGGGGAGGAGGGATAAAGTCAAGAGGCAGCGAGTGGGAGGGATTTAGGCATGTTTTCCTAGGAGGCTCCTCTCAGTTCCTTGCATAGTTGGATTGCTGTGAATCATTCAGAGGCGAAGAGCTGTCTGAGCACCACTTCAAGCCTTATGGAAGGTGCAGGTCAAGGGCCCTGATCCAACACGGGCTTCAACGCTCAGCATGTTCTCTAGGTCCCTCTGAAGGCAATGGGGATTAATCACATTTGAAAGAGCTTTGATTAATAAGGAGGGTCTTAAGCGCATGCTTCAAGTTAAAGAGCTGCTGAAGTGCTTTGCAGAATAGGGGCTCCAGCGAGGCTCGCACCGAGGCCAAAAGAGGTTGGGCGTTGAAAGAGCGGGACTCGGGATGCACAGCACTGCACTGGTCAGTGCCTATTTGGGAAGTGGCAGCTCCTCCAAGGAAGCAGTGTCCACTTTCCACACCTCTGTGGGGATCCGAGTCTGATTCAGTTGGCTCCTGGCCCATATCCGCACGCTGGCATTTCCTGGTGCCAGCCCGTTCCACTGCCCTGCTGCCGCACTTGACATAGCAAGAGGGTCCTGTCTCTCTTTGTTCATTCAAACTTCTCATACAATGATGATAATTAAGACTTTCTCTATAGCTCATCAGAGAATCTCCTCCTGCCTCCTCCCCCATCCCTCTGTTCTTTCTCCCCTCTCACTGGCATTGCCGTTTCTCATCCGCCCTCCTCCTCTAAATCTACCATCTACCTGAGTGACCCTACTTCTCCTGTGACCCCACTGGCCTTCCCTCCCTAACCTCTCTCTCATCAGGTTCCTGCCTCTCAGGATAGAAGCACACTATGATTTCTTCACCTTTGTCCCCACCTCCCTCCCAATCTACCCCCCACATCTCCCTTCTCTAAACCCACTGAATGTGTCCCACTACGGCCAATGCGGGGACTTTCTCTACTCCATCTCCATTCCTCGTCCCCTCCAGTGTGGTTACTGACTCTCCGCTCTACAGAATTTGCTGTCCCCTGCGATTCTAATAACCTCTTCATGGCCTGAGCTCAGGGCCTCTTCAGGGGCGCTGGAACAATTTTTATAGTGGGGGTGCTGAGAACCATCGAACCAAACTGTAAACCCTGTTTATAATGGAATCCACTTCAAGACAGGGGTGCAGCAGCACCCCCAGCATCCCTAACTCCAGCACCTGTGGGCCTATACTGTCTTCTCATCCTCCATGAACCCTTGTCTGCCTTCCTTCCTGCCTCAGGATCGTGTTCTCCCTGGACTGTCATGCCCTGTCCTCCCATTTGGTCTCCGTCTACCTCTCTGGACATCTCTTCTAGTGGGCTCTTCCCCAACCATGGGTGTCCTTGTCCCACCCCTTTTCTCCCTGTATGCCCTTTCTCTAGGGGCCTTATCCCCTTACTCAACTTCAAATGCCACGTCTGTGATGGTGACTCACAAATCTGCCTCTCCACACTGTACCTGCCTCCCCATTCCAGTCCCACATCTCACTGGCAACTGCTCCTGGATGTCTCGCTGTCCACTTAAACTTACATTGGCCCAGACTGACCTCCCTATAGTCTGTTCCTGCTCGTGCCTTTCTCCAGACCTGTTGATAGCGACAACCGCACCACCCTCCCTGTCACTCAGGCCTGTCAGTGTCATCTTTCACTGCAGACTCACACGCCTAAGCCTTCCTGCTGCATCTTCCTCTGCAGGAGCCCTAAGGCCTTGCCTTTTCTCTCCAGCCACACTGCTAAAACTCAACTCAAGCCTGCAATGGGCCGAGCGTCCATCCAGGTTAAAAGGAGGGGAGGGCACGCAGCACCTCTCAGGATCGGGCCCACAGTCCTGAGCTGCAGCATCCATGAAACAGAGACGCTCCTGGGGGGTTAATTACAATGAGCATAAATAGGAAAGCTTCCAGGAAGCGGCTAAACTTAGCTCTGAGCATCACAACAAAGCCATTGCTCAATGTCCTCCTGGCACGGGGACCACCAGAGTGCCTTATAGCTTGGAGTGCGTCCCAGTTCTGCCTGCCTCCCTTAAGCAGCCAGGCAACCTATCCTTAGTGTTGAGGACTAATTTTCCAACGAGTTTCTTTATAGTTGCTGGCTGGTGAAAGAATGTAGCCACCCGTCCCATTCCATCCTGCCAAGATCACTTGTGCATTGTTGTAGTTGCGGGCTCAGATGTGCGGTGAGAGGTAGTCCCTGATGCAACAAGTAGACAAAGGGTGGGGGAAAGGGATAGAGCATACAAGCAGAAGGGGAGAAACTGAGGCACAGGGGGGTTAAGAGACTTGCCCCTAATCACATGATCAATCTGTGGCAGAGCCAGGAATTGAATCCAGGTGTCCTGAGACCCTGTCCAGTAACTTAACCACAGTGATTAACCAAACACATTTCTACTTTAGGACTTGATTCTGATCTCACTGGCACCAATTTAGGATTCCACTAGAGTTGCTCACAGCTTACACCAGAGAAACTAAAAGTAGAATCAGCACCTTAAAGTTTAGCTGTTTCTGCTCCATGTCTATCATTTCTCATGCATGAGGGTAGCATTCCAAGCTGTCTGAAGTTTGGTGCAGTTTGGATACCTGCCCAAATGGCTAAATGGATAGATGTAAATCAGCAATTCACTCTGTGAGCATTGACTTCAATGGAGCTTTGCTGATTTACCCCAGCTGTTTGCAAAATCGGGCTGGGACTCTCCCAGCAGCCTCTCTCGTGTTCCTTTTGGCAATTCCAGGTAGAGTTTAGGCCAGAACCAGGTTGGGGGAAGTTAAGTTCCTCTTCCAGATTAACAGAGACACTGAAAAGAGGAGGGGAGAAATGGAATCCTACTGCAGGTTTAGTGACTAGGTTGCCACTGTCACTCCTTCTGCTCAACACCGATGGGGGCTGTGATGAATAATTACATTTTACACTTCTCCATCGCAACAGAATGGATGGGACACACCTTGCAACCACATATTTGAACTGAGCCCTCCAGAAAAAGCCCTCCATTTTATGGCTAGGTAAGTGCACACACAGAGGTGTAGCACAAGTTGCCCAAGGTTACACAGCAAGTCGGTGGCGCAGCCAAAAACAGAACCAAGAATTCCTCAGTTGCAGCTTTTACCACTAGAGACTACTCCTCTCCTCCGACCGTGCAAAAGAGCAGCTGGCGTGGCTGTAAATTACCATTCTCAGGGGCTAATTTATAATAAGGCAGTTAATGCATGTTATTTAAATAGTGTGTATTAAAAACATGTTGGAGGCTTACTGTGCAATAGGTAATTATCTGCTACAGAACTGTTAGTACAATACAGTGTATTCTTGTCCTCAGTGATCAGCTGGTATTTGTTCAACCTCTAATAGCATTCTTATTAAATCTAAATTAAATGCACTTAAAGCATCACGGCAAATTTGCAAGGGAAAACAGAAAGTGCTGCTATGATTTAAACTGTGTTAAGTTCCATGCCATTTAGACCTTCCTGCCTTGCGAATAAAGCCTGATCCAAAATTCATTTAAGTCAGTGGGCATCTCCCAACTGATTTCAGTAGTCTTTGCATCAGGCCTGATGCACCTGTTGTCCCATTTTCATCACTGACATGTTTGAAATACCTTGCGACAGGTCAACATTTGAACCCAGATGGTGATGGGACTTGGCAGATGCTCCTGTTTCAGAACTTTTGCACTGCGAATGCAGGTGATTTTTTTTTTTAAACTAAGCAGAGATTGATACTTGAATGCAAGAAAAAAATATATGGTCAGGGCTTGGTTGTGCCTCTGAGGCTGAACCAGGGGAGAGCAGGAGAGATGCCCAGAAGAGATGACCAGTGGGACAGGAAGTACTATGTCTTGGAAGGTGTGTCTTCACTGCAGATGTAACTCAAGCAAGCTACACGTGAGTTACTTCTCTTGTGTTAGCCTAGCAAGAGTGTGAGTGGTCACACTATGAAATAACACTTGAATTGCTAGCATGCCAGATAACACTTAGTCCTGCCTCACTAGGTCTGAGGAAGGGCTCTGTGTGCTTTGAAAGCTTGTCTCTTTTCCAAACAGAAGTTGGTCCAATAAAAGATATTACCTCAGCCCCTTGTCTCACTAGAGAATACTTAGTCCTGCTGCAGTGCAGGGGCTGGACTAGATGACCTCTCGAAGTCCCTTCCAGCTCTACATTTGTATGATTCTGGGCCCTGTGTCCATACCAGTGGTCTACTTCCTCATGTGGGGCACTGAGACTTCTGGCCGCACATCCCACAGTTCTTAGTGATGCAGAAATCGGAGCCGCTCTGTACATTCTTACACCACGTAAAGTGAATCTGTAAATTATGTAGCCATAAGAGAAGCGAACTTTGCATTGAAGACACGTCCTGAGAGGCATATTTGTACAGCTGCTTCCAGGGAAACGTGCAGATTTAGAGACTCTGACAAATTTCGCAAAGTCATGTCCACTTTGTCAAATTGTTTCTGTCGGAGGACAAAAAACCAAAGTTGTGAAAAAAAATCTAAATGGTTTGTTTTGACATTTTCAAAATGAATTGTTTCAGTTTCTCAATGTGAAATGATTTTGTTTAGAATTTTCAATTCTTTTTATTCCAAAATAATTTACAAAGTGAAACATTCCAGAATTGAAACAAAACTTGTAATTTGGGGGCAAACAAAATGTTACATTGGACCCAAAATTATTTTGTTTTTGTTTGTTGTTGTTTTTTTACTTTTTGATTCATCGAACATGTCACAAATTTTCACCTTTGGTTTGATCTGAAACATTTTTTTCCCTTGATTGCTGGTGAACTGAAAATCAGTTATTCGCCCAGCTCAACACATTACCTACTGGGTTCTGGGAGGCTGTAACAGGGCAGAGCGGCCCCGCACCAGTACAGCAGGGGTTAACCCTTCCTTCCTAGCGGAGGAAGCCACGCCCTGGAAGCTCTGCTGGGCATGCTCCAACTGGAGAACAGATATAAAAGCCTGCAGATAAGCTTGGTCGGGGCTGACCGCCGGAGGAGAAGGATGCACTCCGCTAGCTCCTGCAGAGGGAGGGCCTGCGAGCCAGGATCCGGGAGTCTGTCAAGCCGAGGCACTACCTGAGACCCCGACGGAGGATGTCCCAGGGGAGGAACAGACCGGAAGACCCCCCTGCCGCAGATGAACTGGTATTCACGGTAGGAAGTGACCCAGGGGAACTCTAGAGACAAACAGCGTTAGCGCTGCATTGGCGCTCGGCGTGTTGTGGGCGGATCCCCGCCGAGCGAGGGGCAAGGAGAGCTTGCCACTAACAGGGCCCTGGGTCGGGGCTCGGTGGAGAGGGCGGGCCCGAGTCCCCCTACCCCCTCACCCCTGAACCGTGAGGGATCTTATATGGACTCTGGCCACTAGGCCGTGCTACCCCACTTGTAAGGGGGTTTATATGGACTCTGGCCGCTGGGCTGCACTACCCCGCTCGTAAGGTGGTTTATATGGACTCTGGCCACTGGGCCGCGCAACCCCGCTTGTAAGGGGGTTTGTATGGACTCTGGCCGCTAGGCCGCGCTACCCCGCTTGTAAGGGGTTTGTATGGATTCTGGCCGCTAGGCTGCGCGGCTGCGCTACCCCGCCTGTAAGGGGGTTTATATAGACTCAGACCGCTAGGTTGTGCTACCACGCCAGATAGGAGCAATAGTATGGAGAAAGGCCAAGAGGCCGTCACTGACCGCCCGCAGAGAGGCAGACGTTACCACTTGAGAGTGGTGAGGCGCTGGCACCCCATCCTACCCCTGCCACAAAGGGGCGCTGGGGTACACGGTCCGCCACAGAGGCACATGTAGGGAACACCACCCTGTATCCAACCTTTCCTAGGACTCATTTGCCAGCATCTTGGTGGGCAGAGTCATAGTACAGTTTTCAGCCTACTCAAACATGGCTCTGCAGCCACCATCATTCATTGATGCTACGCCACCAGTAGAGGATCTTCGGTCACGTTCTTAATACTTTAAGTGTTTCTAAGGGATTCTTTCACCATGATATCTCTTGCATGGATGCTTTATAATAATGCTTTATATTCTATGATCTCAAAAACACTAGGGAATATGGTAATACGATTGAACATGTAACACAGTATCAAGGAAAGGAGCTGTCTGTAACTGAGGATGCAAATAGTAGCTATTTCTATTTCTGTATTATTATCCTCAGCTGAATTTTCATGCTGCTCCTCCAGTAATATTGCGTAAATGAGCTGAATTGTGTGCTGCCAATGTAAGTTTATATAGCACCATTTTCTGCAAGAGATGCGCATATGCAGAATTTTTTTAATATTGCATGTATGTCCTGGAAGAATTAAAGTTGTCGTAGGAACTTTGCTCAACTCTGAATTCCCCGACATTTGTGATTAAAATAACCCTAACATTGCATTAATGTTTGGTACACAGTATTCCATTTTTTCCTCAGTCCATTGACTTCAGTGGGAGTCACACATGGAAGCAGAATTTGTCCTGTACTCCAGTGCAAATGGCATGTACAAATTAGCACTGAGCCATCCTCAGAAGTTTTTGAATATGGGTTTGGTTTGGGTAAGAATCCAAAAGCTTGAATGCCAATCTGAACTCTCCAAATGCCTTGAATCTTCACAATCCAGCTGGAAATTTGAGATTCCAAGGGCTTCCAGTTATGGCTAGAATTTCTTTGGAAGCAACCTTTTTAGGAACATCAAGTCATGAACCCAAAAGCGAGCAGAAAAGTTTATCTGAACATTTCAGAACATTACAGAATGTTACGGTTGATACTGGTTATTCTGAGGGAAGATGGAGACCAGCTTGGTGGCTGAGGAAAAGGATTGAGAACTGGGACCCGTTCTGATCTCAGATTACATCTGTTTTATGCTGGTGTAACCACCACTGTCTTAACAGAGTTACTCCTGATTTGCCCTTGTGAGAAATCAGGTTCAGGCCCTTGTGTTCAATTCATGGCTCTTCCATGACTTACCATGGGGGCTTGGTCAAGTCATGTCACTTTTCTCTACCTCACTGTACTCCTGTGTTAAATTAAAGATTCACACCCAACTCACATAGGTGTTGTGAGTCTAAGTTCACAAATGCTTTTGAAGTGCTTTGAGATTCTCATATGGAAAGGGTGGAAAATTATTATTGTTTGTTGAGAGGATTTTTTTTTCTTCTGAACAATTTTACTTAATCCTAGTGCAAATACTATCAATCTATGAACACTCCAAATCAGTATTCATTTTCTTCTGATCGATTCACCCTTATGAGTGTAACAACGACTGCAATATATCAAGCAATCTGAGAAGACTTTATTCTGTCCTTGCTCTGAAAAAGCAACAGCATATTTTAAATTTTTCATGCTCTCTGGAAAATGCAGTTTGACTAGCGAGCTAAGGTGCTCACTTGACAGATGGGTTCCTGGCTACACTGCAGTATTTGAAATGTATTCAGATTCACCAGATTGCATCTTGTTGACTAACAGGTTCCCATTAAGATGCCTTGGGACTGAGAGATGTGGAACTTGACATTTAAGGTTCGCTGAGCAAAAACAAACCTGCATCAATCTAATTAGCAACAGGCAAGTAATGCTAATAAAAGAGTCTCCAGCACTTGGAGGCCTTTTGTTGATTGGAAACTGCACAATGCAAATCATGAAAGGAAAAACTGTCAGGGAACCCTGTTAGAAGCACTGGGATCAGGTGAAACCTGAGGCCAAGTCCCAAAGTGAGTGTAATCGGATGTAATGTATACCTTCTTCCAATCCCCTCAGCATGTAAATGAACCAGTTTAGACCCTAGCACAGAGCTTCAAAGGCACCTAACTCATTCATTGGGAGCGAGGCACCTAAATACCTTTGAGGATTTGGGCCTCCGTCTCTTAACCTCAGTTAGGCTCCCATAGGTTTTGTCTACATGACAAAATGTTTCTGGTAAAATCTAAAAAGTGAGAATTTAAACCAATACATTTATACCAGCATAACCCTGTGGCTTGCATAGACATTCTTATGCTGGAAAAAGAATATATACCCTAACTATATTGGTATAACTGGCTAAACTTTCCTGTGTCGACAGGGGCTTACACTCTTGCCAAATTAGCCTCATATTACACACCAAAACCTCTAGCAAAGTTAAAATAGGCCACCATTCTCCTCTAGCCCCTCAGTGTGCACTGGGAAGTTACACCAACGCAGACTGAGTTTGACTTCCTTAAAAGTGGGATTGTCAAAAATGCTTATGGGAGGCAGGCACCCAACTCTCATCGAACGCCACTGGACGTCGAGCACCTGACTCCCTTAGGTCCTTCTGAAAATCCCACCCTTAACTCTCACTCACCTATGCAGTCACGATCCCCATTGCAAGCTGCCAATGGCTGACGTCACTTGGGTTTGAACCAAGGATCTTCAGTACTAAAAGTCAGAGCCTTGGCTACGGGAACAACTTCATTAGCGATCAGATGTAGTAAACACTTGTCCTCTTATATGCACCCATCACTAGCGTGGGGCAAAGTCTGCCCATTCTCCTAGCGTGGGTTACACCTACATTACACACATTCCCCTCACAGCCATCCTCAACTCAGCAAGTGCCTTTTTTTAGGTCCTCACCTTTGCAGATGCCTCACGACTAATTTGACAGCAAGAAAAATTGTTTTCACTAGAGAACTAATGTCTCCAAAGAAATTGTGAAATAAGGTACTTTAGTCGTACTCTAAAAATTTGCAAAATCAAAATGAATTTCACTGGACCAATGAGAGAGACAAGGTGGGTGGGGTAATATCTTTTATTGGACCAACTTCTGTTGGTAAAAGAGGCAAGCTTTCAAGCTCTACAGAGCTCTTTTTCAATGGCAAGTGGCATGAACGATCATGAACATTAACATAGAATTCTTTGGAATACTACATACAACTACACAGCTGCGAGGAGCGGCACCAGGAGCCGGCAAACAGGGCTGCTAACAGGGGAGTTTAAGTGGGAGTTTACAGGGGGAGGTGGAAGGGGAGGCAGGAGGGCGCGGCGCGCGGTGTGCTTTGTTGTCCCAGGAGCAGCAGGCAGAGACCGCAGCAGCCATGAGCCAAGCAGCAGGGGACACTATGCAGATGATTGCATGCAGCAGCTGTGGTATGTACATGGTCCTCGCTGGGGAGCCTGACCAAAGGTATGTTTGCATGAAATGCCGCCTAATAGACCTGCTAGGGGAAAAGATTAGAGGGCTCCAGATGCAGGTAGATACTATGGTAGAGTTTAGAAGGGGATTCGAGCAGCTAATGGAGCAGAAGCTGGGTGTGGCAGAAGGGGAATGCTCAGGGGTGCAGGTGGAAGCACAGGCTATGGTCTGTGAGGGGGGAAGGTCAGGGGCAGAGCTAGATCAGTGGAAGCATGTGACTGTGAGGAGCAGGCCAAGGAAAAGGAGGGCTAGTGAGGGGGGAATAGAACTCAGGAACAGGTTTGAGTGTTTGGATAACGAGGAAGAGAGGCAGCAGGTGGTAACTGATGGTGGGAGGCAGAGGAAGAAGAGAAGAGCGGCTAGTCCGATAGAGAGAGGGCAGGAGTTGATGGAGACAGCACCAATACCGGGCCCCAGTAGGATAGAGGATGGCACTAGGGGGACTATAAGGGAAAATAGAGAGACACAAGAGGTACGACTAGAGGGAACAGGGGATAGATTTGTACAGAGTACTGTCACCAGGCAAAGGCAGGTTTATGTGATTGGAGACTCCTTGCTGAGGAGGTTGGACAGGCCTGTGACCAGGGCGGACCCTGAAAACAGAAGGGTGTGCTGTCTGCCGGGCGCTAAGATAAGGGATGTGGACCTACGGTTGAAAAGGATCCTAAAAGGAGCAGGTAAAAACCCTTTGATCATCCTTCACGTAGGAACGAACGACACAGCTAGGTTCTCGCTAGAGAGAATTAAGGGAGATTACGCCAGGCTGGGGAAGACACTTAAGGAAGTGGAGGCTCAGATTATCTTTAGTGGGATTCTGCCTGTTCCTAGAGAAGGACAGCAAAGGGCTGACAGAATTGTGAGGATAAATAGCTGGCTAAGGGAGTGGTGCTATAAGGAGGGCTTTGGGATGTATGGCCACTGGGAGGCTTTCGGGGACAGACAGCTGTTCTCGCGGGATGGACTTCACCTGAGTAGGGAAGGGAATAGACTTCTGGGAGGGAGGCTGGCTCATCTCATCAAAAGGGCTTTAAACTAGGAACTTGGGGGAGACGGTTGGGAGATGTTCAGTTAATCTCCACGCCAGATTCCAACACTGAAAAGGAATGTGAGGAGATAAGCACAGACATAGGTAGGGGTAGGGAATTGGACATAAGAAAGGGGGCGGATGGACAGCATGGGGTCCATTCCAAATTGCATAACTAATGGGAGAAAGGATAGACAGCATACGGTAAGATGTTTATACACCAATGCGAGAAGCCTAGGTAACAAAATGGAGGAATTGGAACTCCTGGTCCAAGAAATGCAACCAGATATCGTAGGAATAACCGAAACGTGGTGGAACGGTAGTCATGACTGGAGTACAGGTATGGAAGGGTATGTGCTGTTTAGGAATGACCGGAAAAAAGGTAAAGGTGGGGGAGTGGCGTTATATGTCAATAATGAGCTAAAATGTAAAGAAATGATAAGTGATGGAATGGATAAGACGGAGTCTGTATGGGCAATAATTACACTGCATAAAAGAACTACTAGAGCCTCCCCCGAGATAGTGCTTGGGGTGTGCTATAGACCGCCGGGATCTAGCCTGGAGGCGGACAGAGAACTACTTAATGTTTTTAGGGAAGTAAAAACTGATAAGAACTGTGTCATCATGGGGGACTTTAACTTCCCAGATATAGATTGGGTAACAAATGCTAGTAACAATAACAGGGCTCAGATGTTCTTAGACGTGCTAGCAGATGAATTCCTTCATCAAGTAGTAACTGAACCGATGAGGGGGGATGCCATTTTAGATTTAGTGCTGGTGAGTAGTGAGGACCTCGTTGAAGAAATGGTTGTAGGGGACAACCTTGGCTCGAGTGACCATGAGCTAATTCGGTTTAAACTAAATGGAAGGATTAACAGAAATGATACTGTAACTAAGGTTTACGATTTCAAAAAGGCCAACTTTAATAAATTAAGGCAACTACTTAGGGAAGTGGATTGGGCTAACATACTTAGGGATCTAAAGGCAGATGACGCCTGGGATTATTTCAAGCAGAAGTTGCATGAGATGTCTGAGGCCTGTATCCCGAGAAAGGGAAAACGATTAGTGGGCAGGAGATTTAGACCTAGCTGGATGAGCGGGAGTCTCAAAGGGGCGATTAAGAAAAAACAGAAAGCGTACAGAGAATGGAAGAAGGGAGGGATCAGCAAGGAAACCTACCTTAGTGAGTTTAGAGCATGTAGGGATGCGGTGAGAAAGGCCAAAAGCCGTGTAGAGTTGGACCTTGCAAGGGGAATTAAATCCAATAGTAAGAGGTTTTATAGCCATATAAATAGGAAGAAAACTAAGAAAGAGGAAGTGGGACCGCTGAAGAATGTGGATGGAGTGGAAATTAAGAATAATCTAGGCATGGCACAATATCTAAATGAATATTTTGCTTCGGTCTTTAATAAGGCTAATGAAGGGTTTAGGAGTAGAGGGAGTAGGACAGAGGGGAATAGAGGAGGGGGGATAGACATTACAGTATCAGAGGTGGAAGCCAAACTTGACCAGCTAAACGGGACTAAATTGGGCGGACCGTATGATCTTCATCCTAGAATATTGAAGGAACTGGCGCGAGAAATTGCGAGCCCCTTGGCGACAATTTTTAATGAATCTGTAAACTCGGGGGTGGTACCGTTGGACTGGAGAATAGCTAATGTGGTTCCTATTTTCAAGAAGGGGAAAAAAAGTGACCCGGGTAACTACAGGCCTGTTAGTTTAACTTCTGTAGTCTGTAAGATCTTGGAAAAAATTTTGAAGGAGAAAGTAGTTAAGGACCTTGAGGTGAATGGCAATTGGGACAAATTACAACATGGGTTTACGAAAGGCAGGTCGTGCCAAACCAACCTGATCTCCTTCTTTGAGAAAGTAACAGACCTTCTAGACAAAGGAAATGCGGTGGATCTAATATACCTCGATTTTAGTAAAGCGTTTGATACAGTTCCGCATGAGGAATTATTGGTTAAATTGGATAAGATGGGGATCGATAGGAAAATCCAGAGGTGGATAAGGAACTGGTTAAAGGGGAGACTGCAGCGGGTAGTACTGAAAGGTGAACTGTCAGATTGGAGGGAGGTCACCAGTGGGGTTCCTCAAGGTTCAGTTCTGGGTCCGATTTTATTTAATCTATTCATTACTGACCTCGGAACCAAATGTAGGAGTGGGCTGATAAAGTTTGCGGATGACACAAAGTTGGGAGGCATTGCCAACTCGGAGAAGGATCGGGATATTCTGCAGGGAGACTTGGATGACCTTGTAAATTGGAGTAATAGTAATAGGATGAGATTTAATAGTGAGAAGTGTAAGGTGATGCATTTAGGGATGACTAATAAGAATTTCAGTTATAAGCTAGGGACACATAGGTTAGAAGTGACGGAGGAGGAGAAGGACCTCGGAGTCCTGGTTGATCGCAGGATGACTATGAGTCGGCAATGCGACGTGGCTGTGAAAAAAGCTAATGCGATCTTGGGATGCATAAGGCGAGGTATTTCTAGTAGGGACAGAGAGGTGCTGCTTCCGTTATACAAGGCGCTGGTGAGACCTCACTTGGAGTACTGTGTGCAGTTCTGGTCTCCTATGTTTAAAAGGGATGAACTGAAACTGGAACGGGTACAGAGAAGGGCAACTAGGATGATCCGAGGAATGGAAAACCTTTCCTATGAAAGGAGACTCGAGGAGCTTGGTTTGTTTAGCCTAACCAAAAGAAGGCTGAGGGGGGATATGATTGCTCTCTTTAAATATATCAAAGGGATAAATACCAGGGAGGGAGAGGAATTATTTCAGCTCAGTGCTAATGTGGACACGAGAACGAATGGATATAAACTGGCCGTGGGGAAATTTAGGCTTGAAATTAGACGAAGGTTTCTAACCGTCAGAGGGGTGAAATTTTGGAACAGCCTTCCGAGGGAAACGGTGGGGGCGAAAGACCTCTCTGGCTTCAAGATTAGGCTAGATAAGTTTATGGAGGGAATGGTTTGATGGGATTACGTGATTCTAATCAATTAGGCAATAACGGCCATCGCTGGTAAAATGAGGGTCTGGCTAGAGAATCTTGCCTGTATGCTCGGGGTTCTGCTGATCGCCATATTTGGGGTCGGGAAGGAATTTTCCTCCAGGGTAGATTGGCAGTGGCCCTGGAGGTTTTTCGCCTTCCTCCGCAGCATAGGGCAGGGGTCGCAAGCTGGAAGATTCTCCGCAACTTGAAGTCTTTAGATCACGATCTGGAGACTTCAACAGCAGAGTTAAGGGAAAGTGGGGGGGTCAGCTTTTGTGGCTTGCATCATGCGGGGGGTCAGACTAGATGACCATATTGGTCCCTTCTGACCTTAAAGTCTATGAGTCTATGAGTCTATGAGTAGGGTGACCAGATAACAAGTGTGAAAAATCGGGATGGGGTGGGGGGCAATAAGTGCCTACCTAAGACAAAGCTCCGAATATCAGGACTGTCAGGGCCAATCAGAGGGGGGCCAGGAGGGCCATTTGGCCTGGGCCTCAAGCTCAAAGGGGGCCTCAAATTTAGACATGTGTTAATTTTTTGGCATTTGATAAGTTTCGCAACTTGTTTTTATGCGCATCCCTATCGGACCAAAATGTGACCCACTCTCTCAGCTTAGAGCTGCAAATTTCAGCAAATAAGAGATGCGATTTGGTAAAAGACATTTTTTTTGTTAACTGATACAGATTGTCATATTAAAGAGTTAAAAATGTTCATCAATATTAATAAAAATATTTCGGTTCTGATGGCCCAAGAGTAGACCATGATCAACGTGTCCTCTCAGATCAGCTGATTATACAAACAAACAGGTGCTGGATCAAGTGCGTGTTGAAAGGTAGAGAATTGTTAAATTTTAGTGTCTTTATAGTTTTATGTCTAGTTGACAAAGGAGTTATTTATGTGTGAGATTTCCTCATCATCTTCATATGGTAACTAAAAGAGGTGACTGGCTGGTTGGTTGAGCCCTGGCTTGGTAGCTTGGCCGTCATCATAGGCTTTCGTAGTCTATAGGCCCAGATTCAAGAAGGAGATGTGCCAACAGTAACAGATGCAGCAGAAGATCCTGTGTACGATCAAGAAACTCAACAGCAACAGGAAGATGTAGATCTTACACAGCAAGAGCAATTCATGAGTACTACAGATTTGACTGTGACTGACATTGGAATTATTGACAAGAGCAATGCTGCCCAAATGCAATCTTTTCTTCAAATTAGTTGTTTTGAAATTTTAAGTAACATTCCACAAGATGCTGATAATCATGCTTTCCCTACTCGTCTGCTGACAAAAACTCTTCCAAATGGTGAAACCCACAAAAGAGACTGGTTATGCTTCAGTACGGAAAAATAATCTCTGTACTGTGCACCCTGCTTCATTTTGAACAAAAGTGCTGCAAATGCATCAGTTCTCTCTGATCAATCAGGATGGAGCATCAACAGAGGTTGGAGGAAGTTGAAAGACCAAATACCATCACATGAGAGTTCAACGTCACACAAAAAACTGTTACATGGAAATCAGACAGTAGGGCAGCATCAGCTGAAAGTTCAGTTGAGAATTTATTCTTAACTGAACTCTCTGCAGAAACTAATAACTGGAAAAAACGTCTTGAGTGCATTCTGAATGTCATCCTTTTTCTTTCTGAGTGGGGATTGGCTTTCTTTGGTTCCAGTCAACGTACTGGTGATTGTGCAAATGGAAACTTTCTAGGCATAGTTGAGCTCCTCAGCAAATATGACCCACTTTTATCAGAGCATGTTAAACATGTTTGAGAATCGCAAAAGAGTCAAAAGCGCATGCAAGTCCATTATCTCTCCACATGCATAGAAAATGAGTTTATTGAGCTATGTGGGTCATTTGTACAAACAATTCCTGATGAGATTCGAAATGTCAAGTATTTTTCAATCATTGTTGATGCCACTCCAGATTGTTCTCACAAGGAACAGACTACTATGGTTATTCAATATGTTAAGATTGTAGACAGCTCAAAATTTTCAATTGAAGAAAGGTTTATTTTGTTTGCTAATTTCACGAGAAAAACTGGAAAAGAAATTGCTGCTCAAGTACTAGCAATTCTAGAAGGTTTTAAGTTAGATTTTCAAGTCTGCATTGGTCAAGCCTATGACAATGGATCTAATATGGCTGGGAAGTACAGAGGTATACAATCAGTTCTGCTTGAGGATAATTCAAACTGTATTTTCTCCAGCTGTGGAAACCACACACTAAATGTTGTAGGTGTTGACTGTGCTGAATAATGCAAGGAGGCAATTACTTACTTTGGAACTGTTCAGCAAATGTACAATCTCTTCAGTAGCAGTCCACAAAGGTGGGAAATTCTGAAGCAATATCTTCCTGTTTCACTGCATGGGATGTCCAATACTAGATGGTCTGCACGGATTGATGATGTTCAACCAATTGTGCAGCATTTGAATTCAGTGAGAGGCTTTAAATGAGCTTGAATCTTTCAATCTCACTGCACAGGCTCGAACTGAACTTAAGTCTATTCAGAAGCACATGTCCAAATTTGAATGCATTCTGATGTCATCTTTGTGGATGAAGCTACTTACAATGATCAACCAAACTAATCTGGTAATTGAAGCACGCAATGCTACACTTGATGTTGAGGAGGATAACATTGAAAGTCTTATCAATGACATTCAACAGATTCGTGAACAATGGGATGCGATCCTGACTGAGTCCAAATTAGTAGCACAGAATATTGGCATTTCATCTGAGTTCTCCACCAATCGCAACTTACCTACTGAATCCAATGCTGAGCAGCATTATAGGGTCACTGTCTTCCTTGTCCTCGTTGACTCTATTCAATCAGGTCTTACACGTCAATTAGAGTCACAGTGACTAATTTGTACCCTTTTGGGGTTTCTTTGGCAGTTCAACAGACTGAGTAATGAAGATCTACTTTCTGCAGCTGAACAATTTCAGCAACAGTACAACAAAGAAATCTCAAAAGAGCTCAGTGATGAGGTCATCTTCCTCAAACAAATATATTCCACAAACTTTAAATTGGATTGCAAGCCAAAGGAATTGCTTCAAGAAGTAAATCTTGTGGTAATGTGTAAATATCATATAATAGTGTAAATATAGTAGTAATGCATAATATAACATCATGTAATATGTCATGACAATATAATAGTGAAAATATTGTGGTTTATTTCATTTTTTAACATTATTAATGGCAGCTACTGTTTAGTACTGATTTCAACATTGTTTCTTATTTTCTTGACTGGAATGTCTCCTGTTGGTGTGGTAGTGAAACAGTTTGACACTGACCAAGAAAATAGGAGAAGCATTCAGTGTGCTAATTAGAGGAGTGGCTGTTTTCAATATCCATGTGTTAGCCTGGAATCATTTGACATGGCATGTTATGCACTACTACTACTATTGGCAGTTCCTGAAATAAAGTAAAAATACAAATAAAATGAAAAAAGCATAACATAAAATATATTTTGAATTTTTTTAAACAAAATTTTTTTGTTTGGGATGTTTTTTCTGTAATGGGAAATCTCATCAAAAGTGAGATGATTGCATGAAAAATTTTGATTGTGTCAAAATGGCATTTTCTGAAGGAAAACCATTGTGATGAAAATTTTCCAACCAGCCCTAATTGCTATCCCCATTTTAAAAGACAAGGAACAGTGGTATTAAGTGATGTGTACAAGATCACACAGGGAACATGTAGCAGAAATGGGAATTGAACAGATCTACCGAGCACTGGGTCAGTGTCTTAACCACAAGTTTGTCCTGCCTCTCCTGTAGAAGGTGGCCCATGGAGTGCATGAGGTGGCCAGAACTAGTGAGAGAGAGAGAGGGGGAAGGGGTGTTGTTAAAGAAATGTAAATTCTGTATGTTAGTCAGATAATTACAGTAATTTTGAAATCATTTCACCTGACGCAACCTTGGAAGGCAGGTTTCAACTATTCTGCAGAGTAAAGTAACCACACTGTCCTTGTTTCCCTCCAAATAAACCAGCATTTTCATTGAAATAACTTTATATTTTAGCAGCACAATGCTCATGAAAGAAAAATGCATATTTCAATATTTTAAGACACTATTTTGCAAACCCTTATATTATCCCTGCCTGCTCTGTTAGCCACAAAAACCCTGTTCATCTGCAGCCAATCCTCTGTGATCTCTATTGTGGCCTTGTATCCTTCTTTTAATTCTTGGCAATAGACTGAGAACATCTGGGTGTCCTATAGAAAACTACAGGAGATGTGGCAGTCAGCTCAGTCTTACTTTAAGTTTCTCTGCTTCATCCATATAGTCATTTGTCATTTCACTGTGTATGTATTAAAAAAAAAAGCCCTTTTCAGTCTCAGAATGTTTAGTGGGGCTGGAATACTATAGATGACCCCTGAAATGAAACCTAGGAGGATATAACATGAGAGATCAGCAATGTGCATAGAAGTCAAAGTGGACAAACAGAAATACAGTAACCTGTATAAGCAATGCTGCTAGTATTACACCAGGACCTATAATAGACCCCAATCAGGATCATGACCCGGTGGTGTTGAATACTGTACAAACACATAGCAAGTGACAGACCTTTCCCTGCATGTTTATCTAAGGCCCTGTTCCTGTAACTGGCCTCAGGCCAGGGGGTGGGCCATGGGGAACCCTGGGGATGATGGAAAGTATGGCTGTTGCAAGGATTGTCATGCACAAGTATTTGAAGAGTATAAACGCCAAGGAAGGATTTGTGATTGCTGAGCTTGGTCGGTGGGGAGTGTGACTAGGAACATGGGGATGAAGTCAAGCAAAGGCATCTGCGATATTACCAATCCATGAGACCCAGAGCCCAAATCTGATGCCAAAACACCACAGCAATGGGCAGGGGCCAGCTCCTCGGATGGTGTAAAACATTTTAACCCCATTGAAGTCAATGATGCTATGGGAATTTACACCGGGGCGAGGTTCACAAAGACGCTCAGGAGTGGTGAGGTTGAGCGTCCCCATGCCTCACTTTTAGTTGCCTAGAAAACCACTGGGCTCACAAAGGCGGAGCGTGGCGCCCAGGCTCCCTGTACAATGAATGGGGAGAGATGGTGCCTCAGAATAGGATTCATAAAAACCAGCACACGAGGTGGCTCCTCTGTCTGGGCTGCGGGGAGGCGCCTCCTCTGCTTGGGATTCTCGGCTGCAAACCCTCCCTTGGGGTTAAGGGGCCCATAGAGAGAAGGCAAGACAGGGAGAAGGCCCTGCCTCATAATTTATAGCCCTGTGGCTAGAGTACTCGCCTGGGATGTGGGAGACTCTAGTTTCAGTTCACCCTCTACTAGAGAGGGAGAAGGGATTTGAACTGGTTTTAAAACCCTAACCACTGGGCTCAAAATTATGAGGGGGGGGGTGGTCCTTCTGCCCCCACTCCCGGCTCTCGTGTGGAAGTTCATCAATAGGGGCCTGATCCTGTAGGAGAGGTCTGACCACGCTTACTGGATTGGGTCCTACCGGCGAGTCAGGTGCAGGGATTTCTATCTTCCTCCGGTTTGTGCATCGCTCTGGGGCTTAGGTGTCCAGACACCGGGCACTGGGCCGCAGCGCACATGCCCACAGGCAGAAAGGCGCCTGGGGACTTTTACTGCAAACATTTAGGCACTGAGCAATTTTAGGTGCCTCTGGGGTTCAGGATCAGCTGAGCGGGACTTTTGTGAATCCCAGTGGGGCCTGATTCAGGGATTTAGGAGCCCAAAGTAGCAGGTGCCTAAATCCTTTAGTAAATCTAGCCCCAGCTGGGGATCTGGCCCCTCTAGGGTGTGGAATGTTCTCAGCAGGGACGAGGTGCAATTCACAGCTATTGGAGCATTTAAAATGGGACCAGGACATTGCACTAGAAAACACAGGAAACAAACCTGCGTTCTACTGGCTGTGGGCCCTGGCAGGGGATGGACTGGGTGGCCTAATGGGACATTATCACCAGGGCTGCAAATTTTTTATTTGGTGAAAAATGCAGTTGCAGTCGACCTGAAACTATTTGCAAATTTGGCACAAATCATTTTGGCCATTTGCAAAATGGCCAGGGGCCAAAGAGGAAGATGTGGAAGTGCTGCCGCCCTACCTCTCCTCTTCCTCCCCAACCCATTACAATAATTTTTAGGCCAGCGGTTAGGGTACTAACTTGGGTTGTGGGAGATGCAGGTTCTAATCTCTCCTGGGGAGCAGCCCCCAAACAGATTTGTTCAGTTCTCCAAAAATTCTGAAAAATTTCTGATGCTGTTTGATGTGAACCAATTTTTTTTATTACTATTTTTCAGATCTGCCATTGTACTGAAAAAAATCAATTATTCACCCAACTCTAATTCCCTCTTCCTTTGTCTGGGCAAGACCCTCCGCAGGTGTAGGTGGGCCTGGCACTTTTGAATAGAGCCTTGAATTCAATGGAGCTCGGGCAATTTATGCCAGCTGAGGCCCTCAGAATTCCAAGATGTTTTACAGTAAGTTAGTCCAGTTATTTTATGAAGCTGGGAGGAGATATGGGGGGGAGTGGGGAGATGAGGAAAGCCAAAGAGAGGAACAAGAATGCGATGCAAGCAAAGAGAATGTGTTTCATTTCTCTCCACCCAGTCAGAAATGATTGCCCCGACTCGGATCAGCCCAAGCATCCCCCATAACTTGGGCTGGGGAGTTTGTTAGATTCATTTTCTTAGCCTGCTTGTTCAAGCTTGTTATTAATCTCTTCGTCGGCGCAACTCGTTGGAAGAAAACATGCAGCCTTAAATAGTTTTGGGGATGAAAATAAATGCCTCATTAAGTTAAACATATTAACCTGAGAACAGTATTTATGTCAGATAGACTAATGAATGCCATTATGGGGAACACACAGTGGGGCATATAGGAACACAGCTGGCCATTATGCACCCTTCATAAACACTCTCTCGCATGCTCATACTGGAAGAGATTTAGGAATGGGAAAGCGAGATTCATAGGAATGCCTTCTTCATATATTTGTAATTGCTCCTGATTAATCATGGGTTTCTTATTGCACGTCTGCTGCTACACAGCCCCTCTCAGAAAGTCTAGATTGAAGGCCAGAGACACTTTATGTGCCATGATTAAATAGCATCTTCAAGAGCATAGTGGGGGATGTGTTGTTTACCCAATTTTTCTGCTGGGGTGGAGTGGGAAGGTCATCGGCTCATTTGCAGACACAGCTGTGTATAGGTGCATCGTTTATAGAGCATATGAGTTTTCTTTCATAATAGGTGGATTGAATTTTGCAAGCAGATTAAGGGTGGGGCTGAAGCAGAGCTTTACTTGGGCAACTCTGTAACTCAGGTTGTACAGCAGAGCCCCTCTGTGCCATCAGCATTCGGAATTCCCTCTGTTAGACCTTCATGAGCAGGGGCAGTGGTTTTGCGGGAGAGATTTGGGCATAAGAAGCAGCCGCTCTTGGTTCCCTTCCTGACTTTGCTACAGGATCCCAATGTGAGCTTGGGCAAGTCCCGGACTATCCCTTTGCCTCAGTTCCCCTGGGTAAAATGGGGATAATGCTGCTTCCTTTGTCAACCGTTTAGGACAGGGACTGTCTCTGGTTATATGTATGTACTGTGCCTATGTAACCCACACACCTCCTAGGGGTGGTGTTCTGACCCATCTAGTGGCACCGAGACCACTTAGAGAGAGATAAAATGAGTCTGCTCTAACAGCCAGTTGGCTTTTAACTCATGTGGTAGAGGCTCATGCACTAAGCTCCAGAGTTCCCAGGTTCCATCCTGACAACCGGGGCCTGTTGGTGCAACATCTAGTACAATGGGGCCCTGATCTCAGTTGGCACACTCCATGTGCTACTAGAATAGAAATAACTATTTTTAAATGACCGCTTCTCTTTGTTTATTTCAGTACAGATGGGGCAATCTGTCCCTATTTGTCTAGGTACCCAACCAGTCCCAATTATTGTCATCTCTGAGCATCACACAAATATGAATGAACCCCACCCCACTTCCCTAAGGAAAGTATTAATATCCCTGGTTTTTTTTTTACAGCTGGAGAACTGAGGTGCAGGGATCAGGGCCAACATTTCCAAACCTGGTACCTAACGTTAATTGAAGTCAGTTGGGAGTGGCCGGTGCCCGGCATCTCTGCAAATCAGGCCACTTTTAATTCGGGGGACAAATATTGATTTAGGAAACTAACTTTTGGCACCCTGGTTTGAAACTTTTGGCTTATGCGACTTGCCTAAGGTAACCCAGGAAGTCTGTGGCACAGCCAGGAATTGCAGCCAGGTCTCCCGAGTCCCTGCCCAGGGCATTAACCATAAGATGCTAGATGATCTTTAAGGATTAAATAGTGCAATATTCTATGAACCATTGATACTGCATGGTTATCTCCAAACAGTTGTGTGTTGAGTCGTGTGTTATAAGATCCTAGAAGTTAAAGACCTATTAGAATAGATCATGTGGTGCATTTTCCTTGCCCCAATGCATGATTGTTTCTTATTCTATATTTTCCAATGCGTTGCCCAATCTAGTTTTAAAAGTTCCTCTATTGTACCCTTGTATAATTCAGTTTCCTGCACAACACCCCCACACAGAGAATTACAGCTTGTATTGCTGTTATTTTGTAAAAAGAACAGGAGTACTTGTGGCACCTTAGAGACTAACAAATTTATTAGAGCATAAGCTTTCGTGGGCTACAGCCCACGTGTGTGTATATATATCTCCTCAATATATGTTCCATTCTATGCATCCGAAGAAGTGGGCTGTAGCCCACGAAAGCTTATGCTCTAATACATGTGTTAGTCTCTAAGGTGCCACAAGTACTCCTGTCCTTTTTGCGGATACAGACTAACACGGCTGCTACTCTGAAACCTGTTATTTTGTATATACACATAATCCAGATTTGCACAGGTACCTCCAAACACAGGGGTATTTCAGGGAGTGTAAAGGGTTTTTTTACCAACCCAACCCAGATTCTTTTTCAACATTTTATCCATCTTTGGGATGAGTTTTCCCTTGACACAAAGCATCACTTCCACAAACCAAAAGGAACATAAAAGTCAAGGCTCAGCTTTGCTCTTCCAGTAGAAATCTTCAAAGAGGAGTAATTTTTTAACTGCCTGTCTCTAGCACTTTATATTTAAGTTCTCTGGGGCAGTGACTGCCTTTTTATTCCATGTCTGAACAGCAGGTAGAAAAAGTGGGTCCTGATTCCTGATTTGGGCATCTCTCTAAGGTATTGCATAGCCTCATAGTATCTGAGAGCCTCACAAGACCACCGTGAGGTAGGGAACTGACATTATTAGAGCCTGGTGAAATGTTTCTGTCACAATTTATTTCAGCCAAAAATGCAGATTCAAGGAGACCAAAACATTTTGCGAATTTGTATCCAATGTGCCAAATTCGTTTGGTCAGGGGGAAAAAAAAGAGGGAGAAAATTTGAAACATTTTGATCCTGCTACTTGAAACAAAATTGATTTTTAAAAAAGTTAAAAAAAAAACCCCTCAAAATGAAACTAAATGACCACAAATGATTTTTTAAAAAACTTTTTTGGTTCATCGAAAAATTAAAAAAAAATTCCATTTTGGGTTGAGCCAAAACTATATATTTGTTCAGCCACCGAACCAAAACAATTGGATATTTGCACAGTTTTAGCTCTTATCCTCATTTTACACAGGGGAACTGAGGTATAGAGAGACTACATGACTTGCCAAAGGACACACAGAAAGCCTGTTGCAGAGAATAGAATAGAAGTAGGCTCTCCCAACTTCTAGGCTAGTGCACTTACCACTGCATCATCCTCATTCCCTCTGGAACTACTCAAATACAATTTAGTTATAACATCCAGACTGTACTGGGGTCCCAATTCACCCCGCTCTCCCTCCCCTCACCTGGTGCCTTTTTTCTTTACCAGTCATAGATGTATCAGTTGTATTTAGATGCCACTCAGAGGGAGGAAGGAATGGACAAAAATGGAATGAAGAGACGTGCCAATGATAATCTCATAATGTCATGCTATTGTCCTCAGAGGTATTGAATTAAGACACAGACGCCTAACTTAACACATTAGCAGGTTCCACATTGGAAACCTAGAACTTCTGTTTCCGTGGTAATAGGAACTGTAAACACAGCCATAGAAAAAACACAGAGACCCTGCTCTTCGTCCCACTGTTGTCAAAGGCAAAATTCCCATTGCCTTCAGTGGGAGAAGGATCAAGCCCACAGCCATCAGAAAATCTGCCGCCCATGAAAAATCAACAAAGTCTCTTCAAATTAGCAAGGAGACTCAAGCCGCTCTGGGCTTGCTTCAGATTGTTCAGCCTCGATCCTTTTTATGTCTCAGCAGAGCCTCACTAGCAAAGGAAGGCGTCATTAAGATGCTTGGCCTTTCCCAGGCCCGCACAGAGGCGAATGGGGAGAGCCACTCGTCAGAATAGGCTTCAAGTGCCTCTCTGGTGGTTCATGAGACTCTCGGTAATTAGATAGTGACGGTGCTGCCCATGCATAGCTCAGATTCATGACTGCACTCTGTCCCTGTCTTTCACCAGCTTCCCCTTCTTTAGCTGTCACATCATTTCATTCGGAAGGAGCTAGTACATAAGAATGGCCACACGGGGACAGACCATGGTCCAGCTAGCTCAGAATCCTACCTTCCAACAGTGGCCGGTGCCAGATGCTTCAAGAGGAATGAACAGAACAGGGCAGTTTTTGAGTGATCCATCCTGTCATCCAGTCCCAGCTTCCGGCAGTTGTACAAACCAGTATAAGGCAAAATCCTGGCCCTACTGAAGTTCAACTGCCGGTGACTTCACCGGGGCCAGGATTTCACCCCCTGGCTCTCCAGGGAACTACAACGTCAGATGTGGTCCAGAGTATAGACATGCCAGCCCTGAGCCGGGGCTCCAGCTGAGCAGGAGCAGAAGGGTAAGAAACCTGGTTTTCTGCCACCTTTGTGCTCTCTCAATCCCTGGGGTGGCCAGAGCTTGTTCAGCCCCCAGCACAAGTTAGAGCAGCCTCAATGTTGTGCTAATTTCTGCCAGCTGGCAACAGCTGGGGCCATTACACCAGTGGGGGCTTGTTAGAGCTTAGCATTGCTTCTTCTATGTCACCTCCCCCAGGCATGTCCTGACATGCCCTCTTCAGCTGGGCACATCTGGAATTCAACAGAGCTCCAGCCATGCTGCGACATGCCCCCTATGCAAAAAGATTCTACACCACTAAGGGATTTGTCCCTGCTGGAGAAAACCTCAGCTGGCCAATTACACTGGTTTAACATCCCCTTTCCTCTGCCAGATCAGCCAAAATGGGCTGGATAGAGACCCAGGACTTAGCAAATCAATTATAGAGATACACTCCATTGACTTCCATCCTTATGTTCACTGAGGATGTCACCAAATACAGCTGTTGACGTGGAGACTTATGTTTTCTTATACAAGATCATTGACATCACACAAAACCTAACTCAAAATTGTCCCTGGATCAGATCCTGCACCCACCTCTCTCTTGCCATGCCCCCTGGGATAAACTATTTTGACACCCTGTAACAGGATTCACTCACCACTCTGGTGCCTCCTGCTGGCTGTCTTGGGAATTAGCTCGGGGTGTTAGTGCGCCCTCTTCAGGTGGTGCCTCGCCACCATCACTCCTGCTCTAGGACCCACGTCTTTCCAAGGATCGCGGCATCCTCTTCAGCGACACAGCCCTCCAGCTGTGCCACACACTGTGCTCCCCCCCTTCCAGGGGGTCTGCAGTCCGCTGTTCAGCCACTTCCTTTAGTGGCTACTGCAGCAAATTGTCTGGCCACTTCCTTGTGGCCCCAGCATCCTCTTTGCCCTTGCCTTAGGGCCTCAGCCTGCAAACCCCAGCAGCCAGCCAGGAGCGGTCTCTCACTCCCCCGGTCCCTGCTAACAGCACTGCTCTGTCCAGAGTGCTGGAAGTTCTCTCAGCCCTCCAGAGACACAGTCCTTCCTCCCTGGGCTCCCAGCAGAGAACTGTTTTCCTCTACCCTGCAGCTCCCTTTTCATATGGGCCTGATTGGCTGCTCCCCTCAGCCATTCTCTGATTGGCTGCCTCCTGCGCAGCCTCCCCTTGGGCTCTATTAACCCCTTAGAGCCCATTGTGGGGCAGGCTCCCCATCACACACCGGTGTCAAAACGGACAGACATTACTTACTTTTCAGTACCCTAGAAGCCTTCTAGATTCCAAATGTTGTGTGCGACACTGATTTAAGCTTGGATAATTGGGCTACAAAATACAGGAGGAAATTTTCAATGTGACTGAAAACCGTGGAGGACAGAACATTTGGCTAAATGGGCATTTTAGATATGAGGTTTAACACCACCTCACTCGTATAATCAGTGGATTTCCAAGCACCTGAAGTATTATTACTCTCATTTTATAGATTGGGAAATTTAGGCACAGAGGGTGTAAGTGACTTGCTCAATGGCACCCAGCAGGCCAATGACAGAGCCAGGAACAGAGCCCAGATCCTTGCAGTCGTATTGCCCTATCCACCAGGTTATACTGCTTCACTACAATGCTGATGATTAATAAGGGATGTAAAAGGCACTATAGCTTACTGGGTTGTGTTGCTTTAAATATGGGTCTGTCTTTTGTGCACCCAGTACAGCTCAGGCTGGTTACAGCATGTGGGAGAAAGGTGGATTTAAGCCACAGTTGCACCTGTCACCACTGGGGTTGTCCCATATTAGTCAGTTTAGAGTAATCTAAAAGTTATACCGGGGGCCCATGGTTCCAAGGGATCGTAATGGCAGCCGAAGAGTTGGAGGGCTGTAGGGTCACGCCCCCTTGAACCTAGCCATTCCCCTGCATTGGAAGCCAGGACCAGGAGCCAGGGTGAAATTGCAGCCACTCCAGCAACTCTGCATTAGCTGATGATCCTCCTGCCGTAGAGGAACCCTCCACTAGCTGGATGAATAGGGTTGAGGCACCTCCATGCCAGGGCACCAATGCAAAGCTGTCCTACTGCTGGATGGGATCTGACCCACAGTTCTCCATCCTTCACTGGAACTCTGAGGGGCTTCTCACTCCTCCCATGTTTATAGCCCTTTAATGTTCATGAACGCACATGGGAATGGATGCTTGTTGGCATGAATTCTTGGGTTCTCTGTGTACCAGGGTGGTCCTCTGGCATAAAACTGCTCTAACTGTTCCAGCTACCAATAGCCCCAAGGGGCCAATCCAGCAACTGGGGATTGCTTGGGATGGAGGAGAGAGGGAAGACTTGATCATGTCACCTTATCTCCCAGCCACACCCTCTTACCATAGCAGCCAGGAGGGCAACGGCATTGGAGCAGCTCTGCTCTGTGCTATGCATTGTGCCCCTACATTGAGGGATCATCCACCTTCAGCTGATGGAGCTGCATAAAGTTGCCGGAATGGTGCCGAGGATCGGGACCTTAGCACAGACCGAGTTACGTGACTCCCAGCAGTTAGGCAAAGTATTTCCTTCATTCCACCTTGGTTTAAGTCACCACGTGAGATTAGCTGTTTAGCACTTGATAATATATCTAATTTCCACAGGCCTGATGTGGTGGAGGTGGGGTTTTTTTTTTTTTAATTGATCCCTCCAAGCAAAATATCCTTTTGAGGAAGGAAATAATCATCGCCATGGCCTCACTGAATTCCACCACATCAACCGGAGAAAAATAATCCACTTGAAACATGAAACAAGAGCGGAATGAAAAGCTTTTGCACGATGTGGTGAAAAAGAGAACCCAGTGTGAGACAGAAATAGCTATATTGCACTAGCACTTTTATCCAAATGGGAAAAAAATATTTGACTTAGAGTCATTTTCTCAGTTTCCCCACACTCACACAGTTCCTTCTACAGGGTCTGGGAAATAATCTAGCTGTGCACAGCAATCCTCTGGGAATGGGATTCGAATTGTCTGAAACTCAACAGATCTAAGTTAAAAGGGGACTGATGGAATTTTGTCCTCTTGTTTCGGTCCATGGCTGTTCGCTTTCACTGAATTTTACTGTGTATTTTGGGTTTAATTGAGTCTCCACTATTTGGAATTTCCAATAGGACACACACACACACACAATCATAGACTCATAGAACCATAGGGCTAAACGGGACCACAAGGATTATCTAGTGCAGGGAAGCGGCAGCCAGCACCACTTCCCGCAGCCCCCATTGGCCTGGAATGGCGAACCACAGCCAGTGGGAGCTACAATTGGCCAAACCTGCGGACGCTGCAGGTAAACAAACCGTCTCGGCCCGCCAGCAGATTTCCCAGACAGGCCGCATGCCAAGGTTGCCGATCCCTAATCTACTGTAACCCTTGGCCAAAATGCCCCAATTTGTTGTATCTAAACCATCCAAGACAGAGGGCTATCCAGCCTCCTTTGGAAAACCTCCAGTGACGAAGATTGCACGACTTCCCTAGGCAGTTTGTTCCATTGTCCTACTGTTCTTACAGTTCGGAAGTTTTTTCCTGAGATTTAATCTAAATTTGCTGTGCGGTAGTTTGAACCCATTGCCCTGCCCTCTGTGGCAAGAGGGAATAATTTTTTCTTCATCCTTTTTTATGGCAGCCTTTTAAATATTTGAAGACTGCTGTCATGTCCCCCTTTAATCTCCTCTTTTCCAAACTAAACATAGCCAGTTCCTTCCGCCTTTGATCATATGTCTTGTATTCTATCCCTTTGATCATCTTTGTCGCTCGCCTCTGGATCCTTTCCAATTTCTCTACATCATTTCTATACATTGGTGACCAAAATTGGACGCAGAACTCAGCTGAGGATGAACCAGCACTGAGTATAGTGGTAATATCACCTCCTGTGTTGCATGCTATGCTTCTGTTAATGCAGCTTAAAATTGCATTTGCTTTTGCTGCAACAGCATCGCATTGCTGACTCACGTTGAGGCTGTAATCCATCACAACTCCCAGATCCTCCTCAGCAATGCTGCTGCCAAGCCATTTATCCCCTATTCTGTATTTGCGCATTCAGTGTTGAATATCATTTTGTTGTCTATAGCCCAGTTCTCCAATTTATCAAAATCCCTTTGAATTTTAGATCTATCCTCCAAAGTGTTTGCAAGGGTTCCAGTCCAAGCCCCAGTGTCTACACAGCAGTTTTATAGACCCAAAGTCCAAGCCCCATGAACCCAAGCCAGCCGACCTGGGCCAGCCACAGGTGTTTAATTGCAGTGTGGACGTACCCTTAGTCTTTTATGCTTCTCAGCAGAGCTATGGAGGTCTACCTGTCACACTGAATCAGCCGAATAGCTCCCTCTTGAGGAAAAGGACAGGGTGAATGTGAGCAATGTCAGGCACTCTGGTGTGGGGGCATGGCCATGGATCCACCCTCTTCTGCACTGGCTGGTGGACTGAAGCCAGCACAAAGTGAATGTGCTGCAATATCCACTTCCCAAAATGAGGATCCACCTCTAAGCACACTCCCCTCCATGCCCCCAGAGGCACCTAACCTGCCTATGCATCCTACTGGTGGAGCTGGGAATTGCTGGTGGGTCTGTGGCCCTTGGGCCACCTTCTACCTCCCAGTGTGGCTGTAGCTCAAAGCCACACGAGATCCCTAAATCTGCTGTATTATGTTAAGAGCCCAGAACAATCCTGCCTCATTTATTTGGAAGACAAAATTCACAGCTGCAATGCCACTTGTGCGCCCTTTTTTTTTTTCATTTTCTCTGTTTGCTTTTTTTATTGGCTGGAGACCAGCACAAGTCTCTCTGATCCAGATGGTGATGTGTAACAGACCTCCTCCTGCAGACTTCAGGATACCCACCCTGCAGCACAATGACACCGGCTCTGCTATCCACACAGAAAGCAGCGAGAACACCGAGGCAGTAAGCTCGGCCACGCGTCATGGCAAACTGGTGATAGATCTTCACTGAACAATAACTTACAGGGTTTATTATGCCTAGAACAATCAAACTAAATTCACAGATAAATGAAAGTAATTAAATATGCACAATACAAATGAGAGCTTTCCTTGGTTTGTTTTTTACATACTGCAGCAAAGCTGCAAACAGTAAATGGGACTGCGGAATTGGCAACGCTTAGTGACCCAATGAAACAAACTATCAATGTGTCTTGAAAAGGGTTGGGTAAGAACTCTCCCCAAAGGCTGCGCTTTGCACCCACCCTACTGGCTGGTCACCTATTTGGCCAAAGCTCGCATTGATGGGCCAGATCCTCCATGCAAATGGGCATACTGACAGGACACAGATTCATACCAGGCCCACTGGGTAAGCAGGACTGAATAAGGACTGCAGGATCTGACGCCCTGGGCCAAATTCAGTGATGATTCAGTTACAGAAGGTGGATGAAATCAGAGGACTGGACTCTATCTTTGACACCAGGAGCCACCACTTCCCTGGCATTAGTGGAGCTACTCTTGGTTTCTCATGGTGTGAGAGGACAACAAAGTCCAATAAGTAATGGAGACTAAGGGGGTGTAATGGCCCGATTCTTCTCACATCAGTTTCACACTGGAGTGACTACACTGACTTAACGGCACTCATTCCTGATTCACACCAATATAAATGAAATCAGAATCCAGCCCTAAGTAGGTAGAATAGAGTCGAAACATCCAATTCTGATCTCAGTCATGCTGGTGTAACTCAGAAGTAGCACCACTAAGGTCCTGGGAATTACACTGGTGTAAAGAGGAGAATCAGGTCCTCTATGGATGATCAGAATCATGCCCCATGTGAATATAAGGAGGCCTGATTCCACTTTCGGTCACACAGGTCCAAATCCACAGTGGCTCCATGTCACTTTGGATTCCCAGCCATGTAAATGAGATCAGAACCTGTCCTGGTGGTCTAGGTGAGTTTATTTTTCATAAAGGGCTGGAAGAAGGTGTAAGCTAATGTGGGGGAGGCATATTTTAACTTGCACCTTTTCATTCTTTATCCTCCTACAATATGTCTTCACTTCAAAGTTAGCCTGGGCTTGTTATGTTCACAGCACACACAGAGAAGTTAGATAAAAACATTAATACTCTTGCTGGAAGGTGGCAACATAGCACAAGTTTATTTCCTAGAATTCAGAATGAGAATGCACAAGAACCCCAAAACAGAGAGAGACAAAGCAGGCTGCTCCCTAAAACAAACGGGCACAGCTCACCTCACCTTGCTCTAGGCTGGCTGACTGCAAATGTACCCAGATAAAATACTTCCCTATTGAGCCCCTTAGCTTGCAAGCAGGACAGAACACCCCTGAAATTTAAAGTGACATCTTACTATTTGAACACAGCGTTCAATACACCACAGGGTTCTTACCCAGGTGTCCCTGCCCATCACACACAAACCTCTCTCACCAGAGTTTGGTGGTGCTTTCAACTCAGGCTATCTGGCCCAGCTGGGGATGTGGATTAGAGCCCTGGTTCCACTTTCACTTGGGCCGGTAACCCACCTACTTTGCAGTGTGGACGCTGACTAAACCATTTGAGTGCTGATAGTCCTCCAAAGCTTTCCCACAATTTCCCCCCCCCCCCCCCCCCCATGTGCCCCGAAAGGCAGACAAGATCTCCCTCAGTTCACTGGAAAAATTCATAGAGTGACTCAGCTTACTGCTGCACAAGGAACCATGCAATATGTTCCCAGAAGCCCTAGCAACACACACAGGGGAGCGCAGCACAGGAACTCAGGCAGGCTTTGCAGTGCGGCTAGACTAGGCTAGGCTAACCCAGTGGCTCAGGCCTGGCTGCTCCTCACCCAGGCTAACCCTGCTGTCAAGACCTAGCCAAAGGGATTTCTCCTATATCTACCCAGTCTCCCCCTTCCAACCCCTTGTGAAATCTGCATTGGTAGAACTGTGTGGGGTGGTTTCATTACCTGCATTCCTTGCAGTTTTATACTGGAAGAGGGCTGCTTTAGTTTCTACCAAGAATACAGGTAGCCTGTGCAACCCATTTTTTTTAATTTTTTTTTTTGGCTACCTGCAGCCCTCTAATTGAAGGAAGTTGGCAGCTGCCTCGTGCCATAACTTTCTGCAGAGCTGAGTTCCCTTTGCTGGGTCCTGACAGACACACTAAGCTGAATCTAGCCCCCAAATAGTCGAATACTCATTGACCTTCTGTAGGTAGTAAATTATACCCAGCTGCCGAACAACGTAAATGTTGCCATTCTGTTCTGAGGGGGGTATCACTTATTGCCTTGCTTAATGTATTTCACATTCATCTACATATTTTTTTGCTACTATACTGATAAAATAATACACTGGGGAATTTGGAAAGTATTTTGCTCCAGCTCAGTGACTGATTCTGTGTTAAAGAGTAATATTTAGAGGCGATTGATTTTTTTTTTTAATTAATGAATGTTTTTGAAATTTCAAAGTTCGTTCCATTTTGCAGGGTGTGAGGTGGCCCCATTTTGCATTTTTTCCAAAGTGGTTTGGGGGACATTTTTAAATCAACATTTCTATCAAAATCCTCAACGCTGTTATTGAAATGTTATGTTTGCAGTGTTGTTGTAGCCACGTTGGTCCCGGGATATTGGAGAGACAAGGTGGGTGAGGTCAGATCTTTTATGTGACCGATTTCTGTTGGTGAGAGAGGCAAGCTTTTTGCTCCACAGAGCTATTCTTCAGGTCTGGAGAAGAGATCTGTGTAGCTCAAAATTGTCAGGATCCTAACAAGGGTAGTGGGGAACCAAGGGTCAGAGCAGGGTCAAACCTGAGGCTGGGAGTAGCAGAGAAGTTCATAGTCAGGTTCCAGGCTAGGGTCAATCCCAAGAGGCAGAGTCCAAATCAGGTTTCAGGGTCTGGGTGAGGAGGCAAAGTCCAAATCAAGCCAAAGCCAGGACTTCAGGAGCAGGAATTATCATAGCAACTACAGGGGATCCATGCTGTTGCCTGGATTCTTTCTAGAACATCCCTTGGGTTTATTTAGGGCAGGGAGCCAATCAGGAACCATAAGGCTGCTGCTTGTCAGACTGTTTAAGGCGGGACTTCCCATGGTCTGTGTCTACAGCAGGATGTGGGTAGTAGACCACAAATGGGTCACTGCTGCTGCGTGGCAGCTCTACAGGCCTGGGTTCTAGGCTTACTGGACTTTACATTAAGCTTGTCTCTTTCACCAACAGAAGTTTGTCCACAAAAAGATATTCCCTCACCCACCTTGTCTCGATACTGACATTTTACATGTACCAAAAATTGTGTTATTGGTAAATGACAAATTTCAATAATTGTTTAGATAACAATTTCAAGAAAAAAAAAATGATGAAAAGCCACAAGAAAGTCAATAAAAATAAGAGAAGTCAATTTTTTTAAATGAAATTTTTCATTAAGAAAAGCTTTTTATTTGAAAAATGTCCGCAAGCTCTAGTAACATTGTGACTTCTCGCTGTAACGTACAAGGCCATGAAAGTTTTTTTATGTAGCCACGTTTATTACTAAGGACCGGTAAACTGTTTTAGATCAGTGAGGAACAGACATTGCCAATCTCCCTCCCCCCCCCATGTTTTTATGTAAAAAAACCCACATAGCTCTTCCCTCTTCCCCCACCCCATTTCTGAGTACCAACTGCAATGGGAAGTAGAAGTTCCAAAATAACATGAATGATGCTGGTCTTGAGTATCCCTGACTTGAACAAACGCAGGAAGTGCCATATATCTCACAAGATAGTCTATTCTCATGAGATTCCCCAACTCAGTTTTCAGTGCTGCTACCACTCATGATTTTATCTTGGCTTGCACTTTTTAGTGATTTTCTTTAAGACTGAGATGCCAGAATCATGATATTGCATGAGAATTTCATGTGTGAAGGAAGTTTCTATTTCTAGCCCTCCAGGTTGCAGAAGAAAGCTTGAATACGTGAAGACCCTCATCATAAAGCAAATTAAAAAGCCTCAAGTTATTTTTTTTAAGTGTATGATTTTTTTGGCCAATCTTGTGATTTTGATGCGCTGGCCTCATGCTTGTTGAATGTTTGGCGTTGGCAATATTGCGCTTTGTAGACCCAGGAACAGTTCAATAGTTTGAATAGTTCAGACATCCGAGTCACACCGCAGGGCTTCTCCCCAGGTTAACAAGCACTCACTGCCATGCCTAGCCTCCTTGAAGTAGGTTTGTTTCTCCCAACATAAGCACATAGCAGACAAAACAGTTCCTCAGCTCATCCTTTGTCCTAGGGTTTCATGGCCTCCCCTCCTACGAGTCTCTGCTAATCCTGCTTCTTGCAACTTCCCAGTCCCAGCCAGCTCCCTTCTTACAGCCAGTTCTCAATCAGCCAGCTCTGCTCTCCATCAGCTCTGCTCCCCTTCTGGAACGCTGGCCCCAGATCTACCTCCTGGAGCACTTGGCCTCTTGTTCCAGGGACCCACCACTAGAGTTAGCTCCCCTCCTTTGCGGTCCTCTCCCCATGCACAGCCTACCCCAATCCTTCTTGCCCTCTGACAGGCCTTTCTATCCCGAGGTGTACTCTGCCCCTTTCAGTTGGCTTAGCTGGGCCCACCTGCTCTGACACAGGGGACCTGGGCATGGTCTGCTCACAGGGATCAGCTGCCCTGTGACAACCTGGCTTTTTAATTACAGATGGGTGCATGGGGATGTCTAGACTGCAATCATAGGGTGTGATTATACCTTGAGTAGACATAGCCGAGCTAGCTTGGGTCTGGGAGCAATGAAGCCACAGCAGCGTGCACTTAGAACAGGCTAGCCTCTGGAGTAGTTACCCACCATTCCATGCGAGCTTGTACAGGCCATGCTGAAGCACAGGCTGCGTGGCTTCACCTCTCCGGGACGCGAGCTAACTGGATTAAAACAAGTTCAGGTATATCCACCCGGGCTGCAATCACCCTCTGTGATTGCAGCTCGACAAACCCTCAGATGCAAAGTTCAGCTCTAAACTCTTCCAGCGTCTGAAGCTGCATGAATGCAGGGATACGAGTCCAGCCCGTCTCTGGGTTCTTTATGCGGTACGTCAACTGCCAATTCTATTTTGTAGCAAGATGTTCTATTTTTAACATTTCATTGAAAATACAAGACTGCTTATGTACAAGCCTAAATCAGGTCATTATAATCATAAACGTACCTGATCCTATCTGCAGCTGCCCTCTCTTTGGTGGACATGCAACGTTTGCAAGTGCGCCAGTTTACAGCCACATTTATATGTGCAAGATGGGTGGTTGTGTGATTGCCACCGTCTTGGCTGTGACACCAGGAGTGAACTGGGGAACTTTCAGAGCTAAAAGTGGGAGCTGCTCCAGCTTGACCGAGTGACCCCCTAGGTGGGGCTTTGATAGATTCCCATCTTCTGTGGTTGGACTCAGAGGCTACGTCCATGCTGCACACCACCGGTGGTGGCATGTAGGGTAGACGTTGCTCCATGATGCAATGAAAAGCAGGTTGGGGGAAGGCAGCAAGGAACGACTCCGGCAAGAGGAACCTGCCAGAGCCTTCCCCTGCTACATTCCTCTTGCCAGAGCCTTTGTCCTCTGCCAGAGTCTTTCCCCACTACTGGAGTCTTTCCTTGCAGCGGGGAAAGTCTCTGGCAGCAGGGAGGCAGTGGAATAGCCGTGTGGATGGGGAAGGCATTGCCTGGGCATGTAGAGAGCTCTGTAGGGTACATACCCTATGGGTGCAGGCGTGTCTTTACTCTACTTGCGTAAGCAGTGCCTCACCATCTACCCTGGTATTTATCCCCATGCTAGGGGGCCATATCGCGTGTGTACTCTACACGCCATCATAAGGAGTGTGTAGTCTAGACATACCCAGAGTAGCATCTGTAAAACACTCACCAATGGTTACAGTTGCACATCTAACTGCCGTATTTGCATCAGTAAGTACAGGGCCTTTATTGCAAAGTGGATTGCAGGAAACTCACACGCACGTACAAAAGGGAGGTGGAAACTCTTGGACGCCCCTTGGCCATTTGGCCAGCATTCGGAACCCTCTGAGGAGCCAGGCAAGAGGAATAATGTCTCAAAATGCATTAAGCCTTTTATGTTCCAAAAAAATTGCGCATTGGAACCGGTTGTGGTGCTCATTGAAATTCTTGTAACTATGTTATGGGAGGAAGCAAGTGCCAGACACATGATAACCCATATGCCCAACTAAATCTACTCCGAGTTGATTAAGTTACAGCCAAGGAGAACTGCAAATCAATCTGTTCAGACTTGCTCATAGAAATATGACATGATAGGGGTGACACAACTTAATTCCAATTCCATCAATAACTCTCATGAGAAGGAGATGGGCATATCATATGACTGCTCAGAGCTCCAGTATGAAACTGCAGAAAAACCTGAGAGTCTCTGGATTAAGTTGAGAAGTGTGAGCAACAAGGGTGATGTCGTGATGGGAGTCTGCTATAGACCACCAGACCAGGGGGATGAGGTGGACGAGGCTTTCTTCAGGCAACTAACAGAAGTTACTAGATCACAGGCCCTGGTTCTCATGGGGGACTTCAATCACCCTGATTTCTGCGGGGAGAGCAATACAGCGGTGCACAGACAATCCAGGAAGTTTTTGGAAAGTGTAGGGGACAATTTCCTGGTGCAAGTGCTGGAGGAACCAACTAGGGGCAGAGCTCTTCAGTGCTGATCACAAACAGGGAAGAATTAGTAGGGGAAGCAAAAGTGGCTGGGAACCTGGGAGGCAGTGACCATGACGTGGTCAAGTTCAGGATCCTGACAAAACGAAGAAAGGAGAGCAGCAGGATACAGACCCTGGACTTCAGAAAAGCAGACTTTGACTCCCTCAGGGAACTGATGGGCCGGATCCCCTGGGACAAAAACATGAGGGGGAAAGGAGTCCAGGAGAGCTGGCTGTATTTTAAAGAAGCCTTATTGAGGTTGCAGGAACAAACCATCCCGATGTGTAGAAAGAATAGTAAATATGGCAGGCGACCAGCTTGGCTTAACAGTGAAATCCTTGCTGATCTTAAACACAAAAAAAGAAGCTTACAAGAAGTAGAAGCTTGGACAAATGACCAGGGAGGAGTATAAATATATTCCTCAGGCATGCAGGAGTTAAATCAGGAAGGCCAAATCACAGTTGGAGTTGCAACTAGCAAGGGATGTTAAGAGTAACAAGAAGGGTTTCTACAGGCATGTTAGAACCAAGAAGAAGGTCAGGGAAAGTGTGGGCCCCTTACTGAATGGGGGCAAGGCCGCCCAGAAAATTCAGGGGGCCTGGGGCAAAGCAATTTCGGGGGTCCCTTCCATAAAAAAAAGTTGCAATACTCTAGTAACATGTATTTGGAAATGTAAAAAATAACAAGTGAAATACATTCAAAAATTAATTTTTAATAATTTGAAAATACACAAAATACATTATTTAAAAACATTAAATGCTTTAATGTTATGTATACATTTGCAATTACATAATGGGCTGTCTCTGGGTGATGGTTGGTGTCAATGGGCTGTCGCTGCCTGGGGGTGGTGCTGTTGTTGCCCAGGGCTGGGTGGGGAACTGGGCTCTGGGTCGGGGGGTGCCCGGTTCACAGGGGCTGGGCTCAGAGCTGGGGGTCAAGGGGGTGTCCGGCTCAGAGGGGCTGGGCTCAGAGATGGGGGTCAGGGCTGTGGGGGGGAGGGGGCAGGGGGGCTGGGCTCAGGGGGGGGGGGGGGGGGGGGTCCGGCTCGGGGGGGCGGGGCTGGGGGGGGGGGGGCGGGGCGGGGGGGGGATTCCCGGCTCAGAGAGCCTTACCATGCTGCTTCCTCCCGCCTCCGCCCTCTCCCGGAGCCTCAGCGCGCCGCGTCCAGAAGTGGCCCTGGACAGAGCTAAAGCAGCGTGGCTCCACGGGACTTGAGCTCCCGCCACTCGGCCGCAGCTCGCAGCCCCGCCCCCTTACCATGCGGGTCTGAGCGGGAGGCACTCAGGCCCCGCCCCTTTCTGCTTGGCTCCGAGTGGGAGGAGCTCAGGCCCCAGCGGAGCCACGCCGCTTTAGCTCTGTCCCGGGCTGCTCCTGAACGCGGTGCGCTGAGGCGCCGGGGGATGTGGGAAGGCGGAGGCGGGGGGGAGCCTCCGACATTCTCGTGGGGGCCCCTGTGGGGCCTGGGGCAAATTGCCCCACTTGCCCCTCCCCTCCCCCCCCGGGCGGCCCTGAATGGGGGAGGCAACCTATTGACAGAGGATGTGGAAAAAGCTAATGTACTCAATGCTTTTTTTGCCTCTGTCTTCAGGAACAAGGACTACTGCACTGGCAGCACAGTATGGGGAGGAGGTGACCAGCCCTCTGTGGAGAAAGAAGTGGTTCAGGACTATTTAGAAAAGCTGGATGAGCACAAGTCCATTTGGCCAGATGCGCTGCATCTGAGGGTGCTAAAGGAGTTGGCGGATGTGATTGCAGAGCCATTGGCCATTATCTTTGAAAACTCATGGTGACCAGGGGAGGTCCTGGATGACTGGAAAAAGGCTAATGTAGCGCCCATCTTTAAAAAAGGGAAGGAGGAGGATCTGGGGCACTACAGGCCAGTCAGCCTCACCTCAGTCCCTGGAAAAATCATGGAGCAGGTCCTCATAGTATCAATTCTGAAGCACTTAGAGAAGAGGAAAGTGATCTGGAACAGTCAGCATGGATTCACCAAGGGCAAGTAATGCCTGAGTAACCTAATTGCCTTCTATTGTGAGATAACTGGCTCTGTGGATGAGGGGAAAGCAGTGGACATGTTATTCCTTGACTTTAGCAAAGCTTTTGATGCGGTCTCCCACAGTATTCTTGCCAGCAAGTTAAAGAAGTATGGGCTGGATGAATTGACTATAAGGTGGATAGAAAGCTGGCTAGATCGTCGGGCTCAATGGTAGTGATCAATGGCTCCATGTCTAGTTGGCAGCCGGTATCAAGCGGAGTGCCCCAAGGGTCAGTCCTAGGGCCGGTTTTGTTCAATATCTTCATTAATGATCTGGAGGATGGTGTGGACTGCATCCTAAGCAAGTTTGCAGATGACACTAAACTGGGAGGAGTGGTTGATATGCTGGAGGGTAGGGATAGGATACAGAGGGACCTAGACTAATGAGAGGATTGGGCCAAAAGAAATCTGATGAGGTTCAACAAGTACAAGTGCAGAGTCCTGCACTTAGGACGGAAGAATCCCATGTACTGCTACAGAGTAGGGACCGAGTGGCTAAGCAGCAGTTCTGCAGAAAACGACCTAGGGGTTACAGTGGACGAGAAGCTGGATATGAGTCAACAGTGTGCCCTTGTTGCCAAGAAGGCTAATGGCAATTTGGGCTGTGTAAGTAGGAGCATTGCCAGCAGATCGAGGGACGTGATCATTCTCCTCTATTCGGCATTGGTGAGGCCTCATCTGGAGTACTGTGTCCAGTTTTGGGCCCCACACTACAAGAAGGATGTGGAAAAACTGAAAAGAGTCCAGTGGAGGGCAACAAAAATGATTAGGGAGCTGGAGCACATGATTTATGAGGAGAGGCTGAGGGAACTGGGATTATTTAATCTGCAGAAGAGAAGAGTGAGGGGGGATTTGATAGCTGCTTTCAACTACCTGAAAGGGGGTTCCAAAGAGGATGGATCTAGCATCTTCTCAGTGGTAGCAGATGATAGAACAAGGAGTAATGGTCTCAAGTTGCAGTGGGGAAGGTTTAGGTTGGATATTAGGAAACACTATTTCAGTAGGAGGGTGGTGAAGCACTGGAATGGCTTACCTAGGGAGGTGGTGGAATCTCCTTCCTTAGAGGTTTTTAAGGTCAGGCTTGACAAAGCCCTGGCTGGGATGACCTAGTTGGGGATTGGTCCTGCTTTGAGCAGGGGGTTGGACTAGATGACCTCCTGAGGTCCCTTCCAACCCTGATATTCTATGATATCTCACTTCACCTGCTTTCTCCCCAGACAATTGTACATGTGCAATGACAATAAACGCTCCGACTAATGATTATAATACATTGCACTGATCTCCTGCCTTTCATGCATATATCTCAAAATGCTCAACAAATATTAATTATCAAAGTCTCACCAATAACCTGGGAGGTAGGAAAGGATTATTCCCATTTTACTGATGGCTGACACTCACTCAGGGCTTGGCCAGACTCGGATGTAATGGCGCGAAGTTAGATCATGTTTTGTTCTGTGTTTGTACAGAACAATGGGATGCTCATCCATGGCTGGGATACCTATGTGCTACAATGATACAAATAATAACAATCATTGTAATCATAAAGCATTGGCTAGGCTGATCTAACTAACACCTTCTAAAGCTAGTAAGGACAAACCAAGTTGTACTTCGGCATGTACTAAGCTGGTCAGTCGAAGCTTAAGGTCTACAATGCCTTATCTACAGTAGGCTTAGTCTCACTGCAAAGTTTTCCCAGCATAGCTATGAAAAAAAAATCACACACCTCCAGTTGACATATTTTAGCAATCCCTCTGGTGTTGATGCAACTATCCTGATGGAAGGGTGCGTCTGTTGGCTTAATTAAGGCCATTCGGGTGTGTGGGGGAAGGGTGTAGCTATGCTGGCAGAACTGCTTCTGTGGGCTTCCTTTGTACCTCACTAGGGGGCGATCCTGGCAAAGGCTCTGTAGTGTAGACAAGCTCCTGTTCTTACAAGGCATTACTTAGAAAATGCTAGTTCAAACGTTGTGACAACAGCCTTTTCAATCCTACGTTAGATGAACGCTGGGAGGTTAAGAGCCTCGTTCTCCACTCTGCTAAAACAGTTTTACTTTAGCGTGACTCCACTGATTTCAAACGAGTGACACTGGCAAAAGCTGATGTAGGTGAACAGAGAGCCAGGTCCTAAAGGATTTGTCGAAGTGAGTTGGAGGCTGCTGAGCTGGGAATAGAAACCAGGGGCCAGATTCTAATTCAACTCAATGGAGCTATGCCAATTTATCCCGGCTGAGCAGCTGGTCCCAATAGTTCTTGTTCCCAATCTCCTGCTCTAATATTTTAGTCATCATCTCCTCCTTCTATTACCATGACCTGTATTATGTGAACTCTTGCAGGAAATAATCCAGGCTCACGTGGAACCTGTACCACCACTCTAAGAATTATTGGGATAAATATTCCTCTTCCCCGGATTCAGCTTTCTATTCTGTTCTTTCCTTTCTCTCTCACTGCATGTTGCTTTTCCCTCCTCACTGCGTAGGAGTAACACTACCCAACTCTATGAAACATTATATCTCTAATCTACCTCTCGCTGTACGGTATTTTGCAAGGCTCGGTTTGAATGAATTACATAGCATTGTAACTTCAATCATGAATTCACATAAGTTACTGTCTGCACAGATTTCTGATGAGATCTCAACATATACCTTCACTTTGAAGCCATTTTAGACCTGTGCCCTTTGGCATTGCTATGCCCTAAAGAAAAGGAGCATCACTATATTTCAGAGCCTGAACATTTGTTTTTAAAAATGGTGCTATAGGCATTGTGGTCTGAAGTTGCATTCTGCATCTTTCTGGACCTGATTCTCTATTGCGCAGTGCCTTATGCAGTCTTGTATACCAATGCGAAGTGAATGTGCAGTGGGTATAAAAGGTGACCCAATTAGCATGGTAGCATTTTACACCCAGATAAATGATGGCACACAGGGCAGGGTGATGCAGAAACAGCCTCCATGTGCTTTTAATTAAACAAACATTGAAGGAGTTAACCAATAACTCATTGGGGATAACATTTGTTGCAAATTTTGCCAACGGTTTTAATCAAAAAATTAGTTGCAGATAAATATTTGTATTATTCAGCCAGCTGTGATCGTGTGTTTGCATCCATGCAGAGCTGAACACATTGTCTGCACTACATACTGCTCCCAGTTAGAGCTGGTCAGGATTTTCCGGCCAAATGTTTTTCCGGCCCTTGGAAAATGCTGATTCATCAAAAGCTAAATGTTCATGCATCCGATGAAGTGGGTTTTAGCCCACGAAAGCTTCTGCCCAAATAAATTTGTTAGTCTCTAAGGTGCCACAAGTACTCCTCGTTCTTTATGTCAATTTTAGTGCATCTCCTGACACAGCAAGCAGGCAGGTTTCAGAGCTTTACACGCCCTCAGAAGCAGGGGTGCTGAGAGCCATTGAGCCAAACTGTAAACCCTGGATATGATGGAAACCACTTCAAGCCAGGGGGTGCTGCCGCACCCAGAGCACCCTAGTTCCAGCACTTATGCTCGGAAGTGGAGAACAGTTGTAACGCAGTACGCCCTGGCCACACCCTGCCATGTCCCTGATGCACCCGTAGGCTGGGAACAGAGCTCGTATGGTGCCCCAGAGGGCCATTTCTACTCATTCTTTTTACAAGACCAGGATGGTTTGAAAGGGCTCTGCCATAACTGAGAATCTGTCCCAATATCTGCATATTGTCTCCATTCATTCACCAATGATAATCACATTGGCATTAAATGTTCATTGACCCTCCTTCCCTGCCCACACACCCGGATACCCAATTTACACGATTCCCAGGAAACCAGAGGTTGCCTCCTAGCTCCTTCTGGTTTATGGGAAACCAAAGCCTCCTCTTCAACTCTGATTCCATCAACCTCTGAGATTAGAGTAAGATTAAATATTTTGTATTTGGTTTTAAGTGATAGCGTAATAGAAGGTTATTATAGGTTTAATGCTTGAGTCTCAATTTGCATTTTTAAAAGTCACGATCTTATCCACTCTCGGAATACTGCATTTTGTGTTTACCGTTGAGATTGATTCCATGTTTGATAGGTTATAATTAAAGCAGGCACATTAAGGATTTAATAGTGCTTCTTATTGTTAAGAAGGATTAAAGGGGTGTTAGAATTTATTCTTTCACTTAATGACTTTGATTAAATGAGAACGCTGAGATACCGACTCAGTCTCTGACCTTGGGAAAGTCACTTGGCACCTTCGTGTATCAATCAATTCCGATTGTAAAAAAATCACAGCTTGGGTGACATGTAATTTGATGTGTAACCCACTGGTCAGTGTGTATTATTGTCCCCCTCTGTGCCTGATTTCCAAAGGATGTGAGCCTGTTACAGCCCTGGCTCTCTAGCAAATCATGTTTTCAGCTCTATGGTCATCGACTCTTCAGTCCCTGATGGTTGCCAACACACACTGATCAGTGGGTTGCAAGTGCAAGATCAGTGGGTTGCAAGAGTAGCATAACAAAGCTTCAATGTAACTAAGAGGCAGCCCCCTTGATTCTTACTAATTTGGGGTCTGATCCTGTGAGGTGCTGAGCACTGTCTGAGAAGAGCCGAGTGCCCTCAACACTTACTGATGTCCATTGCAGCTGTGACAGCTGAGCGCTTTGCATCATCAGGCCCTTGTTTGCTATTTGTAATTATTTGATGCCCACACATTTTGGCCTTGGGGATTTCTGCAAGTTGTTCATTTGTGTCCTGGTGTGTGATTGGCAGCCTCGGTGTCATTGTTTCTGCTCCATGATTGGATGACTTGAAACTTATTTAAATAGGGGAGTGTTGGGGACCCCCCCAGGCATAGCTACCAGGTAACTCGGGAGAGTG